>NC_139737.1:4053941-4580448 GCF_964211835.1 Anser anser
GATGGGCAAAAGCACACTGAGCCTCCGAGCAAACAGTTCTGATTGCATAAATCGATGAGCCTCGACTCGGCTGAGTTCCTGCAGATGAGACCTCTCCATTCCCATAGGCGAATTCGAAAAATGGAGAAACCATGACTTAGGATGAGATATCCTGAACACCACCACCAAACTGTGCTTAGAAGTACGGCTGGGTTTTGTGCGTAGCTGAAGGCATATGCGACCAGCGAAACCAGGCGTATGTGACCAGGCTGAGCAAAACCTGGGGCTTAACACAAGGCTAGAATCCAACCCTTGAATTTTGACTGAGAGTAAGAGCCATGCAGATTCGCAACAGTTTCTCAGCGTTTCCAGTGCACAGCAGGAAATCTTGATGGACATCTGTAGACTGCTAGTGCAATCAAGTATTTGGGATTTACAGTAAGCAGCGCTCGGCTTGGCTCAGCGTGAGAGCAGGAGGCAGAGGACGCGCTGCTGGAGCGCTGCTGCCTCCCCTCCCTGCGTCACGGTGAGACGCTGGCGGCATCGCAGGAGGTCTCTGGGAAAACAGCGAGATCAGCTCCGTCTCCTTCCAAACCCATCCAGAACACTACATGCGTTGTCTTTTAAAATGTGGTAGCAATAGGAGATGAGGAACAAAAGAACAAAAGTTCACTGATTTTGTGGATTCAGCCATCGGACCACAGCTGTGGTAAATGTTCGCTGGCTGGTGGAAGCTAGACTTGTGTTCATTGTGCGAAAGGCAAAAAAGGCAGTCGTGTACATGTCTGTGTACACCTACACATGCAAACACCTGAACACCTAAAACACTGGAACTACATTTTGGTATTATTACAGGTGGGCTAAATAGCATCACCCATGTAATTCCTTATCATCTACAATTTTTTGTTCCTTTTCTCTTGTATTAAGTGCATCTTTAGAACAGTTGTTTTGTAGCAATACATGTAATATAATGTAATAATAGATGTAAATATAAATATATATAGTACATATATATTACTAGATTGTTTGTAACTGCTGGTTAAAATGTAGTGGAGAGAGGACTACTGCAGAGTCATAACTCACTTCAAGAATGGTCTCAGAACATGATTTCCACATTGTTTTTCTTTATATCAACCTGGCCATTTTTTTTCTGGAGGAAAAAAAACACCAGTCGGGATTTGCATTTTTTTTTTTCTCACTTACAGTCCTGTAATTCACTTCCTTGCCATTGGGACTAGATGCTTCTGAAAAGGAAATTAAGAAGAGCACGGATTTCATAACCACTCACCTCGAAATAAAATGGAAAGCACTATGATATGTGTGCAGAAAAACAATTTCTTAAAATTGTGCTTGTCTGAGCAAAAGAACTTAAAAAGAATATTGTGTATCCCAAGTCTGTGTGTAATGTGTGAGAGAATAGAGTCGGGCTGGACAAAGGCATTTTTAACAGCACATGAAGTGCAAGGACCAGACTAGCATCTACCAAGAAGAACACGATAGCGCTGCATTGGGGCGCATGTTCAGGCTTCTCATGGGCCTAGAAGTAATGCACCCGAGCTGTGAAGAGCTCTGGGAAGACTGGAAAAAAATTTTGAAGCTTATTCTGGCACGTGAAGATTTTATCTTTACTCGGTTTCTCTGAAACGCATCGAATTTGCATTATTTCTGGCTTTCAGTGGTATCAGCAGGAAAATGCACCCGGCACAGGCCCCAGACTCCCCTGTGCAATGCCCATCGCGAGCAGCCTGAGCTAGCTGAGGTCTACAAACCTCTGTGGGTGCTCTGGTCAGCCAGAGTTTTCCTTAATGAAGAGTACCAAATTTACCTCCATGCTGGTAAAAGAATATTAAACATTTTAATTATGAGCAGCAGAACTGTATTTTGCAATGATTCATAATGGGAGAAAGGGGTTTGCACCCAGTGCCCCATTCATTTTCAAAAATGAAGCTGCTTCTCTTTGGTGATTCCAGATTTCGGGCACTGCCACTTTCCTTTTCTCCTGTTCCAGTCAGTAACACCCGCTCTGTTTTTCCACTGTAAGAACAACCTGCAGGGCACCAAACACCTCGTCACTAATTGTACTACCAGGATGGAAAAGAGGAAGGAGCTCGAAACGCAGAATCCAGATTGTTCACATGAATACATATATATACACATGCAACTATAGGCCTTAAAAGATTAATTTCACATGCCTTAAATTGCAGTTTAATTTGAAAACTAATTCAGCCTCATAATTGGCTTTCTGCTCAAATCACTGAGGCTAAAGATTTAAATTCTTAATATTCAGATGACTTTCAAGTTTCTGGCCCCATCTGTGCGTTAGTCCATGGTGTTAATCTCTAAGGGAATCTCTGCTAGCATAGATATAAAATAAACAAACTGGGACACTAATAGAATAATTGGCTTTTTAAATCCTTGTTTTTTTAATATACTGCTTATTTTTATGAGATTTCTTTAACTCAATTTGCCACATATAGATTTGGCTCCCAGATATTTCATTTTTCACGTGGCATGCTATCAACAATTATTCTATCAGAGTTCCATGAAATCAGGAGCAGACGGGGAAATTTTGAATTACAGCATTTTTCATGTGAGAAATACTGATTTTCCTTTATTTTGGAGGGCTGTCTGTACTTAGCAATCTTTCACACCACTTGTAGGCAGGGTGACCAGGATAAACCATCCTGGAATTAACAACACCGCAAGAAAGAGCGAGCTAGCCGAAACCCGAGTTTAAAAGAAGCCACTTGGACTTTTGCTTTATTGACTTGAAAGGGACCAAGATGCATCCAGAGGGTTAGTGAACTGGAAAGGATGAATGAGAACGGAAAAGGCCAGTCTGACAGGAACAAATTGTTTTGGAGAGATGTGTTAATTTTTGACAATCTTTCTGTTAAAACAAAATAGATACAACCCTGAGCAAAGCACTTGAGTCACCGCAGAGCATTTCACATTGACCTTTTCAGAACTGAACGCTTCAGTTAAGTAAGACATCCCCATCCCACTGCAAGGTACTTTTTGCATCGGTTACATCAAAACCGAGCTTCTGCAGCGACCAAGTAATTTTTCTCCATCACATTTTGTTTTGTGATTAAATTCCTTTTTTCCTTTTACAGTTAAGCATTTTCATTTTATCTTATACAGCCTGATTTTTATTTTTATTTTTTGAAACTGTAGAATTTCATTTGAAGCAGCACTCCCCTCCCCTGGGATGCCCCTGGGATGCCGCAAGCCCAGCTGTGCCAGCGCAGTGGTGGGGCTCCTGGCAGGCAGTAATTGGGGTTGTACAGAGGGGGAAAAAAACACCCCAAACCTGTGCAGAGCCACAGGCTTTGAAAGGGCAACAGAATCCTGAGCCACAGAGCTGTGCAACCCGTCCTGCTTTATCAGCGCTTGAAAGGCAACTTGGGCAGCTCCAGGAGAACTTTGCTGATTAAGGCTGCCAGAGGGACCAGGGGAATTTCAGCTCTAGCTTGCAGCTGCATTTTTAAAACTTGTCTGTGTTCTTCATATAGAGGCAAAGTTCAAAGAGGCAGAACATTATTCAATATGAGTAAAACAAGGCCTTTTAAGATACACTTTCAAACAGTGGCTTGTTAAATCAAAACAACTTGTGGGGGAAAGAGACAAAGGAAGAAATATGGTCCTGAGGAAAAGAGAATCCTGCATCTCTATTCCTGTTCTGCATTTTTGGAAGAGCCTGCATGTACACATTTAAATTGTCCAGCTGCGTGACCTTAGGCTAGATAAACTAGAAATGCATTAAAATGCTTTCCAGAGAGTGTCAGAAAATGAAAAAGAAATGCAATTCAGTGTAAGAGCCAGCACACATTTAAGGATGTACACGGGCCACGTACACGTGGATGTACACGTGTTCACGCTATGGAAAACTTCATGTATTCCTGATTTCAAGAACACTACGCTCTGGTGCAAAACACTATTTCAATTATTATAATCTTTAACCAGCACCAACAACCTATTATAATTAATAGTACTCGATGATTTCTCTTCTATTCCTGTCAAGGGTTGCTTCAAGGTGACTTGCACACCGCAGAGAGCGCGCTCCTGGAAGCTCAGGCGTCTGAGTGCCCTGCGGTCTGGGAAGCCGGGTCACTTAAACCCCAGTGACCATCTCCAGTACGTCTCTTCACACTGCTGCCAACTCTTCCAGCTCTTGGACAGTCCCCTTTGAAGGTTATTTGTATGCCTGAAGCAAAGCTGCCATGGGAGGTAACGTGCCCAGCAGTACCACAAAACACTGGAGGCTGGAGTACACAATCCTGCCTGCATTCCCATTTTCCTGGTTATCTCCTTTTGCCTTATTCAATGCAGTAGGTCACATCTTATTTGGCCACCCTCCCACCCCTGCAATGGTCAGGCATGACATCCAGCTATCCTGCAGGACCACCTTGGCAGGGCACCCTCCTCCAGCTTGCTGCATCCCAGCTTCTATGAGGGGACCCGGCTGAGCATCCTCTGGAGGTACCGTCCTGCGTGGAGCCCCTGCACCAGATGCCTTTGCTTTGCCCTGTACTTCAGGGTGAGAGCTGACAGCACAGCAGAGCCTTTCTTATTCCCTTTGAATGCAATGGGCTCTATTGATCCTGCAAATCAGCCTTGCAGGGGCTTTCTTTACAGCTCAAGGTCACTGCGCCCTGCTCAACAGCATATTTTTGATGGTCTTGCTCTGGGAAATTTCCATGGGTAGAGTTCGAGCTCCATATGTCCCTTCTCCTTTTTTTAAAATCTGGGCAAAATTCCTACTGACTTCAAACAGACATTGGCTGCTCATACTAGCTGCCCTCAGAGCCAGCATTTATCTGGGATACTAACACTCCAGTTACTTTTCTCAAAAAAGGTGTACAAAATCATGAAGAACTTTGCAGATACTATGCTAATCGAGGAATACTGCACTTTCAGTCACAGCCATTATAAAGGGGCATATGGAAGATGTGAGAAATAACAATTGCACAGGATGTCCAGGGAAGCATTTTCAGTCCTCAGGCATACTTCAATGCCAATGAATAGTAGAAAATGAATGCTGAACTCCTGTATCACATAATAAGATTTTTTAGTTTGCTTGAAGCAAATCTCTACTTCCTACATGGATATGCACACGTATGCATATATATTTATAGGTGCATATGTAACTTAATTTTGAATCAATATTGAACACATTTTGCTGCCACCTCTAAGATTATACAATGTCTTTCATTTGTTGACCATTGCCGCAAATAATGTTGAATTCTGGCTGCCTATTTTTCCTTTTGCAAAGACTCCTTGGTTATTACAATACTCTGAATCATCTTGAACTATAAAGAAGCTTCTGAATCTCTGCAAGATCTATGCTTAGCTAAATACACCGTCTAGATTTGCGTCTACGCAGAACAGGGATACGTAACTTTGAGGTAAATGAGGAGTGCGCAGACTTTCACAGTAAGTATATAACCTCTCTATCATTTCTCTCAAAGACATAACATCATGTTTATTGCCAAGTACATGGAATGAAAGCCTCAGATTCCCAAATTCCCAGGTGGTTCTACAAAAGCAAGGAACAGAAATTCAATACTAATATAAACCTTTAAAAGAATACCGATTAAACAGGAAAGTGGAGAAAAAAACAAATACATCAAAGACAAATGTAATTGCTTTTGAATAAAACCAGATTGCTTTCTACCTACCTGCCTTAAAGGCAGACACACCAGCCTAGGATACAGAATACCAAAAATCACTGCTGGAAGCAGAGGCACAACCATTTTGTAGGCAAAGGTATCCTATTCTGATTTAATAGCTCAAAGGCTTATCTGGATTTCAAACAAGAGGATGCAATTTACTGCTTCTTTCACACAAATGAGCAGAGCTAGTTAAAACATCTGGGAACACTTTGAATATTGATTTGTCCTAGAATAAGATGTAAGAAATTTGATTTGCTATGGAAATGTATTAATCTTCCAACCTTGGTACGCTGCAAAGTGGCCTTCAAGTGAAAGAAGGAAAAGTCCTCCTGGACGCTGCCATCTGAACGAGCAGCTCAGAGACTTCCCACATCACCTCTGCAGACACGATTTGGAGCAGCACTTTGAAGCCTGGCATGTCACCACCCAAAGCATATCAGGAAGGAAGCTGTACATATATTCTTTCCTCAAAAATAATGCCACACGCTGTCCCCAGTACGTGTCACCACAACAGCCTATTCCTCACAATGCTGAAAGACAATCAATCACGGCTGCAATTCACCTTGTTAAAAATAGTGGCCACTGGAGACTTTTCAATGACACCTCAGGCAGTGGAGAAGCCATGACAGATGTTTGCTGCCACAAAACAAAGTCACGTGGCATCTAATCCCTCTGCTGAGGATCAGTTTATCTTGGAAAAATCTCACGCGGATTTCAGGAGATGTACTGAAGTACCGGTGACAGTTTTCAAAATAAAATTTCAGCTTAAGTAATGAATGCATTCAGAGCAGTTATGTTCAGCAACAAGCTAAAACCACCCTGGTTGCCATATTGGTAACTGTTCAGCTCTGCTGCACTTAAATAACAAATCAACAATACAGTTGAAAAGAAGACATTAAAGTCCCTTACAACTGTGTTTTTCCAAAGATATAAACATATTCATGTAAAAATCATCACTCGCATTCTGTGTATAGCTTACATCCTCACTAACGCTTCACTCATAATTTTTCTGAAAATCTGCCTCAGATTTTTTCTACATTTTACCCTCTGTAAGAAAAATCCATAGGAATGGAGGATGACCCAGCAATTTCAGTGGGAACATTCCCACTTCAATAGGTCTGCATCATGCCCAAATAAGACAGTAATTCCTTTACACCCTGGGACGCAGACTGTACTGAAGGCTCTGGGTGTCAGATACAGAGTTTGTAAATGACTAAATTAAATACCAAGGAGTCAGATATTCAGCATTTTGGGCACAGGGTCAGTGAATGGTCACAGCTGGGTTTGCTTTCTGTTCTTTGTAGTTAGAATATGCACCTGCAACAAGCATATGGGAGAGGCAATACCAAGCATTACTCTACACAACTGATGCTTTCGCAAAGTCCACATCTAGAAAGGGGCTACCAGGATCCAGGTTCCCTCTAACCCAAGTTTGCACTTTCTCTGCATCAGGAGAAAGAGATACCAGCTAAATCATTCTCATCTCCATCAGTCTTCAACAAAGGAGCAAGCAACAGAAAGCCTCTCTTTTGTGTTCCCTCTACTTCAAGAGCAGGCAAAGCCACCAAGTCAGATTAATGTTTGAAAGCTTGTGATAACTTTAAGACTTTTTTCAACCGTACCTGGTTTAGAGCCTTCATCAACAGATCCATTATAGACTTGGTTTATAAACTCCGGTCTGTTGTCATTCATATCAATCACATAGATGTAAAGGTCAATAGGATTCTCCACTTTGTTTCCATTCATATCCACTGCATGAGCCCGGAGCTGGGAATAAGCACAATGAAAGCATAATATCAGCAATTGGATTTGTTGCAGAATGAGAAACCATGCTTCGTAAGAATTGACTTCACTTCATAAGTACTTTCTCAAAATTGAACTAAGAGGGTATCTAATTCCAGCAGAAAGCACTGACGTGGTTTCCATCTGAACTTTACACTCTACAGTTTTTCAAGGCTTAACATAATATTGAAATAATATTTTAAAATATTGTCAGTGGAAACACGTTAAGTCTGGTGCAGTGATGCTATCCCTTCACTGCTAATAGATCACTCTGTTTTAATTTTAAGACATGGTGAACCTTGTCTGACAAACTGAAGAGCAAATTTTGTTTAGTTCCAAACACAGTGAGGAAATGAGATTGACTTGAGAGGTTTCTTATGGGGACCTGCAGCCTTTCATATGCACAATAACAGGGATTAATAAACGAAGAGATTTCAGAATGGCATTAGTATTGTTTATTCTTTGTTTAATCACAGTCTCTAGTCTCAGCAACAGCAACTAACCCCATCACTTTATGCACCGAAAGATATAAAACCAGTCCCTTTCCCTCAAATGACGGGAGCCCCTGTGGCACTAAAAATGAAATATTTTCTCCGGCTTAACTAAAGTATCAACGATGAAGCATTACAGTAACCAGAGCCACAGTGTTAAGTCCCCAGCTAAAGTGGAACTGCAGCTTTATCTTATTAGCAATAACCATCAGTAATAATGCTGGAAAACAAGAGCATCTGTTTTCTGAACAAAAGGGACAGCTACAGCATGTCAAAATGAGTAATTAATAAAACAAAGCAATCAACATTAGACTGGAACAATCGGTAATCAGGTGAAAAAAATGGATAGCTTCCTCATTCAAGGGAACAGATGGCTACTCTAAATGGTGTGAGCACTGAACGTCGCTGCCGGCTTCACGAAAAAGAAGACAAGCGAAGAAAGAGCTCCGTGGCCCCTGGCTTTGGGTGGGCAGCGGAGGGACATCTGCCTTGGCAGGGGTGCTGCAGATGTTGTTAGTTGCCCCTCTTCGCTTGGATAGTGGGCAGGGACAGGGGACCTTAAACACCTGCGTGCTCCAAGCCCTGTGAGCGTGGCGATAGCCAGCAGCCTGTGGCTGCCGAGCAGTGAGGGCGCTGGTCCCTGCCAGCACCAGCCCGGGCCATCGGGATGCTGCTGGCGTGGGAGCTCCTGTGCCACGGAGGTCTCCAGCTCCTCTGATGCGTGACGAATAAATGTGCTAATTGTATTAGCACTGGTTCCCGGCTTCCACTTCCCTGTGCCCGTGATTGATTCAACTTTCTCCTTCATGTATGGCATTCAGAAGTCCAGAGCTTAACAAAAGGAACTGCACGCTGTTATGATGGGCTGGATTAACATTTAATCAAGCAAAGAGAACAAACTGCCACGTGAAACAGGCTGAACGAAGAACATTTTTTAAAGGAACTTAAGAAGCACTTTTTCTTTAAAGACTGAAGAAGTCTGGCTTCATTTTCAATACAGGATGTACCATTTGTATTTCTTGATTTGTAATGCTCTTAATATCTGCATTTCTTGCCGGAATATAAACTGCTTTGACTCCCACCTGTTGAGCTATCCTTCATCATGTCAGATGTAGCAATTCAATAACTTTACAAGTCAGAGGTCAGATTGCCTTTGAAAAAAAGTAATTCGGAGCTAAAATTAAAGTTATTATCTTCAAACTGAGGCAGCACTGGGCTGCCTCTTGCTGTATTTCCAGGAGCGGAAATGGCTCCATTCAGAGATAAAGCAGAGAGCAAGGCTGATATCTTTCCCCTAAGATCTGACTCTCCCCCTGCAAATTTTTAATTACATTTGACAGCTTTTGTTTGAAACCTCCAGGAGTAAGGAATTTCTCAGCAATGCACATCTATCTGCTTATTACACTTAGCACACGTTGCCACGAACAGGGTACTTACTGCCTGCGCTCAAGGAAAGAAAAATTTCAGTGAGCAAGGCTGCAGGAATCTCCCCCACCTGCACTGAGCCAGCACCAGCACCTGGCTGTGCTATGGGAGGCAGGATGGTGAGTGGTGACCTGGGCACCAGTGTCCTAATTCATGGCATTTGGGCAGCCAGGAGCATGGCGCTCATCTCGCTCCCCACCCCAGTGCAGCAGACCCTGCGCCTTCTTCCTGCCCCTTTTTTGCCTCATTTCAATGAACTTTTCCTCCTTTTTTTTTTTTTTTTTTCCCTCTTGTGCTTGCTTGCGTGAATTTTCTCTATGAATATTCTTTAACAAATCTTTGTGGTAATGTCTCAGTATCATTTCACACGTTACTCTTCTGCGGTCAGTGCCAACTGCAGCAGAGGGAAATGTGGTGCTTGAGCCAGAGAGTGGAATATAAGCTGTGCTCAGCAGGAGGTCTTCCTCATTAGAGACCATTCCTAATTAGAGACCCCTCCCAGAGGAGGGAGCAAAGGGAGATGGACTCCAACTCAGCAATCTGCCCACTGAGAAACAAGCTGTACCTCCAAGGCAGATCAGATACTACATTCCCCTTCCTTAATTCATCTCCCCTGTCCTCAGGCCCTGCTCTCTGTATTCATCTTGCATCCTCAATCCGGACAACGCTCTTCTTTTTGGAGTCATTCTTTAGATGCTAAGATAGGGATCATTTGTGCAAGGCACGAGCCTAACAAGGTGCTCAGCAGAGCAGGCTGCAGTCTGCTCCCACCAGTACCCAAGTCGGTGCTTTGGAGGTAGGACGGGAGGCATGAAAAGCAGGTGCACGCGAGTGCTTCTCCATAGTTCGTGACAGTGGGTAAGGCACAAAAGGTGATGGCTCTGCTCAGTCAGACACAGACATTACTTGGAGCTGGAAAAAACAGCTCTGAAAAAGCCAGTGAGCATAGCCTGGACCAGAGGACACACACCACGCACAGGTGTGCACAAGTGTTCACAGGGAAGCCGATGGGTAGCTGGAGATACAGCTAAGAAACACTTATAAAGTTAGCTTGAAATATTTACACTGTCCCTAAGAGGAAGAACATGACAGGAGTAGAGAAGGAATAAATAATAAGTGAAACACCATGCAGAGGATTCTTAAAAATTAATACAGGTATAGCCAGCTAATCCTTAGTCGGTGTACGCTGTACACCAGCCAAAGAGCAGGCTCAATATTCTTTAACAAACATTGTTTAAAGGTATGACAATTGTTGCTATCATATTCAGCAGCAGCTACCACAGGTCTCTGAGGTTTTTCTACTGACAGTTTCCCATGTAAATGTAGCTGTTGGCATACAAATGATTCAGTATCATGATTATTGATTACACTGGAGGCTGGTGGTATCTGAAGGTAGTTAGTCAAAGTCAACACAGTGAATTGTGCTAAATATGAATATTACTTATGCACTAATACTACTAATACAAATATATATTATCAATCAGTGACAGGGACTCTAAGCAATAAGCATACAATGTCATGCCTAATTTGTGTGCTCTTAATTGTGATTAAAAGTGCAAATTAGGACATTGTGACACAAATGGCTGGCATTACTCACTAGAACTTGGTTAAAAATACTGGAATTAGCTCTTGTATCCCTGAATTTTGAGAGATCTTTTTTGTCTCCTTGCACTGGAAATAACTTTCTCAGACTATAACTAACCTGTCCTGCTCCAGCCATTTCTGAGACAATATTTCATTAGTCTGATGCTGAAGGCATACATGTGTCTGGGATTGGATTAGGACTTGCTTTAGAGCTCCCCCATAATGTACATTACTTGGGTACCATAAGCAATGACTGCTTAATGACACGTTGATGTTGATGGCTTTTAAAAACAAAGCTTGCAAAACATCTTTGGAAAACTAACCTGCCAGTTTGCTATCCCTAGCACTTGCCAGGCCTAAATGCAGCTTGATATGAAACCCGTGTGTGGATCAGAAAAGACATTCGGAGTCACTAATTCAGTCACCAGTACAAACAGGGCTTTGGGAACTCAGCTAAATAAGGCCAAGAGAGCTCATGCATATTAAATATTACTACCTGCCGAAACTTACTTGGCATGCAATAAACATGAAGGGCTGACTAGAGCAGGAGAAGCAATAACAAGCCGTGCCTGCCGCAGTGAGACGGGGTGAGCTGGCGCTTGTGCTGGGAGCGCGCCCCGAGGCTGTGTTCCTGCACACGCAGCTCCCAGCAAACCGCTCGGCACAACACGCGCTTCTGCAGCACAACGTGGTGCTGGTTAAGTGGCTGCAAAGCCCTTCTCATTTTTTCCTGATCATATTTGCAGCTGACACTGCATCTGGGATGTCTGCAAGGTCCCCGGAGAGTTTGCACTCTGTTTTCTAGTGCAGACGAGAAAACAGATGAGGCCAAAATGCGGCTGAACTCGCGATCTCTGCCCCTGCCAATTGTGCTGGTGAAGTTAATGCAGGGCTGCTAGCGCACGCTGCACCTGGGCAGACAAAGCAAGTCCCGGAGGAATATATGTCTCTGCATACATCAAACTCAGAATGATCCTCCCTAAAAGTTCATGAAAACGTATGGGGAAGTTCTGCTAGAGAACTGAACTAATTAGAAAACATCCATTTCTCCCTAGGGAAAAGGTTAGGTTTCATCAGACAAATGGCTTGCTAAATGTGGGGAGAGTTAAAACACTCGTATTTTTAAAATGGTAGTCCTGAAGCAATGCAGATAATTATGCATAAGAAAATATGTGTTGAGAATGTAGGAGTTAATGAAACAGAACTCTTCATATGTAGCCTCACAAACACTTGCAAATTATTATTATTATTTTTATAATTAGATTCTAGATTACCTGGGAATGAAAGCAATGAGGACAACACTCAGCAGTGACAGAGATGCTGAACAGGCTTCATTCTGTTTAGGACTGCAAAAAAACCTGAGGTTGTATAAATACCCCCATCTGCAGCCTGAGCCGCCAGCCCCTGCGCTGCTGCGGACCAGGGGCAGTGCCCGGAGCTCTGCTGCCAGACTTCACCACTCGAGGGTTAGGTCCAGAGCTACTAACCAAGCTAACAAAATCTCCACAGCAGATGTCAAACCAACTTAGAGATGGCCAAGCTTTACAGTCGGGATCCAAGCCTACACCTAAGTCGCTGTTTTATCTGTATGAGCCTAGCTTCAAGTCTGTCTGCCTTTCAGTTAAGGGCTTGGCTATTTGAAGTGACATTTATTAACCAACTTCTCTGAAACTTGCAACAGCCAAGACTTGGGACTGTATCTTCTTTCTGGAGGCTGGCTTATTTTTTCCAGCTTCAAGGATCATCCACTCCTACTGTAAGTTTCTTCACTAGTGCTTGGGTCATTGCTTTGGAGATGGTGTATTTATACATGCTTTGTAAAGGATTATTAAACGAACAATTGATGATTCAGTAAACCATCAATCAATTGCTCCTGAGGCTAAAGGATCTAAAGGTTGTTTACAGCCATGACTAAAATGATCTCCATCACCTTCTACTGCTTTGCTAACAAAGATTTTCTATCACTCACTATTCTTGTCTATAAGGTCTCACAATGTATTTATCAGCTATTCACTCTCCATAAACTATAAATTCCTGTAACCTTCAGAGTGTGAATATGCTTTCTTGTGCCTGGAATTGCCAGTTCAAGGTTTTTGTAAGGAACAAAAAAGGCTGGGAATCCTGCAGCGTGCACGAGGCAGACTTACCAGTTGCCTTTGCTAAGGTGAGAATTCAGTCTACTGAATTTCCCGTAACCAGCAGATTAACTTTGTTATTATGGCATTGCATGATTTGTTATTACAGGGGACAAAATCTTTTTCATCTTATTTTTTTTTGACTGAGAATGTCCATTACTAGACATCATAGCGGCTCCATCAAAAGTGTTAACTTGTGCATTGTATTATCGACTACACTGTTATAATAACCTGGCACTGCCGAAACAATATCAACAATGATAAGATGACACACAGAGTATCTCAAATATTTCTTTTTCATAACAATCTCTCTTCATATTTTCACAGGCGCAAAAAACCAAAATAATTGTTCTTGTTCACAGAGGATAAAATAATTTTCCTTCAGATTCTCTTTTACCCAGGGGAAATCTCTTTTTCCACCCAACTAAAGAGGTAATCTATTTTCTTTATCCTTCCACCCCAGTCCAGAAGCTGTGTCAACATGGTTAACTGGATACCTGATAAAGCTGACAGAATGTGCATCTCCGACGGAGCAGTTAGGAATATGGTGTCACTGGAAGTGACCCGTACCGTTTCACTGACATTACAGCATCCCTGGGAACGGCTATTACGATGCCAATAGATGTGGCTAATGCTGATACAAAGCAATCCATGAAACAACCTTTCACAACCACTCTGGGAAACAACTAAGGCGTAGAAGCAGGAAGTGCTTGAAATTTTACGGGGCTATCATGCAAGGTGCAACACTGCTTTTAAAGCAATTTGTGAGACTGGATGCGCTGTGCAATTATGCCATGCAATATATGGGCTATGATTTATATCAATACATAATGACCAATTGCACTCTAAGTATTCTGCAGGTAGTGCATTTTATCAACTAGGGTAGTGTAAGGCAGCACTTTTGAGTGTAATTAATCTTAATTAATTCCCTCATATTCAATATTAGCCTATCTGCATATTTAAAAACCTATCTGACACACCCCCATCATACTTCCTGAACATCTCCTAGTGATTTAAAATGAAAAATGACTATGCCAATTATTGAATGTTTAACTGCAGTAATGATTCCTAAATTGGTAGTTTCCCAAGACACGCTAATGTAGCGGTTGGTTTCTCATGGTTTTGGGGGGTTCGCTCCACAGACAAATTTGCAGGGATTTAATAAGCTGCATGAAGTTTCACCACTTTATACAAATGACTGTAACCTTATTTCAGAAAAGGAGAAGGAGATTGGTTTAATGCTGCTTTGCATTGATGCGGCTGATAAAGCAAGGGCAGGTTACGCTGAAGGGAAGCAGAAACAAAGCTAACATCTCCACACACATACACAATTGCTCCAGCACAGATGGCACTGAGACTTGTGGTGTTAGTTAACCTTGTGCACCTCTGCAATCAGCTCCTCAGAGCTTTGCTAATGCAGAGAGCCAGTCCAAACTGGTAACTGGGCTCTGCTTTTGCACGCAGATCCCAATATTCTCAAAGCTGTGTGTTCCTAAACAAGATGAGACTCCCCGAACCCAGCAATTCTGTGAATCTAGGTAAAACCCAAGATGCATTTTTTCTCTTGGCATCTCGCGCTTACATGGTAGGAAGCTCTTTCTTCTCTGTCCATCGGGCGAGTCACATACATCCTGCCAGACACAGGGTCAATGCTGAAGACTTCCATCGGCGGCTGGTCGGCTCCCACTCCAGTGATGCTGTACCTGATATGGATCTCTTTGTCCTTATCGGAACGAATCTAGATGAAACAACAAAGACAGCAATCAATAAGTTTTGGACAAAAGCCATATGGATGTTTAAACAACTTTAAAGATCTGAGCCTGAAAGCTGCATAAATGTAATACTGCTGTCAATTTTGACAAGGGAGCTGTACGCCGAAGGTTTGGAAAAAAGCCAGTAGAAGTGTATTCCACATATTTTCAGTTATTTTTCTGCTCTTTTATTCATGATGATTCTCTAGGAATCATTGAAATTCTGACTTTTTGCCTTAGATGTAGAAGAATCTATATGCAGAAAAAATGCCATTTACTTGTCATTGAAACCATAAGCTTCTGAAAGTGTCCAAATTGTTCAGCTATACCTGGTGTCTCATAGCCATTAATCACTTCCCAAAATGCTCTCTGCTGTCTCCCCCATCACACTCTTGTTCCCTGTAACCGTGCACACAACCACTCCCATGACATTTGGAGAGCAGAGCTGCTCACTCCTGCTTTGTCCAGCCCTGCTGGCTTGATGAGGCTAGGATGGGAATGCCGGGTGGGACGTTACCATTTCATTTGACTATTTGTTGAGGAAAAATGCATTTGGCACATTGCTTTTGAAACTCCTTCCCTCCCATGCCTTGAGAAACACGACAAATCAAATACAGCTTGATGAATTACAGGAACCTTGGATTCAGAGACAAGAAAATAAAAAAGGGAGGTTAATATGTTGTCCTAGCAACCCTGACTATCTCTTTAAAACCAAATTTAATTTTCTGATCAAATGCTGAAAGAAATTCTTGCAACACCATGACTATTCCTGAAACAAAGTGCAAGGTACAAATAAATTACCACCCCCCCCCACCATCACAAAGTGTCTTGGCAGCATAAAAGTGGTGTATTTTTTTCCCTAACAGGTCTATGAATACAACAAAGTTGTGGGCGGATAATAGAAATCTTGTAGCTGAGGGCACGTTAGCATCTCTGCTCTGGCAGCTGCTAGGTGGGCTCAGCAGGTTGCAGGAGGCCCCCACGCCCCTGAAAGCAGCCCCAGTCTGGGGAGCAAAGGTGTCTTCCCCGGGAGCAAAGGGTTGGGACGGGGCCGTGGGCTGCTCTTGCACTCCTCCCACATACGACTTATCGTTATTTCCTCCTCTCCCGACATGGGAGGCTGGCAAGATGCTGAACGCGTCGGTGCAGAATCACACCAGTTCCCCCAACAAGCATCTCCAAGAATCTCCTCTGATGTTTTTGTCCAGATCATTACCAAGCTTGTACGCTGGTTTCTTTGCACTGCCTCCACTGAGCAGCCTGCTCCCGTTAACAGCTAATAATGTCAGTTATTGCTAGGCACAGCCAGGATTGATCCGTGCTGCACCCACACTGCTGGAGCTGAAGGTCAGGGAATACAGACAGTTTCATCTGTCTTTTCTCTACAGGATTCACTGCTTGTTTAGGCTGTTAGTACCAAGAAAAAACTGGACGTGAACTTAAAAGAGATACTGGGGACACTGGGAATGTGCCCTTATGTTGCACACAAGCTTATATGGGTTTTTGTGTGCCTGATGGGTATTTGTAATACAGACACAAGTAGACAGGCAAGAATCCAATTTTCATTAACAAATCCGTGGGTGAAAAAGGGTATATTAAAATTAAGCTTTGCTTGCACAACTGTGGTATTAATGATGGCAACTGGCTCCTCAGTTCAATAACTGCAGTCTATAGTCCCCATTTTTAGAAAGTCAGCTTTCACCCTGTCAGGTAGGCAGGACTGAAAATTGAATTTATGTGAATGTCTGTGCAAATGAATAGCTCAAGTCAGGAGTTCAAGCTCTAACCCACTATGTATGTGTTTGCAGCTACGCTCAAGGTAAGAGAAAATGTAGAAAGCCCCATCCATGCTCCAGCTTTGAGCCCGTGTGGGGTTCCAACATTAGAAATTAAGAGAAAAGAACAGAAAAGGGTAACTCGGGACACATAGTTGTGTGCATGTCTCCATCAACGCACCTGTATCAAGGTATCTGCATGTTTCCTGACCTGTCCAAGGTATCTGCACATTCCTCCTGAAGCCAGGATGGTCTTCCCAGGTCTGGCCTCCACCCCCAACTCCAACTCCAACCTGGCTCAACTACAGCTACGACTCGAGTACAAGCACTGAACAGCAAACCAGCCTCCCTCCCAGAACTAAACTGGAAGTAATTTTAACCTGAATCATGGAAGGGGAGAGTCTGTTAGTTCTTCATGGACATTTTTATGCTCTATTTCCTGTTGCATATAGTACCCAGATCCCATTGTGATAGAAGCATTAGAAATGCATAGAGAGAGACAGAAACATGGAAAAGGAGGCTAGATTTAAATATTCAGTGCTAAAGGCACTATATTTTATTTTCAGGAAAGAGAGATAAACAGAAGCTCTCTAAGAAAGCTATGTACAGTTTAATAAAGTGCATGCTATAGGATGTCCTTGCAGCACTTTATTAGCATTAATAGGGTCTAAGCTGTCTGTATGTAAATCACTGCAGATCTAGGAGATGAAATATATCACAAGACCCACACAACTTACCCAATTACGCTAAGAAAAATACATGAGATGATTATACTGCATTGAGCAAAACAAAGATAGGTAAATACGTTGCAAATATTCAGCAATGACTCATTATTTGTTGTTAACTGCCAGCGTACTACAACGGTTTGCTTGTTACCTGTGCTTAATTCCATCGCCATTAAGAACACAAGGATGTGAAGTGCTCAGAGAAAACACGTGAGTAGCATTTGTCACAGGAAGTTGCAAAGACCATTGACAATGAAGCATAGTACGTATTACTACCAGGGAGATATTCATCGCACAAAAGCACACGCTTTTTATATTGGAACATGTTATTTTAGTGCTTTTAATGAGATTTTTAAAAAAGATTTTTTTTTTATAGCAATCCTGTAACATTTTGACCAAAAGTTTCATTTGCATAATTCCCAGGGTGCAATTTAGTAAATCTTGTTGAGAAGTTAAGAACATTATCTGAATACAATGTAAGGTTTACTTCTTTTGTTGAAACCATTACTGGAGCAGTTTACCATAATAATAATAATAATAATAATAATAAATCTCTATTCCCAAGAAACTCACTAGAACAGGAGAAAAAATTACTGGTCGGGGAGAATTTACTAGCTCAGGAGAGAGTTTCTTTTTCATTCATTTATGCCTGGGAAGTGAGAAGATGGCAACATATCCATATTATAATATTCTGACTGGAGAACATACAGATGAATTTTATTCATTTACCTTTCATGTTATAATGCAGTCAATAGCTATGCGGATTTCTGGGTTATAAAGCAGAAGGCAAAAGGATAGTTTTCCTTAGCTGTATTTATACATTTTTCACTCAGAGAACCCTTAGAGCTTCGAGATTCTCCAGTGCCAGGCATGGTACAACCCTGTGTCTAATGCCGCGAGCCAGGTTGATGCCTCATGAATGTCATAAGAGAACTGTGCTTGTGAAGCAGCTTTTACTCTCAAAAAGACCTCTCTGGGATGAAGCTCAGATTAGACTGCTATACTGGTGAGGAAAAACACCCCAGAGAGAAGGCAATTTAGGGTGGAAGATGCAATCCTCCATCTTACTGTATCTCATGAACACAGGTGAAATTTTCCATGCGAGCATCCTGGGAAGCAGAGTACCCTTCTGTGCTGGTAGATACACACAGAGCATTGGTACCCTGCAGCCTCACAGCTGGAGGGTGAAGTAGGGGCCTGGCCTCCAAGAATTGATGCCCCAGCCAAAACAGAGCCCAAAGGTGGCAGCCAAAGTTTGCAAGTGAGGATGCCAAGAGCCTGACTCAGCTCTTGTTTCTATAGAGTGATCCCAGAAACAGGAGAAATCAGAGTGATTTCACAGATGGGTATTTTCCACTGCAGGTTCTGATATAATAACTAACGTGTGTGAAAATGAGCATTGCAGATCTTGAGATAAGACAGAGCTAAACCCTTCAGTGCTGGCTTGCTGCTTTGTAGCAATGTCACATTTAGATGGGCTTGAAAAGCAGCCAGCTTGTGACACAGGATTGCATCCCACTTTTACAGATAAAATCTTAGGGTTCGTGCATCTCTGCCAGCGTTTAACGTGGAGCTAAACTGTTCTCACAAGTTTTACTGGCAAGCAGAATTTCCACTGATGAGCTTCTCTGAGGCACCAGATTTTATCCCTCCGTTTTGCTCCTGCTGATCCATATCCATTTTGTACTCTTAGCACCACCATCCCTTGCTGCTGTGCCCTGAATTCACAAATCCTCTCATCCCGGCAGCTGACAAGAAGAACCACAGGGAACGTGGACCACTGAAAGTTGCGTGGTCAGCACACTGGAGAACTCCAGCGAGTCCATGAATTACATAGGTTTTGGAGCATGACACTGCCAGAAAAAAGTGGCTCAGCAGAGGTTGTTTAAAGAGTAGTAAGGGAAGTGCCTGGAAAGCTAGGAAAGGGGGGATGTAGGGAAAGGCTGAACAAAGGAGGGCAACTGAGCCTACAGAGAGAAGACGGGGGCTGTACCAACAGCATTCCTGTACGTAGCAAACTACATTTAGAGGACAGGAATAATCTCGTGTTTATTCCTCTCTTCCAGATATCCAGAGTTTTTCTACAGTTTTCAAACCACTATACTGATAGTGGGTTGGGGCCCAATTTAAGTAACACAGCAAAAGGAAGAGCGTGCGTGCAATTGCAATGAAAAGGATCATGTATTTTATCCTTGTGAATGTGCAAAACAACCTTAGTTTAATTTATTTTTTCACAACCTCTTCTCAAATGAAAGGGAGCTGGCAACAAGCAAACCAGCCTGTTTCTTATATGGTCTCCATACCTTCAAATACGCAACTGTCTTGGAGTTTTAGGACCTATGAGTTAATGGGGCAGTGTGTGATCATGTGGGTTAGTACAATGAAATCTGATGTTGGCATTTTTATTGCAATGTAGCAAGAACCAAGCTGCAATCTAGATACACTGCTAAATCTGAGGATATATCACCTAATCATTTCCACGTAAGAGCAGGGACCTAGGACATTGGTGGTGGTTTCTCTTGTTCTCAGTTTGTGGGAATTAATGCTTGGTCTTCTGAATATTTATTAATCAAACAGTCAAGCTCTGCACAGAATTACCTTGGTGACTTGCAGTGCCTTCTGGTATATACAGGAATTTAGATGACACGATGTATTAACTATGTCCCTTTTTAAATCACAAGCAGGTTTCACTGAGCTGTACACGGTCTGGGTTCTGCCTGTCACTCTGTGATGGTAATATGTAAACTGCTGGGAATGCATCAAGAGAAAGCAAAGCAGGCAATTTATACTCTGTTGCATTTTCTGTTCACAGAGCAAGCTAAAAAAATAAATTTCCTTTAAAATACTTCAACTTGCTCTATAAGGATATGGTGTTAAGAATACCCTTCAAAAAGACTTCATTTCCCAAATCTCCCAGAGAATACTATGCAACAATTGCACTAACATGACCTGTGGAGACTAGGACCTGATTTTTTTGTTTTATAAAACCCATTATAATTATTAATGACCACATAAAATAATGTAAATGATAAGCAATAAGTGCCTTCTATTATTAAGCTGTTAGCTATTTTGCCCATTAAGAAAACCAAATTAAAATAATTGAAAACTATAATCTGTCATGCATTCAAAATGCTCCATAGAAATTCAGACAGGCAAACATATTCAAAGTCTTTAAATGAGCACACTTAAGAGTCAGTCTAAGCATTCCAGGATTGGCTCATTAATTTTAGTGGAAATATTTTAATTCAGCTACTCTTACTGCTTATTGAAATCCCTGCTAAGGACTGACTTATTTATTTTTAACTGAATCTGCAATATGTTTAAGAGTCATTTGTATAGAAGTTCTTAACTCTTATTTCACAGTTGTTTCAGAAGCCAGTAAATAGACACATCTCTAGCTCTGTTTTTCCAAACAAATTACTGCGTATTGCTTACTGAGTCACATATGGTTTCAATAAATATCTGCAGAAGTCAAATGGACAGGGAAAAATTAAGACAGATTAAGAGACCCAACCAGGTTAAAGCAATATTTATGAACTTCTGTTCCCTTTTGTCAGACCTGCCAATGATCATCCCAAGCTACTTCCCAGAAAGAAAAAAAAAAAAAAAAAGGAAAACAAAAGATCCTCTGAAATACTTCAGCTGTCTTCAGAGAAAACAGAGTCTATTCGGCACCTTGCAAAGAGGCTGCTTTGAGATGGCAAGGGCAGCTATCAAGTTTGACTAAAAGGAAAGCTTCCATTAACTACAGCACTGGGCTTAGCAGCAGCCTGCAAGTCTGTATCCACTGCTGGACAAAACTCCTGTCAATTGAGCTAAATTCCCCCTGCTGGCACTATTTGCAAACAAGGTTAAGTAGGAAGAGAACTCTATTGGCAAAGAAAGACAGGATGGAAATGCAACACATATTTATAATTGTGGGTTTCTTCCTTACCCCAGCTGGGACTGGTTTCATCTCATATGTAACTTTCTAAAAACTTTGTGTCTGATCTAACATAGACAAATGAACATGTCAGAAAAAACACTTCCAGAAGAAAATCCATCCTCTTGCCTTAAGCACTTCAGTATCCGTGAAATTTCCTGGAAGAAGTGATTTTCTGTTTCCACATATTATAGAGAGAAAACCCAGGACTACACTTAGACTCGATGCCTAATTTTTCCATGGTTGAAATGCACTGTGATGAATGCTGCTCTTTATGCACTTACAATCAGCATTTAGCTACTGTCATTATTACTATGCAAGAGCTTAAGTTTCTTCCTCTTCTTTTATAGAATGCGAATCCAAAGCCAAACTGTAAAAATGCTTGCTTTGTCCTAATGGCTGGATGTCTTTCATGTCAGGTTGTATTTTCCTCTGCTCCTATTGAAATTTTTGTAAAATGACATAATGTATCTATTTTGATGATAAAACAGGGTAAAGCTAATATGTCAGAGATATTAAAGCTTTCATTTAAGTTATTGATGTAACTGACGATGCAGCCTGCACTAGGGAAAGAAATGAAGCTACCAAGTGTTCAAACCCTAAAGAGAAACCATCTCTCACTGCCTGGCTCCCTGTGTGGCCGGGTTCCGTCCCTACAGTCCGCAGGGGAACCCAATTCCCTTCCAGCTCATCTGCTTCTTACCACGAGGAGTTTGCTCCCACTGCACTGACCCCGCAAGTGCTTGGCTAAAGCAATTCACCAAATGTTCAGCTGCGGAAAGCTTCCAGCCTTTCACAGGTCCTTTGGCTCTCTGGCGGCTGCCTCTGTCCAAGGGCTGTTGGCCAAAGCAGCAGCTCCCTTCAGGCCAATTACATCCATGTGGATCCGTTTCTCCAGAGCTTTCCCTATGCCCATCGGTAGCTTTGATAGTCTTTGCTCCCTCTCTCCCTTCCAGGCTTTTTGAATTGTTTATCAGTGTTTTTCTCCTGTACCTGGAGGAAGATGTAACATCGAGCAGATGGAGAACAGGAGAATATAAATCAGGCTCAATAAGGAGACCGTGATGCAGCAGGAAAGGAGACTTTCTGCCTGTGGTCCTGGCCAATAACCATGTGTGACCCCAAGCGCGAGTACAGGATGAAAATGAACCTGTCAGACTCACAGACCAATTTAAAACCACCATTATTCTTCTTGGGATAAAAGTGAAATAATGATCCTCTGGCCTAGGAAGCCTAATTTCTCACGTGATCAGATGAGCCGCGACAAGCTGAGAACACCTGGTACGCAGCTCTGCAACTGGGCTCAGGATCTGCTGCATTTAAATTTTGATTCCATCCATGCTGCAAATGCAAAGAATTTGTTTTAGCGTGAATCCTCTGGATGCAATGAGACTGAGGTCTGCAGGATTTACATAACACTCCAGCTGGGCCAAAGCTTCCAAGTGGTGACTTGGGACTGAGAGCAGCTAAGACAATGCCAGCGCTGCCAGGTCTCTGTCTTTACCAGCAAAAACTCAGTAAATTGCAATTTGTTGCGTGGTCTTCATGATTAAATAATTAAGCAATTTTCATTACTCGCTATTATGAAGGTTAAGAAGCTAATGTGTCTGTATCAGGGACTGGCCAATGCTAATGGATCTTCCACAGCCAATGATAACTGATACGGTAGAGTAATTTCTAAAGCAACATGTGCTTCTCTTCAGGCCCTTTGCAGCAAGCTTGGGTTTAAAGCACTCCGCTGTGGAAATGCTTCAGACTGCAGCAAGGTGAGCGAGAGGGAGGAGAGTGGCGGTGATGGGAAGAGATGATTACAGATCAGCAGAATACCGCCACGTGACCAATGTCTTATCACTGCCAGAATGGTGATAGCAGAAGCAACAAAACTCGTTTTTACTAGGCTTTCTCTTATCTCTCTTACAAGAGAGCAGATTCTTCAGTGTTGTGACTGAAGGCATCCCAGTGGAGACACGCGTCTATCTGGCAAATTTTGGCCCTGAAGAACTGAGGCTGGTTCATACTGTGCTAGATGCGAGTGGCTGATATTAAATAACTGGGATTTGAACCAGATGTACAAGCCCTTCTCTGCTGTCAAGGATGCTCCATGACAAAAGGTCAAAGAAAATACCTCTGAGAGTTCAAAACACTGCCTATTCCTCCAATAAAGGAGTCATGTCAGACAATAGATCATCCCACGTAATCTATTTATGAAGGGCTACATGCTGTTATCCTAACGCAGGACATCCTGCAGTGTCTTCTTGCAACTGACCCCGCTGCTGCCTGCCACAGCTATGCCTAAATGAAGACTAAGCCAGGAAAAATAAATCACAGGAGTTTGACTTCGTCCTGATTTCTTTTTGAAGTATGTCTGCCCCTAAACCTTGTGCAGCATCTGCCGCAAAGTCAGCCTGGCAAAGAGAACCCAGCGCCCTTCCGTGTAAAACTGAGCAGGACACAGAAGGGCTCAGTGCCGAAGGTAAACGAGGGTAGCAAACAGTGACCTTCCCAGGAGTAACCTGAGCACTGCAACTAATGGCCGAAGCCTTCAGCTAGTATAAATCAGTGTAGACTCGCTGGCTTCAAACACAAGCATGTTAATTTGTTTCAGCTGCAAATCTGGTCCATGGCATTTAAAAATTAAGCTGCACAAGAGAAGAACAAGGGAAGAATGGTCTTTGCACAATCTCACACAGCAATTTAAAACAAGCAGCATTCCTCTTGATAGAACAGTGAGCTCGGACACAGGAAAAAAACACCGGGGAACAAACACACTCGTGTCCTCATGAAAAGAGTTTTTCCCAGACTCAAGGGATATAATTGGTCTTAGTATGACCTTTGCTTCTATAATGAGTGCTGGCTTTCCCCCACTGATTAGTTTTTCTGACCTTATATTGTCAAGCACTGAATTTACATTCTGCACAACACCCACAGATATTACTGATCATGGAGAAGTGGTGCTGTGGCATGATTGCGAGTGCTATTCTCAGCATAAAATTAAGCTTTTAGACCTGTCTGCAAATAGCTAACAATAGGAAACAACAATAAAAGCCTTTAGTGTGTATGTTTTGGAGAAAAATATATGCTGAGGCTCATGTTTGAGACACTACTTTGGGACACTTGCAGAGCACGATTTAAAGCTCTGCAGTTTTCAAAGTCTCGCTAATAAGTTTAATTATAGGAACAACAAACCCATTCATTTGTTCTGTAGGGCAGAGTACCCCGCACAGTGTATATAGAAGATATTTCAATGGTCAATAAATGGAACCATCAAAGCTGAGAAGGCTGAAAATGAATTTCTTCCTATGCACTACAGAAGCAATGCTAACGGGCATCATTGCAGATTTAGTCTATCATTTATTCTCCACTGAATGAAGCCAGTGTGAGATGATGTTGGTTTTAGGATTCTTATTCCCGTGTGTTATGCAACTCTCAGATGAAATACTGGATCTTCTTGTTTGCCAAATTCTGTCCATGGATGGATATATATACGCTTCGTTCTGCAACGGATAGCAGCAGCTAAGCAGGGAATGAGAGCAGCATTTTCCTTTCTGCTGAGCAAGACACCGTGAGAACTCTGTGGTCAGGAAAATCCCGCACAGTCACAACAAACAAGCAGAAGCCAGACCTGTGTCTGCACGTGCAAGCCAGCCTGCAATGCACGGCTCAGCACAGTGCCCACACGCACGTGTTTTTGGGTTTGCACGTCTACCTCCATACAGACGACCACGCACCAACAACCAGTGTAAAAAATGCTAAAGGCCACACGCACAGACCACACGTATGGCAGCTGCATTCCCCACCACTACATCACGTCTGCTTCAGAACTGCTCAGATCCACCACAAAATAATTTGCTAAGACTTGCTCCACCCTTTCGGGGCAGTCCTATGATCAGCCCAGCACCCTGTCTCCCCTTCCCGTAGCTCAGCTGGGGCCGTGCCTCCCTCCCTGCGGCTGCAGTTCCCATGCTCCTGCCCCAGTTTCAAAGATATCTTTCCCTCCGGCATGGGTTATGCTGGAACACCCATCATTTCTGCAAATCTGCTTTGTTCATTAGGGAAGGGAGATTGCCTTCTAGGAAATTTCAGACCTAGCTGAACTCTGCTTATTTGGAACATTTTCACAGCGTTGAATTTTTGGCAAATGTTTCTTTTTCATTAACTGTACTTCTGTGAGGGTTAGAGCTGAGACCCCTGCTTACTTTGACTTGAATTCACATTAGACTTATTCATATAATTTATTGATGTGCTCCTTGTCCACATGCTTTTAACACAAGGGGCAGACAGACCTGCTCAAGGACATGGCGCCATATAGAGCTTTTACTGAAAAAAAAAAAAAGAAAAAAAGAAAAAAATGCCATCAGTTCTGACATGGTTTGGAACCTTTTTCTGTCTCACTTGCTTTTATGGCACATTCAGAGTTTTTGAATTTAACCCCCTAAGCAAGGAACAGTCCTCAAAAGTCACAGGCACAGAGGCAGCCTCAAATTAATACTCCAAAGAGCAGCCTCGAGAATCTCTACAATCAGTAGTGTTCCCCTTACCCATAATTTACAGGGGGTACACATTAATTTCCTGATGCCATTTGCCTTTCCAAGCACTTCCACAAATAAAAGGAAGGTGCAAACCCCTGGCTCTGATTTTTCTGTGCAGATCTGCAGCTTAGTGGACCTGGCAAATTAGGACCGTGGATCCCAGACTGATTTGGGATTCCGGTGCTTGGCTGTCTTTTTAATTGCAGACACTCTGACAGACATACTGAATTTCTTGTTTAATTTTTTGCAGTATTATTAATTGATAATTTAATTTCCGATCTGGTGAATTACATGCAATTCCTTCACCATCAGTTAAATGACAAGTTTAGAGCAGAATAGTTTAGGTAAGCAGATTGTCAGTGCTTATGGCTGTAAGACATAATTATGTACAGCCAACTGTGTAACGCGCTTGAAAAAATTACAAGCCTAGGCACAGAAATTAAAATTATTTCAAGATGAAGTTGTACAAATACAGCTGCAAAAAGCTGCAAAATCCTATTAATGAATTCCAACTGTAGTGGGTAGTGCAGCAGGGTTCCAACCCCCACCGTCCTGCCAAAGAAAGTTTAAGTATAACACACAACGAATCAAAGGACGGATGCTTACATCTAAACACGGCTCCAGAAAACTATTTCAGCTATTATTTATGTACTCAGAAACTTCTGGGCATCAGCTGGTAACTTGGCATGATGACTCCCCAGCACGTCAAGGCAAACATTAAACGCTAAATTACCATATGTCAGCTTAGGGTAGTTAATAATTCTACCACATCTTGGACAACTTGAAGGCTTTTCTGAAACTGCTGTCAAATCGAATCTTTCCTTCGATCAATAAAGCAGCACAATGAAATCCACTATTTGTAGTGTCTGAAAGAATAGATTAGCAAACTACAGTAAATGCAACTGGCAGGGACTAATTCCATTTCTTAACCAGAGATCCCAAATATGAGTACGAGTATTCCCAGTGGTTTCAGCATGCAGCCCACGTGAAGGAACGGGATCACCTAGGTACTTCTCTGTTACGTGCACCTCTGGTTTGCTACTAGCCCCCTGATCGACCCCACAGCTGCACGTAACCTGCAATCCCACAGGCAGCAGTTAATTACGTGAGCAATGTTTTGTTCCACACTGCTGGGTCTGTCAATCCCAGCCCGAGGAGTAAAATAGAGAAAGACGGAAAGCATAGAGAACCAGTCTGACCTCCTGTTTGTTTTCCAAGCTGTATAATAGAGATATCTCTGGCAATGCGGAGAAGGCTGAGCAATAATCACTGGGAACAGCTAGAGAAGGTGGAAATGCAGAAGTCTGCATGTTGGACTTCATTTAAACAGGTACCATGAACCCCAGATCACACGTTTGCTGTCACCGTTAGTCAAGTATGCCTACACCTACCACAATACAACAGCAGGACTGATTGGAAGGAAATGTTACCTTGTTCTGTGCATCAGAGAGCATCAATGACACATTTCAAGATATTCAACACTGGCAAATCAGGGCGAGACCTTCAGTACAGTTGTATTGCTGCCACAGCACTTTCAATGAGAGTCAAATTATTTCTAGGGCTTGCTACTTATCTTACTATGAATCTTTAGAAAATCTGTCCCTGGCTTCCCATAGCGGGGCCACAGGTCCCACGTATCCTCCAAGTCCTGGTAAACGAGCCCTGAAAGGGGTTTCTACTTGACACAAACCAAAAGCAA
Organism: Anser anser; assembly: GCF_964211835.1. NCBI lineage: Eukaryota > Metazoa > Chordata > Aves > Anseriformes > Anatidae > Anser > Anser anser. The sequence goes on from NC_139737.1 coordinate 4,081,414, forward strand.
AGCTATTGCACTGTCAACATTTTCATTGCATAGCACCCAGCCTGGTTCTCACTCACGAGAGCAGCCCTCCAGGAGCAAAACAGGGAAACTATGCTCTAGTTCTTATTTTGAAGGACAAACAAAATCTGAGCTCTTACAACATGTCTGTGTTTTCTCATGCTCTCTGGCCTGTTTGTGATATCCACTGTTGTGTCTGATTTTATAGTTCAATTGTAAGCCATAAATGTGTCCTCCAGGCCTTACAGAGCCATCCTGTACAGCACCTGCATCTTCATCAACCCATGCTGGAGACCAGTGAGTGCAGGATTGGACCCGAAACAACAATCCCTAACAGACACTGGCTGTCCACGCAGTTACTGCTCCTGGGCACACCTACTCTTCCTTGCCAAAAATGACTTTTAAAGCCATCAGCGGTGAATAAAGGAAAACCATTTCTTATAGAATGCTTTTTTGAGCATTTTTTTTTTTTTAATTCAAGTCACTCCATCCAATTTTCCTTCGCTGGTGGATTCAGCCGTAGGGGCTGTTCTCAGGCTGCAGGGCCCTGAGGAAGTGAGGTGAAAGTCACTGATGGCAAGAAATTACCTTCGTAATAGTTTCAATTTAAGTAAGTTGATAATAGTGCAGGGAATAGGTCCTGTGGGAAATGGGAGGGCTGAAAATACTCCACCAGTGCAAAAATTGTGAACTGATGACTTTCAGCATTTAATTGGGATAGATCTTTATCCATCAATCCCATACATGCTCAAAAGGTGATAGTGAAAAGGAGCAGATTATTATTATTTTATGCCATATCTTTTTTTCTGTCAGAGGAAATTAAAAGAAAACAGTCTGTCACATACCAAAATCATTCAGCTGCTTTATAAGCCATGCCTTGCTCTTCAAGCCAGTGTAAATCAGCATGGCTTCTTTGAGTTCAGTAGCTTTACACCAACTTCCACTGCCTGGCAAGCTGACCCAGTATTTTGGTGGTGATTAGAGTGAGATATCTCTTCATGTTTATTTCTAGGAAAGCTCAAAGTTGACTCTTGAGCTTTTGAGAAGCTGGATGTATGTGGGGAAAGATGTTTTTTTCAAACTCTAAATCTTCAGGGCTCTTTTTTTCTTCTTTTAAATAAGAAACAGGAGGAAGATTTCCTGACCCTCTGAACTATCCCTGGGCTTGAATAAGCTACATGGTAAACAGAAGAAGAAAGCTCTTATGTGAAACTTCTTAAACTGCCGAGGATGAAGGACAGTAAATGGGATGCAAGCCAAGGAACATGACAATTAGCACAGAGAAAGTTTTCAGGGTTTATTCCATCAGTCAGCACTTAAGGAGGCTTTGAAGGGGAAAAAGCATCCTTTTATATATTAATCCACTACTTCTGCACTTTCCCCCTATTCCATGGATTTAGTGCTTAGCTGCTAAATATCTATATGCAGAGCTTTATTAAGAGGAGTTGGCTTATTTTTTTGAAAGATTCCACATCCATTAGTTTATATGGAGAAAAAAGGCAAAATCTTTTTGCCTGCTGCAGTATCCTGAGTTTAAATGACAATTTACTCTTCCCCAGCTAATAGTACTTAAAGACAGGGGTGAGAGGAGAGCAAGCATTTCTCACAATACTATTGCTGGTCACCATTTTACTTAAGATTCAGATATTGCTACTGATGATAAAGGAACTCAGTGAAGACAAAGAGAAAATCACCCACATTTCACCCCCTTCCTGCCCTGTCTTGGCAGACTTCACATCTGAAGAGGCACCTTACTGTTCCAAGATAAAATATTTTCCTTTTTCTTTAAAAAGAAAAAGTTCTCTCAAGCAAGAAGTTGGGCAACAGCAGGGGACAATGCCATGCCAGTATTAATTAGCAAATTCCAAATGAATCATAGTTTCTGCTTAGCGGGGTATGCTTGAGAAGCATGTGAACTTTTAAAATGCTGTGTTGTGCATAATAGTTGTAGCTTTTTTGTTGTTGTTAGTCTTATTAAAAAATAATAATAATAAAAGAAAAAGTTTCTTTGGAAAGGTATCTTATTCATTCTCTCCATGGCCACATTCCCAGGCATTTTTGTTCTTGCCCATCTCTTTATTCAGAAGATGCCAGCTCCCCTTAGCCTGTCCCTTTTGGTCTGAGGCCACCACTGGGGGGACAGCATTTTCCCTCTAATTAAGAGGTGGCATGTGCGGTTGTCCACACTGCGCCCCCAATCACCTAGCAGGAGGCCCTCTGTGACATGCCACACTTGTCATTTCTGCAGCTCTTTGATCCCGAGTCCCTGGGACTCCGAAATCTGCCTTCCCCACAGAGGAGCGGCGCTCCTGCTGCCTGCTGCCTCTCTGTGCCAGGGCTCCCACTGCTCCGCAGGCTGGAGCTTTCATGCACCCAACTCCCCGCTGCTGCACGGGAGGCAGAACTGGGAACTCGCTACATATGGCAGCAACGGCAGTGGCAGGCTCCGATCTTAATTTCAGGATTATTTAGCTTGTGATTGAGCTGGGGCACCTGCCTGTGCAAAGCTCATCAATTCTCTTTGATTTGGAAGACTCTGTGCATCTGTGTCAGACTGTGAACTTCAATTTCAATGCAGAGCTTCATTGCTGTTTTTCCTCTCTTTCACTTCAATATTGAGTTTAAAAGACACAGGAGTAGAGAAAAGAAATTTGTGCTTTGGTACAGGGTAAGCAGTAACAGGAAGCTGTGAGCATTCATTCAGATAGCATATGAGGAGAAGAAGATGCCCTTGGAAATCTATGAAATGCCAGCATTTCGGCTCCTAACTTCAGGGTGATGGTGAATAAACAACAGATCAGAGCATGGGCGTCTTTGATCATCTGAGTCGAGTTTCCTCAAAGGCTTGGGAACTTGGTATAGGAAAGGTTTCACTGGTCAATGGCGGGGCAAAAAGACAAGGTCAAACCAAGCCACGGCTGAGTGGGACCAGCTGGTGATTCAGCATTACAGGGACTAGGGACCCTGCGGTGTCCTACGTGAGGGGCCTTGTAGCGATTTAGGGTGGTCAAACATTGGAATGAGCTGCCCAAGGAAATGGTGGAGTACCCATCCCTGGAGGTATTTAATAGGAGTGTGGATGGGGCAGTAAGGGACATGATTTAGTGATGGGACTTGGTAGGTCAGGTTGATGTTTAAACCTGATGATCTTGAAGGTCTTATCCAACCCAGATGATTCTATAATTCTGCCATAGGAGACCAATGTCCCCTACCAGGGGAGAAACTCTTTTGAGGTAGGTAGAGGAAAGGAAAGACACGTCAGTTTTCAAAGGATTATGGTCTAAACCCCAAAATATTCCACAATGAAACATTAATATTTTTTCTAGGTCTGTATATTTCTTGAACCAGTTAAAGGAAGAGCATTCTTATAAACTGCTATTAATCTTGTGTGCCTATTCGCTGGAAGGAAGAAGAAAAAGGGGAAAACAAAGTAAATATATATCCTCTCCCCATTCCTGTGTCCACGATAATCCCACTGCTTGCAGAAAACAGGCTGTGGAAGGACTCAGCCACTCACACCCAGATCTCACAGCATAGGTTTCATTTAACTCAAACCTGTCCATCATGATTTAGCAAGAACGGTGAGAACTGAGATTCACGTCTCCTTTTACATTACCTTGGCAGACAGAATTGACTGTGCACAGAAAAGCTGGGGGCTATTGCAACCTAAAGAACAACTGCAAGGTCCACTGGGATCCAGAACATTCAAAGCTATTTTAATCAAATTACTATCGATTAGGGACAAACTAGAGTCTATTGAAGTTAATGGACAGATTTCCATCGACTTCAAAGGGCTCTGGAACAGCCTGTAACGCAGAAAACAAGCAAGTATCAAAATGAAGAAAATGCATTTTAGTCTAACCCTAATTGCATGAGATGAAAGAACTGTTTCAGCTGAAACTTTTCAAAAAATATTCTGCAGGAGACAAACATCAAACATCTCAAATGGTCAAAATCCAGCAAAGCTACCCGTGAATAAGAAAACAGTCTGATAACAGCAAGTGCAGCCAGCTATATGTACCAGAGACCTACCAACAGAAATTTTAGCTCTACCAACAGCCTCAGAGGACTTTTACTAACAACTATAGGAAGAAAAAAAAAAACACAACAAACCTTCCCAAAGTTGTGCATGTAGAGATATAAACACTAATTTAGCTTTACTTTCCACTCAAATTCATTTCCTCTAAGATAAAGGAGATCCCTCCCCAGCCCCAGCATTTAATTCCTGGCAACAAATACATCATTTACCCTTTTGTCTTTGCAGGACCTAATCATCTTTTCTGACAGATGAAGATGAAATCATGACACAAGCAATTTCTTTAAACTAGCTTCTCTCTTATTACTTAGCACATTTTGTTGTCTTTAAGGTTATATATTTATGTGACAGCCAGACATCCATTAAAGCCACAAATCTGAAGGTCTAAGAGGTATAAAAGGGATTTCTTCTTTTAAATTTTATAAGGAAAAAATCAGGCCTGGAGACTGGGTGGTCATGACTTTACTGACCTTCACAATATTAGGTTCTTCGCAGAGCTGGTATAATTAAGTACTGAGTTTGTGGAAGAAAAAAGTTTTTTTCCTATCAAAGAAGCTAAACTGAGAAAGCGCTTTAAAGAGCTTGTAGGGACCAGAAGCACTATATTGTCCTCAACTCCAGAATTATACTTCCCCAGCTTTCATTCACTCAAGAGGTTTAGCACGTAAACAGATAAATCCTACTCAAAGTCTCCTGTGCCGTGCTCCAATGACAGCAGAGGCTGTACTAGCTCTTTTAGTAACAACAACAACAAAAAAAAAAAAAGTTGAGAAATGTTGACGTAGTAGTTAAAGGAAGAAAGATTCTGCGTTAAAATGGTGCATGCTGTGTAATTCCTTTTTCTGTCAACACTCAACAGGACATTTAATTCTAAGTGTTTCAGAATAAGTACCAGACTCTGTCCATACATGTATGTTTTTAATGGACAGATGAAGATCCCAGCACCACCACGACCATCAGAAGAACACAAACATCCAACAAACATCTAGGTACCAGAGCCCCTAGCACCAGGCCTTTTGGTAGAAAAGGAGCCAGAACATTGCTCACCCTAGGCTCCAGGCCCAAGGCTTTACAGACAAAGCTGTCCCTCATAAAAACCCACTGAGAAGTACAAATGCAAAGCATAGCAGGAACTGGTGGAGCTCTTTTGCCAGATGCTGTTCATTGCTTTCCTTCGTGTTGCTCCCAACTAAATGGTCACCTCAGTGTGTGCCACAGCAGCACTGGCCAAACTGCACGTACCTCCACACTGCCTCAGATAACCATGGTTGGGATCAAAAGATATGATTCAAATACCTCTTAATGTCCTATTATCTATGGATCACCGACAGGGTTGATTATAACTGTTTGACATGACTCCAAAGGACCTGTTACAGTCTATTGTATCAATAGGTACCTAGGGAGCCTTTAATCCAGATACACGTGTAATAACGGCCTACTAAAACCACTTTTTTTTCCCCTTAAAATTTGCTACTGCTGAAGCAATAAAAAGAAGTGAAAGTAATGTTCATTGAAAAAAATAAAAGCCCTGTCATCTTTCACATGACAAGAGCGCAAAAATGTCTGAAACCCAAGATTGCTTCCCCTTTCAGTTGTAATATAAAAATGATCCAAAATGTTTATGCCAGGAGACAATTTGGAATGACTTGTTTTCCTGCTGAGCTATAATCTTGATCAGCAGGAATGCTACTGATGTGACTCAAACTGCATTGCTGCTGCACTGTGAAGGCAAGAAGGGGCGAACTGTCATAATTCTTAAATTAACGGAAACATTTTCTGTGTACATGATGTGTGAAAGTACGAAAATAAGCATGGGGGAAAATTGTTTGTTTCCCTTGGAAACTAGTAGATGGGTTTGATTAAGAAAAGTCTACTTCCATGTTAGGTTCTCCTGAGGTTTCTGGATACTGCAGAGACAGGCGTGGTGTAGAGGTGCACATACAGAGATGCAGAGCAGAAATAATACCTAGAATATACAATTATCACTCATGAAGTCATAGGCTCTTGTTTTTCTTTTTTTCTTTTCTTCTTCTTTTCCCAGAGCAGATACCTTCAAAACACTTATTTTTCAGGGAAGTCTATGAGAAACCCTATAAAGAGAGCACAGAGACGCTCAAACATGTATTCCTGAAAAATGCTGTTAAAAATGGTTTGCATAAAAAGAACTCTGTTTACAAGAAAGGAGCTAGAAGATCCTTCAGAAACATTTGATTGCTTATTCTTTAAGAAATATCTTTTGCAGGTACAAGATAGTTTTCAAAAAAGAGTATAAGGTATACAAACATCCGCGCTCTCTGATGAGAAGAATGCCGACTGTTCAGCCTTATTCCTATCTAGTCCTGACACAGAAATACATTCACAAGAACTTTTGCAAGAGAATAAACATTCATTATGCTAGTAGTTAAAATCTTGTGTAAGCATCTTAATGTTTCCACTGACGGTCGTGATAGAAGAATGTCAATATCTCTGGAGAATTTTAATGAAAAATTCTTGAATATGGAACTGCACTTGTGTGATTTGAAGCACTTCAGTCTCTAGGTCTTCAGGGAGAAAAGGCTGGGTCAAAACCACCATAAGATAAACAAATATTTGACAGTGTGTTTCAAAACATTTAAATAAAGACTTCTGTTCATGTTATTAATGCCTTTAATATGGATTCTCATCTCCTCTTCTCTTTTTATTACTTTGTGTGTCTTTCTGGTTATTTAAAGAGTTCTGAAAAGAGCTGGTCAGCACTTCAGAGCTCCCACTGCTCATCAGCAACAGATGCTGACCATAAAGTTAAAGCCAACACACACAACAAAACCCCACCAACCCAGAATACTTTCTTCTTCTCTTGAGGGAAGGAAGACAAACACATCAATACCTCCCTGTCTTGCTTCTCCCAGCTTCCTACCAGAGAGCAATACCAAGACAGTGCTGAGCTCACTGAGTTGTTTTAATTCAGATTAGGGGAGCACGAGCTCTTTGCAACTGTTGAGCACTGTATCTCCTGGACCAAATGTCCTGTCCCATCAGTTCCCACAGGAGCGTTAGAGAAGCCCGTGAGAACATTTCACACCCTCTGAAGATGAATCTGCGAGTGCTTGGGCAGCGTGTGCCCCCTTCCCCTCCTACGGCGCTGCCCTTTCCTCGGGGCAACAGCTGGCTTTGACAGCCTGTGTGTTTGATGGTGTGGATGTTACACAAATGGGAAAAGGGTCACAGTTTCCAAATCATCCGGTGGAGTAATGGGAGGAGACAGCTCCCCAGCAGCAAGAGCCAGAACATCTCAGCGCTCTGACATCGCATCAGGGCACCAGCACAGTCAAAAGAAAACCAGACATCTCCTGTGCACTGAAACAGCTGGTCGTCCACATCAGACCGGGGGTGGTGTCAGATCGTGCCAAATGCATCTGGGCTGCTTTCCTGTTTGCTTCATCTTCCACACCTTCACTTTGAAATAATTCAAAGCATAGATCAGCTGGTGAATTTTTAGTGATCATGAAAACTGGGACCATTAAACACAGGCAGAACAGGACAGATAGAGTCTGAAGGTAAAAAATCAGTCCTATCTTCTAATACACACAATATTCTAGTCTCAGGTTCCCTCGGTAATAGTTTCTTATCCTGACAAGCCAAATATTTACATAACATTTTTCACATTAGTAACACAACAAGGAAATAAAGAGCCAGACGGTTCGTGTTCATGAGCAAACTAACTACTAGGCATACAAGGATAGCAAGAGACCTAATCCATTTGGAGTCTGAAATCAGATCTCAGGGGATGCTTTAGATTGTTGCCCTACAGGATGCCTAGGTTTTTATCTAATGTAGTGGTTTTCCTAATATCAAAATGCTACTAATGAATTATATGGTTGGATGAAAGAACTTTTATATAGTCACTTGCAACCAGATTAAGCGTATCAAGATGTTTTCTTTGATATTGTCTTGTCAGTTCATATCAAGTGACTCTTCCATGCTTTCATGTCTGGTAATTCCCAAGAAATTCATGGCTACAATCTAAAATAAATGCGTGACTTTCAATTCAGTAAGAGCTGAATGATAGGAATTTTAAATTGCTGGGATAAAACTGCAAGCTACTTCATAACACTCATGCTGCTTCCAGATTTAATACCTGCCTTTTCAAACACTATCAATTCACTTAATATGTCAGTAGGGAATAACATTATTTTATTTTCCTTTCCAAGGATCATGAACCGTTTTCTCTTACAGAAACATACCAATTACCCACATGCCAATTGTCCCAGACTCACTCTGATCTTACAGCATGGACATTCAGATCAGACGCACACAAAGCTTTCTGATGCTACAAAAGAAACACTATGGGCTAAATTCAGGACTGATGTAAGCAGGCAAATTTCTGCTGACATCAATGGAACTGCACTGCCGAATGCTGGTTCTGAATTTTGCCCTCTGCCCTAAGAATCTGACAAATGTGGATGGAAGTCGGAACAAAACCTTTCATGTGAAAAATACCTAATTTAAGGAATTAGCAGAGCAAAGCCATAAAAAAAAAAAAAAGAGGTTAGAAATAAGAGGCTGTATAGTTACAGTTAATGCTGCGACAAGTTGTGTCTTAACTCTGCCAGCAGGGACACTCGAGGATGGGGAACTGCCGTTGGGGCAAGGCACGCGGTGATGCGGTGTTGGTGCTGCTCCTTGCCCCCCTGGGACCACTTGGCAGGATGAGCGCAACAGCAAAAAGGGGGCCAGTCTTCAGGAAAGGCCTTGGTCATGGAAACATCCAGGGGTCAGGCGTGCACAGTGACACAGCTTGGCCACTCAGCGTGTAACACTTGATGCAATGGCTACAGGGCACAGGAGTTAGTGCCAGAACGGGGAGCCGTGTCTCTAAGCCTGCCCTCGCTAATTAGTCCTGCTGAGAATTTGGGTACAGTAGCCAGGGCAGAATGCCACACTAATGAAGCTGTATACTGCTCCTGAGAGCGGGGCTGGTGGCTCGGTAGGGCACTGCCCTGCACTCGGCAGCCTTTCCAGGCTGGCCCCAGCTACCGCAGCCATCTCCACCTGCCGCTGCCCTGCGCCGAGCTGACTTTCCCTGCGGCTGTGCCGCGGGGAGCTCTGCCTCCTGCACGTGCTGCTGGTAAAGCAAGCTCTGACCAGATAAACGAGCTTGATTATTCTGAAGCTGCAGTCCCTAACTCCATCCCAGAGCTACTGGCTTGCTTTACCTTTTGCAGACTCCCTTGGAGGAGACAGGGTGCTGCACTTTGATCCTGAGAGAGGTGGCAAGGCTGGGAACTGCCTTAGGTCACTGCCAATTTCTTTCTGACAAACTGTCCCGCTGCTTCAGCATTGGGTACAGTAATTTATTTAGAGTATATCTGAATATACATTATCTATACAGTTCCCACCAATGCCTGGTAGAACTTATTCTGCATTGGCTGGGACATGCTGGGAGACATGCCAAACATAGTTAGCAGAGAATATCCCATTCTACTCAGAAACATTTACCTTGAACTATGAACATCTTTCAGCAACGAATACTCACCTGTCCTGCTCGTTTGAGAGCTATTAATAAAGCTCTAGTTTAGGAATTTGCCTGTTACACCACTGATGCTAATGCAGGTTATGAACACACATACCATTTTCATCAGGGACTGATGATCTGAGTGTGATATCCCAAGCACTGGGCGAAAGAAACCCAGCCCAAAGAAATAAACAGGGCTTTTTAGACTTCAAAAGTTTTTGAGATCTAGCTGACATATTGAGAAGAACTGAAATGCAGAAGCCAGGCTTTCAAAACCAAAAGCGTTTTTCTTCTGGAAACTGAGCACTGCATAATATTCCTCAAAGGCAAAAAATGATGGGATCCTCAGACTGAAGCCATGACAGGGCTTTTTATTCCAGCAAGGCATCCTTTATCTGGCTGCCCATTTTCATAGTACGTGTAAGAATGAATGCTACTCTTCTTTAACATTTGGTTCAACCAGCTGAGGGGTTCAGCAGACTTGTTTAAGAAACAGGGTTAAAACCAAATCACACTAGAGTTATTCCTCTGTTTTCCAAATATTGGGATGGCTCGCACTGACCAGCCTGACAGCTGATGGTAAGCTTGTGAGCACCTCTCCAAAACCATACATTACTGACTGCTAGAACGGCTCTTGCTGAGAGTAGATCTGCCCCTATTTGTGAGGCTGATATAACATTAAGTCCTTGGAGCAAAACCGTAATGTAGGTCCAACACTGAACTGAACTACACATTTGTGTGATACTGTGGCAGGGGAAAATTAGGCAGAAGAGATGGGAAAGAAATCACACGGAGCAGCATGATAAAGGAGAAGAACCTCACTGTATCTGCAGACCTTACTGTAAAACCTCTGTGAGCCAGTAGGAAAGATATTAATGAGCATCAGACAAATCTAATAGGAGGTATCAAAAGCAGACACCAAATGGGATGCAAATGATGAAAGAGAGGAAAATGTGCAGTAAGAGAATAAGGATAATAAAAATTGTGTTTTATATCTCTCAGACCACAAGAAACAATTTAATTTGCACTGACCTGCAAGAAGCAGTCATAAATTTGATTTTAAATTAGCAGGCTGCAGTGTCAGTGCTCACTCGCACAGCAGACTCCTGCTCACCTCCTCTGTGCGGTGGTGGAAGATGAGGGATTGAGAAGACAGCTCCTGCTTGAATTTTTCAGCCATTTCTGGCAGAGCTGGGGCCAAGTGATAAAAGCCCCAGCGCCGCAGGAGCCAGGGCTGTGTCACGGCTGACTTGTTTTCCTACCGGCCAGCTTGTTCATGGCATATTCCAGGTTGCTCCGGTATTGACTCAAATCAGTGAAAACTGGATTGCTCCCCCAAAGGACTTGAGTGTTAAATAGGAAAAAAAGTTCAAAAGACCTGATCCTCCTTGTTTTTTTCATTCTTATTCTCAAAGACCCAACAGGAGAAAGCTCAAGGCTTGCTCTGCATTCCTCCCTTTCACTGCTATACCTCAAAAATATTTGAATAAAGTTATCCTCGCTTGGCTTTGGCACGCTGGGCAGCCGAATGCCTCCGTGTAAGATGGGCTGGCGACCTCTCCGTGCGGCTCCCTTGGACGCACGCCCTGCACGCATGCTGGCTGAGCCTGAGGCTGGCAGCCAACCTCCCTGCATCTCTGCTCGGACAGGGACTGGTTTTGTTTTATCGGTCTTCATTTTGCTTTCATTTTAATGTGACGGTAAAAATTTTATCTGATAATCTAAACAAGGTAATAATTTTACGCCATAAAAGTGCCTGTCTTCTGTTGTTACCGCCACCATCGTATATTGAGAGTAATATTTGCAACATTATACAAAATTGTTATTCTATTAAAATGATAAAATGGCAGTGGTTTTATTACATGAGTGATTTTGCAGGCACTGAGATGCCCTTTACTGCAGACAAGAATAATAAACACATTATTCACCAACACATTAGGGAACAATCCTGTGATTTTGGAAACCAGTTGTAACAAACAAGTAAATTATTACAGCAACACGCTCAGGAAATGCAGCCCCCAAATCTTACCTACTGTAACTAAATGCTGCTAATGGCCAGGGACTCTGCCTGCTTTGCACTTCAGCAGTTTGTTCCCAAGAAGCTGGCAAATCATAAGAAAGATGCTGAGAATTGTTCATGCACTTTTTTGCAATCCCATCTAATCCAGGCCTTGGGATTTTAACCCTTTCTTCCTGACCAAAGTATTAAGGATTTGCCATCTGCCTCTGACGCATCTGAGAGGATGAAGAAGGGGAAAGGATTAAATTAATTAACAAATTCTAATCCTAAAACAGTGTTGGCAATGTTAGGGCTCTTTGAATTCTAATGAGCATTTAAATTAATGCTGACTACTCCCCTACCAAAAAGGGAGGAAAACAATGTCACTTTAGCACATCCCTACTCTCCAGCCACCCTGCTCAGCACTCACGGGGCATTTTATCTGATGGGGTCTCTTACAGGGAGCACTGGGTTATCTGAGGTGCCTCCCCAGCTGCTTGTGCAGCCCCTCTGCACAGCTCAGAGTTATGTCAGGCTTAAAAATGTTATCAAGGTCACACATATTATTGTACATCCTCTAAGCTTTTTACAAGGCAATCCTAAATCAGATAATAGAACATGATATATCTGATTGGCAAACAGACCTTCAATTACATTCCTTTCTCTTCACTAACTCAAATGCACTTGCAGCCACGGGCACCCAGAAGTGGCAGATGCTCTACGTCTGCAGGTAAGAAACAGGAGGACCGAAACAGCAGAAACAGGTCTGAAATGCCTCCGGTCACCAGTGATTGCAGTTTCATACCAGAACACAGAGAACAAAACAACATGGGAAAGCAAAGCAAGGCAAAGAGTGCTTCAGCATGGACAACACAGCGTTCCCCTCCAAACGTGTTGTGTTCTTGTCATAAAAATCAAGCACCAGATGAAAATCAGATCTTTGCCTGCACTTCAAACACCTAAGTGTACTTAAGGACAATGCGGCGATATACAATGTACCCTCTCCACAGCAAGCAATGCTACATGTAATAGAACAATTGTTCGCAGCCCCACATGCCATTAGAGGCACTTGACTTCTTGCAGGAAAGTGCAAATTTAAGTCATGGTGGGAAAGGAATTTCACCAGGGGACCTAGGCCCTTTGTGCTGGGAAGAGACTTAAAGTTTCCTGACATTGCCGTGAATTTGGAAAGAAAACATATGGGAACCAGATGACATTCTTCACAAACTGCCAAACAGATTTTGCGCGGTTTTAGAGCACGCATACTCCAGGGAGTGTCCGCAGCAACTCAGTGGTCCCGATGGCTAACATTTGTTTTGAATGCTTATGCAGAAGAACCGAGACATGATCATTCATCTGTCTCGTGTTTCCATTCAGGTGCACACTTCTCGGCCATGCTAGAAAGACAGATGTTGCCAACAGATATGTTTTAAAGGAAGGAAAAATAATGGGAGGGAAGGAGGGAAGGAGAGAGGGAGAGAAAGAGGGAGGGAGACTACTCAAGCAGATTGGAGGTTTGGATGTTCTCTCCTGGAGAGCCCCAGTGGGCAATGCAGATGCGCTGGCTGCAGCAATCGCTCCTTGGAGCACAGGGTCTTTATGGAAACTATACACTACACTGCAAATGAAATCTGTTTTCTTATTAGTCTCCATGGTGAAATAATAAATGGCAGAATTCAGAGTATCTAGAGACCAGTGGCTACATTTTGATTTTCAAGCTTTTGCAACCTCCCTGCGCAAACAAACTCTTCAAAACAAATGCAAATTTGGCAGTTCATGCAACAGTGAAAGCCACTTGGGGGGATTAAAGGCTGATGTACTATCAGCTGAAAAAATGAGTAACCCTGAAACACAGAACTAGAGCTCCAACATTTGTATATTGATCCTCGATATACTAGCGCTGTAAGTAGATTCTGAAGGACACCAATTCCTTATTTTTAAGCCTGCTAAGTAGGAGGAGGCTGAAGAGATTTGACTGTTTACATGTTGTGAATCCTATTCTCAAAACCAGACCCTGAGTTTTAGAAGCAGAGTTTGTGACATACAAGGTACCCAATTCTATTATTAAAACTGATACCAAATCTACCAAAACCAATAGGAGCCTTTGAGGTCTCGTTAAAAATTAAGCCTGCAGTATTTTATTTATATTTTGATGCTTGCTTCAGAGGAAAGATTGACTGCACACTGTGATGCATTTGTACATATTCATCCATCGCTGCACCCCCAAAGGCTAGCTTTCTGAATCTTAACCCAATTTAATCTCAATCCAAAATCTTAATCCAAAGGAGTATTTATTCTTCTTTTTTAATAAGGGATGGCTCACCTGCTCATCAGAATGAGAACGTATAGCTGCCAATGTACTTAAAAACACTGTTTCAGAAACTAAATAAAAACTTAAGCAACAGAAACTTGAATCCCATTCAAATCAGCCTGTCTCCTTTGAGACATACTGTTTGCCTAGCAAGACGACCAAAAAAAAAAAAAAAGGAAAACCTTTTCATTCTGCTCATTGTGCCTTAAAATATTGTTATCTTTAAGACATTTTCTTCACTTCTTGAGAAAACCTTATCAGGGAGACACAGTATGTTATAAAGACTAAGTTGCCATGCACCCAAAACGTGTGTGTGTGTGTGGGTGCATATCCACTGGCAGAACTAAAATAGATTAAAAATACTTCCACTTGGCCAAACAAAACTGGAATAGGGGCTGGTAATTACATGTGCATTCCAAGCAGACTACACACAGTGGGGGTTTTAAAGCATTCATATAAATTATACCAATCAGCACAGAAAGAAGGAAAAAACAACACTGAGGACATCAAATATGACACTTCCCCATAACTGATACACACAAGTACTAAATCACGGCAAAATAATACCTTAGAAAACAGGGACTGAAATGTCATCCTAAGATTAGTTCCATCTACAGCTTTGCTGCCTCTCTAAATGCATATGATCATCTTAATGATGTATTTTCAGGAGACATGATAAATCACTGAGTTAAAAGACCCCATGGAATGTGAAGACGTGGAGATTTTCTGTAGTAAAAAAATATGTATTGCAAATGAACTGGAGTGTTTTACATTTGGAGTATTACAGTTTTTCTTGTTTGTGTGTGCGTTTGTTTGGTTTTGGTGCCTGTGTGTGTCTGTGGTTAAACACTGAGGTTCAGCAGCTTCTGGGATGCGATAAGAAAACTGGTTTGTTAAACCCCATGCAACCACCGCATGGGATAAATGACATGGGAAATGATGCTTCTGGAGTGCCTGACCTACATGCCAGGGAAGCCAGCATGACAATGTTTTGTTACGAGATCTCCAGTCATGGTGCCTTGGGACAAGAGATTTAGAAAAAGAATTAGGATAATCTTTCCAGGCAGAAGATTTAAAGTCTGCTATAGTTATACTTGATCGATCCCCAAAAGATTGCCAAGAAGTGTGTATCTTAAAACTGCTGCTAATTAGGAGGTTTTAAGACACTGTTATAAAATACCTTCTGCTTGGCTTGTAAGGGAAACCATTTAGACTAGTAGTATAGAGAACAAAACAGTCATAAAATGTTATTTGTAGCTTCTATTATATTACCATTACACTATATTATCACCAGCATAGTTACATACCTAACATAAAACCATTTAATGAAACATTTGAACTTTCAGGAGACCTACCAGTAACCTGCTTATTTTCAGCAATGGGATGACATTTGTTGTTTGCTGCAATGCAAACAATAATAATTACATATAGAGACATTAATGAGGATAAAAACTAATATTCAGTGCTGCCGTCAGCTCATGACCATGCACATATATCTACAGAATTTGGAATTACTAATTTAGAAGGTGGTTTTTTTATTTTTAATTTTTATTACAAATGAAACTGATCCATGCTGTATGGGATGCTTTTTAAGTTTACATTAGAAACAGTAACAGACAAGTAGAAAGGCTGCTTGAGTGAACACATGCAGGAGACTCAATTCAGCAAACTAAAGAACTAAATGTTCTTTTCAATTCCTGTAAAAATGGAACAACCTTTAAAAAGTTTTCACGATCAATTTGCACTCTATGCATTACAGCTGTTTTAAAACACGTATTTGTAATACGTTGCATCTAAATGCAAGTTGTGATGTCTGAATATTATTATTATTATTTTTTTTTTAGCCTATAAAGATGGTTAATCTTGTCTGGCCAAATTGCATGACCTTCAGCTATTCCTTAAAGAGGAGCTAATGGAAGTTCATCCCAGTCAATTACTTGAGATGTCAACATGAAAGGTTAAAATAAATAAAGATGTTCCCTAATTTTCTCATATGTTTTTGCTCCCCCTTGCCATTATTTGCACTTTTCTCCCTACTGCTTGCTTGTCTGGATTTCATTAACAAGCCAAAGGCTTCTGCTTTTCAACTCTGCCATCAAAATGCAAGTTTTGCTGGATGTTTATAGCTTTTGGTATTCATGCTACATGAAGTACCATTTACAACAATCAGATGTGAGAAAACATCCAGAAATAATATAGGTTGCCCCAAGAATTGATTTGTGTGGGGATAGGGAAAATGATTTATACTATTGTCTGTTTGTTTTCTTGCAATGGCTCACAGAAACAGCTTTCTTAAGACTTCTGTAAATGGAAAGAAATCGCAGGTTTAGGTAAACAGAATTATTCTTGATCACAATTCAATTACAATGCTCCATCTCTAACAAGCGAAAAGGGTGCAGACAGCAGGTCTGACTTGACTTTCCATTTGAAAGCTCAGCTACTCTGATGTCTTTATGTCTCTTTTTTACATGTTTTCTCATGATAATTTAGGATTAGCAGCTCTGAGAATCAAACCCTAGAACAAAGTTTCTTGAGCTTAAATTTAATTCTGGCTTGATTCTCATCCAATGCCTTTGTACATTCGCCAACTGTGCCAAAAAAACATCACTGAGTGATCTTTTAGACCTTGCAGATTTTTTTTTTCTTGTTGAAAAACAGAAAAAGATTAGGAATTATGTGTCCTCAGCACATTTCAAAATATTTAACTAGATGTTTAATATTACAGGATTTATCCCTTTCAGATCCACTAAAGCGGTTGTGTTTTAATACTGCATCAGTGAAATCACCTGGTATATGAGAGGGACTGGGTCAGCTCTTGGCCACGAAGAACCAGTATGATTGACAAGCATTATTGCAGCACACCAGTGACTTACAGGCGCACCAGTTTGGCTTTAGAGACCACCAGATTAGAAAAAGAAAAGAGAAATCTCCTCAAACACTAAAGAGCAACGTGCAGACATATGAGATATTAGTCAACTCAAATATAACGGCGTACCGATCACTGGACCATAGCCATGAAGTCTGGGCAAACCTCTCTGTGTCACCCAGCTCATCGGCGTGTCCTGCCTCCCTCCTGCTCCGTGCCTATTTCCCGCTATCACTCCCAGGGGTGATATTAGCATTAGAAATGTCACTGTGGGCGACAGCTTATTCCACTTTCACAGTGAAATACTCCTTATAGACTGTCTGCGTGCAAATAATGAGGGTGCAGTAAATTCCCACTCTTACTGCACACTCCCATTTGATCTCCGAAGCTTTTAGCTACAATATGGGAAATAAATAACCGGGAACAGCCGTCCCCTCCCCTTTGAGCAACGACAGGCCTGTCATTGAGAAATGACAAGACACGGACCAAACTGCTCCCTCTGCAGCCTCTCTGGATGTTTAGCTGTATTAATGCCTCCGTACTCCCCCAAGAGCAATACCTGTGGCAGCGTGAGGTGGAGATGGGTTATGACAAATGTGAGACACCTTGATCCGGGTGCGGCTGGAGATGGGAAGGAGATTCAACAAGCAGGAGCTGGGAGCCTATCTGGAGGAACCTATTTAAAGTTGGATCAAGGCTGACCCTGCTCCCAGCGGTCACGCACTTTAGCTCATAGCGTAGTGCAGAAGAACGTAAAAAAGCAGAGGCTGCTGGGTCTGTTAGCTGGAGACATTGTTATGTATTAGGGGGAGGCCACAGGAGAGAAATGGTGGAATTCAGAGGAACACTAGCTTTCTATGAAGAGGATTAATGCAAGAAAGCCAGGGGTTTAAAATAGCCTAATTGACCCAAGCATAATGTAGTTCACAGTCACATGGTGAAAGTCAGGCAGTATTTGAATGCCTCCTCATCATTTAATATAACATTTCTGGTAATAGAATATTTAAATCCTATTTTATCAAAATCTCATCACTCAAATGTAGGAGTCTTTTCCATTGCTGGAACATACAGTGTTATAAATTCATGAAGGTTGTAATTATGAGCAGCTTCAACACTGTAAATGTGTTTGGCAAAGATATTATGCTCCTTCTAAGACTTGAACAACTCTAGCACACATTCAGAGTTACAGGGGTTTTGCTTTTCACGTGGCTTGCAAGCAGCAGACTGCTTCCTTGAACCTGAGATTCCCATTCAGAGGGAAATGGCCTGTAGCAAGAGGCCACCCCAAAACCACCGCCACCGCTTACCCAGCAAGCATGACAGAGGAACACTCCTCCTTCCTCATGAAACTGGAAAAGTAGTGTGTAAAAATCTTTAAATAAGAGATTTCCATTTCACATCTGAATAGTTAGGCATGATACCATTTCCCAGGATGCAAAAACTGATTACCCTCGGTGCAACTTATGCTTCCCCAGACCAGCGCTGTGAGGGGCTTGGCAGTGTCAGCACCAGCCCTGCAAACTCTTCTCCCTCTCAGGAGAGAATGCTTTGCCTTTTTTTCCTTTTTCCTTTTTTTTTTTTTTTTTTGATAGGCTCCTCTCTGCCCAGACCTAAACCCACAATGTCCCTCCAGAGCCAGCACCGAGCTGGCCACATGTCCAGACAGGGCTTGAATCCGCGCCCACCATGGGGCTGCGAGGTCCCTCCCTGGCAGCCCTCCTTGGTGGCACCTGGAGCACACAAGATGCTTTGCTCAGAGATGGAAATCTGAGCATGGCCTGCGATGCTGCAAAAGGCAACGCTTGTTTCAGGTCCCCCAGCGACCGGGGTTGCTCACATGCTATAACCCGCAGAAATAGTGAGTGCACGTAATGGCACATAGATTTCTTTCTGTAACACCTGGGCAATCTAAAAAAGATTCCATTTGGGCTTTGGGGCTGCTCTGGATTTACATTGTAAGAAAGGAGAGGAAGCTCCTGTGACAGGGCTGGCTCTGAGCAGAAGGCTGCCATGTGGGGAAGCCAATTTGTGAGGCTGTGACAAAACTAATGCTGCTCCCTTTGGCCTCGTTTAGCTATTTCAATGCCCTGGAAAACCAGTCTGGCTGCTGCCACTGCTACCACCAAAGGAATTAAAAAAAAAAAAAAAAAGGGAAACGGCAGTGCCAAAGGCTGGGGTGACCATTTCCATGCACATCTGTCTTTCCTGCAGAAACACAGCTCCGCTCAGCCCACCCAGGGCTCTCCATTCCTGCTCCCAGCTCCATCCCCTCTCCGTGGCGGCAGCATCCAGCCACTTCAGTTCACCTGCAGTGTTGGGAAGCCTTGATCTAGCTCCAGTTTAGCAACCTCTGTGTTGCAGCTTTGTGAATTTGAACTCTTTGAAGAAGTGGGGACCCATTTCTCCATGCACCATGACCCAGGCCAGGTGAGCCAGCCAGCGGGTTCTGGTTCTGCCACTGAGTGTTTCCTGGGGAGCATCACTTGAGAGCATCCTGGAGCTGCTCTCTGATGAATTCCAGTGCAAACAATAGATCTTCCCATTCCATCCAGCAGGTAAAGCTCTCACTCTGTGCATGTTGTTTTATGCTGTGCAGCTTGTATACACTATAGCACATCTTGATACCCAGCTACCCAGCACTTTTTTTTTTTTTAATAAATAAAAAGTACTCTCAAATCAAAATTAACTCGGTCCCCTTGGCTGTACCGGTGCATACCACAAAATAGTATTTCAGTTCCTGCTCGGGCAACCAAACTCATCCACAAGCTAGACACTTAAAACAACCCCTGTATTTGAGGGTACACAAGAACAGAAAAATATACCTTTGCACACTAGCTGAGAAGTTAGTGCCTGCTGTTTAGCACTATGCAGCATGGTAAATTAGACACATCTTCATAACCTATTTATTTTATCAATTGTTCCCTCATGGTTATTAAGAACATAGTTTTTTATACAATCCTAATGGCAAATTCCAACAATTTTCTAATTCTACAACTGCTCTAAGACTACTGAAATCAGTGACCACTCTCACATGAACAAACCACAGCTGGACTGGGTCCTAAGCAGGTCCTTATTTTATAAGATCTGACTCACCGTTACCAGAAAGAACTATTTTTTTTTTATCTGAAAATGCTCATTGCTAAGTACACCAGGTACGGTGGGATTAGACTGATCATCCTACTAAAGTACCTAGTAAGCTTGATACGGTAAAAAAGTCAGAGGTGACCTCCCTTTCCATTCAGACCTTAACTTTTGCACACAAGTATCACGTATATAACTTTTCTATTGCTACAGTCGATGGTAAAAATCTGTCTTGAAACACAATGAAAAAATCACATTTAAGATCTGCAGAAGTAAAAGGCAGCACACATAAAAGCTACCGCACTAGTTTTTTTTTTCTTCATGGTCATGACTTCTAGGTTGCTTTCCAGCAGGATACAGCCTTAAAAGCCTTTTGTTCACGTTCTTTATTCTCTTCCTACTTGCAAACATTTAATATGAATGAAAGCCAACCAGCTACACAAAGAAGATAGCCAAAATGCTCAGATGCAAATAAAGGTTTGAGATAGACACTTTTTAATAATCAAAGCCAGCTTCTAGAATTTCATACTTCAGAACTGAGAAGAAAAACCAAAACCTTTGGTATCTTAGCTATAGAAGGTGGGCAAGGGGACAAAGGCTGACAAGTAAATGTTGAATCATACAGAGCCCTTGGTTAATATTTATGTTCATGCTCTAGATAGTCTAACATAATTGATCAGATCTGCAGTTTTAAGGCAAAATTCTGAACATGCTTTCCACAATTTGTATCTTAGCTGAACGATGAGGTTTTGTTGAAATGAAAAATATTCCAGAGTTTGAGCATTTTGCTTGTAGGAAGACGTCCACAGTGCTGAACTCTGTGGTCACTTCTCATCAGAGACACAGAGAGTGGAAAATTCAATCTAACAACAACAACAAAATACCCAAACAACATGACCTTTTTGATTAAAAAAAGGAATGCTTTCACACAACTTAGCTTTCCCAACATAAAGACGTCTGAAGTGTTTTATTTTCATCCCATTATAAAACAGACAAATTCAGGAGCTTCAGAAGCTCTCGCTGTGGTGGATTTCAGGAACACAGGGGTGCGGTAGGGCAGTGTAAGGAACCTGGTCCTGGGCAAGGCTGATGCACGGTGTTAAGGGCATGAAGAAATGGTTGAGCATTCAAGAAGGGCTGTGCACACAGACCACAGCACATCCCTTGGTGATTTCTGAACCACTGATGCTGGGTGTGGGGTTCACAAAGGCACACTCCCAAAGATGGGTGGAAAATTGTGTAGCAGGATGAAAGGAGTCAGGAGAGACCAGGAAAGGTGGAGGAGGAGGTCTCAATTTAACCCTTTCTTTGTTGATCACTGCCTCCAGCCAGCCCTAAACACAAGCAATGCAAGTTTATTATACTACTAAAGTGACTCTTGGAAGGCTATTATACTGATAAACTTACCAGAACTAAATTCCAAAGGAAGAAGTGAAAGTTGTTATACTAACAAGACAAAAACCAACATAACCCACTGAGTTTTAGAAGCTGAAATCAATCGAAGTCTTTCTATTGACTTCAGTGAGAGCTGGATCAGGATTTAAAGAGATTACAGCTCTGAAGTTCATCTCTGTTGCAGTTCAGAATTTTTCTTTTTGTTTCACATCACATTAAAGATTCAGCATCTCTCTTCTTAATGCTCTGAAATATAGTGTGATCTATAAGAGAACAGAAAACAGAACTCAAGGGGAAAAAAGCCCTCCTACACCTCATTAAGATCTAAAGTTTGTCCTTAATGTGCCTATGAACTCAAAATGAGTGTCTAAATGGAGACATTTTTTTCTGCTACAGGGTAAAGTGATTATAAATGTCTCTTTGTGCAAAAGCTTAGTGGTATTTTATGCAGCTGGCACTGCAGAGTTTGAAACAAATCCAAGAAAACAGATTGTATCTTTAAGGTTAGAAATCAAACTTTCCATTGCTAAAGTGCACATTTCCTGGTAACGGGCTAAGCTCTGACACCAGAAGCTATGCAAACGGGATCTCTGGTGCTATGTTAAGTGAAGTGTATTGCTGTCTTTATTCCCTATTGCCTTTTTATCTGTTCATTCCACTCCCAAACTATCATTAAATGGACATTTCAAAGTAATTTTTTGCATTTTTCTATTCTTTTTTGTATTTCTGACTTTTTTTTTCTTCTAAATACCCATTTAGAAGTCTGCTATACATCATTTCCCTTAAGCTTTTTAGATTACATTTTCCTATACACCAGCAAATACCATAGGTGCCTTTGCCAATCAGCAAAAGCAGTAAGCTTCCATTTACAGGTAGCAATACCCTATACTGTTAAACCTTAGCTACAGGGAACCTTGCACAAGAATAGAGAAAGCCCGCATCCACATACTGCCATTCTTCCCAGGCTTCGGCAGGCATTTTGATGCTGAGCACATATTTTGTGCATGTACCTTCTAGCTGGAGGACCACACACAAGCCCTTCCAGGACTAGGGAGGAGGGACTGGTCTGCAAGGGATCCTGAACTGGAGCTCACTCGCTGCCCCTCAAGCAACTTGCTCTCATTGCTTGGTGATGTGCAGGTTAAAAACAGCCTCTCGAGGTTCATTTGACTCCCACACAATCCTGCAAGCCATAAGGGGGGCTGCTCTCTGCGTGATGAACTACTCGACGACTGGCAGCTGTGTTCTAATTCGAGCTCCTGACTAGTCCTAATGAATAACCTCATGTACAGCACGGGCAGCAGAGGAAGGATTGGCCTCCTATTCCAAGCCAGAGGCAGATGAGAAAAATCCTATTTTTGCCTACAATTGGTGTTTGATCTTCCACAAGCAGCTCTGCTTCTAATAAAACTCCACAGTCAATTGCGCTCAGTGGGGACACCATAGTGAAGAGCGAAGGCCATGGAAGATGCAGGCTTGGAGAATGGCAAATGAGTCTGTGAACCAGCTGGATTTATGACCCGCAGTTTGATCCAAAGGGGGTTGTGGCCAGTAATTCCTGCCGGTACTGTATAGTAGTGGCTTTTAGCTAGCTCCGTTCTACTTCTGCAGATGAGGGGAATCTATTCTTTCCAAGACGTGTGATTGCTGCCGAGAAACTTTGCCTGAGCTGTCATCTCACCTCTAGAACTTGCTCGGGTGTATCCTACACGGGTACAAAGCACATCCTCTATGTAGGCACATATAATAGAGACACCACACTTTTCCAGCACATTACTGTTAGTATTCCTTACATATTTGTAAGCATCTGGGTTGAGATAACCTATCGTATTAGTACACAGCTCTATGACTCCCATCAGCTTGGTGGGTACGATCTGACCCAGCTGCACAGACTGGACACGCTTGAGGCATGAGCATCCTTGCAGGGTGCCAATCTCAGCACCTCCGCTCCCCTCACTTCAAACCAGCTCCATAAATTCCAGTCTCCCTGTGAATCACTACGGGAAAAACCAAGCAGCTTACATTTAAAGTTTACCCACTTGGCCTACAGCATAGGAAAGGTGAGTGCAAATACAGTGTATCTCCCTGTTGGCATAATTCAGAACCGCGATCTCTTGTCACTGATACCTGCTCAAACATGACCTTGACTCAGTCTCTGGCAGCCGGGTGCCGCTAATAGCTGATAGACAAACAGGCATATTTACTTTATGTTTACCTTTCCCTTTACCTCCTTCGCACCAGCTAATGCTGCAGAACCAGGCTCCCCGATTAGTTCTGCTGACTGCAGTAACCCTGTGGCCTTCGTTAAAGAAAAGCATTTCAAGAAACAGTATCCGTTCCATTTTCTATCATCAGTCCTTTGTGGAAGTTGGATTGAAAGCACCTCGGTGGTAAATCTACCTCTCCCAGAGGTAAAATGCAAAGAGCAGAGAATGATGTTTGTCAGTGGAGAGAGGAAGCGATTAAAGGACAGAGAGGGAGAGAACAGAGGAAGAAATGTTGCCTTTAAGAAGAGATTCTGGGGATAAATATTGAAATTCTTCATTTTCAAAGCGGCGCCTTTATTTTGGTTTCTCCTTCAAGGAAATCAACAGTGCTAGTCCCAAAAGCAATAGCACGAATTAGCCTGTTATCATTTGGCAATCAGAGACAGTACCCTGCTTACTGACAGCGGGAATTTCACTGTTCCTCCTAATACATTTCAGACATCTGGATCTTCCTGTCATATTTACTATTTGCATAAGCTGATACACTACTTTAAAAAAAAAAAAGAAAAAAAGGGAAAGCGTTCTGGGGGGTAGCAAAGATTAAAGGAAGACTGTCAGTCTGGCTCTGCCTAGTTTTTATTTTCACTCAAATGAGTGGAGTGCGTATAAATAATGCCTTTGATTGCTTCAAAGATGGGGCTGGTGTCACCATGGCATTTGAATCATGGCACTTTCTCTTTGTATTGCTTCTGTCAGTCAGGAACAATATAGAACTTTTTTTGTTAAAGAAGCCTTTAATTTCACGTAGTAATTACCTATTTGATCAGACAAAAGGTGCTGTGAATGAAAGTCATTTAGTTGTTTGATGTGACTGAGACTGAGTGTTACTACAGCTGCGAGACTGTCAGAGAAAACACTAGTGGCTGATTAGATAAGCAGTCCTGTGCAGGGGGAGGAAGGGTGAAAATGGAACGAGGGGTAAAATCAACTTCTACCTGTTCTCAATACGGGGAAAATGAGAAGTCCCTGAGAATATAATTAACGTAATTACCAGAAGATGCAACTCCCATATAGCTTCATTGAGGTCAACTTTCCAGCCACTGAGTTGAATGCCTCCCCTCTCCCCCCACTTCATCAGACAAGGCTGATTTACAAAGCAACTAATGATCTGGTGGAAACTTGATGAACACCTGCTGCTGTGTCACACATGTATTCACGCAGCCTTAGAAATCATACTACAAGAACATGAAGAAGTATCATCTGCTTAAGCCAATCTACCACTATTCAGACATTTTTTCCTCTTTGAAATCAGAGATGTCTGTTTTGCCAAGCAGAGCCTTTTGGTACCTTCTTGCTTGCAGCAGCAATTCCAGGCTGTGCTGGCGATGATGTCGGTTTGTGGGGACTGAATCCAGCTGGTCTTCCCCAGATGGATTACGTCTAAAATGTGGAAATCCAGGATGCTGAGCTGGACTTTCAACTCACCTAGACCTAAGCCCTGAAAATCTCCCTCTCAGGTTTGGTTTTGGCTCTAGCATGGACCCAGCTGCAGACAGGAGAGGGACTTGGATCTGTGCGTTCATATCCAGTGCCCTACCCCAAAAGCATTTGTCTACCTCTGAGCATCCAGGCTGGGCCCATCTCTAATCTCTCTGAGCAATTATCAGGATTTTAGGGAGGGAAGGACCATCTTCTGGATGGGAAACTGATGAACTGGAACCCGCAGGATGAACTCACTCCCCTTTTATCTCTACTTCACGCAACAAAACCTCTACTCTGCAGTGCAGCAGCAGCACCTTTCCCTGTTACGTGCACAAGGGCACATAAAGCACAGAGCTGGCGGCTTCAGCTCCCCCAAAGCTTTTTTCCTCTCCCTCCCCATCCCCTGTGAGAGCAGCAAATGAAGGGGCTGCAATTTCCAGCAGTTCTCTATTGGTAAGTGTAAAACAGGAGCAGTTTGGGATACAGGCTGTCTCATCCGTGCTTGCTGTTGGCCTTTCTGCACTAGCTGGCTAGTGCCGAACATGTTTAAAACATTGACTGGAAATATTTTATTCTGTTGGATAACATATCAAACACCACAGGAATGAAACTTTCAAGGGCTTAGAAACTATGCCTGCAGGTACTTGAGAGGTCTCGTGGACTCCTTCAGCAGCACAGCCGAAGAATCCCCAGGATGTGTTTTTGTTTTCCTGTGTCTTTTAAGTGACTCAACACGAGTGACTCATGTAGCACGGAGGCCGAACGCCTTGATTTCTCTTTCTACACGCTCTCAAACAAGGCAGAAGGTAGACAATTCAAAAGGAAAGCCCTCAGCTAGCTGACCTCAATTTAATGCTACTCGGTGCATCCCAAATGTGGAAGGCTACCGGTGTGATGCACGTAATGCTGGGGAAGGCTGGACCCCCAAGGAGGGGCCCCACAGCCTCAGCCAGCAGGTAGCACGAAGGAGGGCATGTCCTCAGCTCCACCCGCGTGGGGAAGGCTGAAAATGGGAACCTGTTCTGCCTCCAGCTGGCATTGCTCAAAGCACTTATCAGTCATACATGATCCAAGGTAGTCCTCACTGCCTTACCCGTTACCTCTCCTCGGGTGGCAGCTCTGCTGGACCAAGTGCCCTCCGCACCGGTGAGTCTCAGACTTTATGTTCACTCTCCCTAACCTCAGCTGGGAATTGCTTTTGAGGAGCTGCAACACTGTCTCCCGTGAAACACTCCAGAGCTACAGAATCTCACAAAGGGAAAGCCAACACCATGGCAGAAACAGTTCTCTAAAAAAAAGCAAATGGACCCCTTATTTCTTTTTAAAGCTTGCTCTCAAAACCTAATTTCACAGCATGATCAGTTACTGCAGTGGAATTACTTGCCTTCTTATTTGAATAGCATAAAAATGAACATATTAACAAATCATACTCATAAAATTCACCGGACAACACAATGGAAAAAAATTACACTGCATAAAGAACTAGGTTACAGAAGTTACATCAGCATTTGAATCAGATGTAATATGCATCAACCCAGAGAGCCTGTATATAGAATTAAAGAAATCATTTAATTTTAAAGTAATATTTTATTCAATGCATCCCTCAGTGCATGTAACTGCTAAATGAAATGCACTACATGCTCTACAAACACATCATCACCTTGTAAATGAAATACCCACGATATTAAAACCGATATAACATTTATTAAAGCCATTATGCAAAGAACAAGGTTGGATACTTGAACTGCTGAACGCAAGCACTAGTTCTGGCCTCTCGAATGTGCACGAACTAAGCAGCTTGTGCCTCTGAAACAATAAATGGAGAAGCCTCTCCTAAGGGTGAGAGTTCATTCCAGCTGGAAAGAAATCAACTTTTCCTTCCCCAGAATGAGTAACGAAATGTGCTGCAGCATCAGGCAGAGAACTGTGCAAGATCAGAGGTGCCACTGGCTCTGATGAGCAGCATTACTGCCCCAGCGTAGGGCACCAAGGTGGCTGGTTTGTTCCACATGAGGTCACTGTAAGAGCATGTTAAATCCTCCACAAAGCTGAGCTATCTGGTTTGATATTGTTTCTTCCCTCTAGACTAATAGTAAAGTTTAATAGTAACGTCTTTCAGGATCAGAATGTGACCTGTTTTCTCAGCAAGGCAGAGGCTGGAGTGCAGAGAGGATTTGGTCTCTCTGCCTTACAGATCTCCTGTGATGGCCAAGGGATATTATAATCCCCAGACTGAAAGAAAAGGAATTATTTATCTGAGAGTCCCAGAGTGGGTTGAGGAGAGGCTGCATGCAGGAGGGAACAGCGTGCTGAACCCCAGAAGGGCGATGCTGCCTTCTCAGGAGAGGGCACGTGGCTGAAGCATTTCTGTGTGTCTCTAGACATCTTTCTGCATCCCCGCAGAGCATTCTTGCTGGCTAGTCTCCATATATTTTCAAGACTTTGGGCAAGTTTTTCAATCCATGCACCTTTACCATCTTCCTTTTTCAAAATGAAGTGTTGTAGTACTAATTAATCTGTAGGGGATAGGTCTGACTGCTTTAAAAGCACAGCTCTATTGTGTATGTTTGAAGCATATTTTTTAAAGGAAAATCTCAGAATTTTACTTTATACTATCATTTCATTCTAGCCTATGACATTTTCAGCTTTGCACAAAAGATGTCTCTCTGCAGAACGCTAGCAGTTCAGCTGAGTTACACATTATAAAACCCTTCTATTTGCCTTCGAGCCTGTTCAAAACGAATTCTGGTTAGGATATGTGAATGTAAAATGCTCTTGTTTCCTAATGAAGCATTTTGAAATGCACTGTAGGAGAAGCTTGATTTTACCCTTCCATAGACACAAAGAGGAGTTCTTGCTTTTAAGTGTTCTATCCTGAAAGATGAATTCACATGAACCACATAGAGCTCAGGCTGCAAGAAAGGCAAATACGAACTCTCTTCCCCATTCCTTTCAACAAATCTCAGTCTAGAACAGAGAGAAACGAAGCATACATTCAGCAAAAAGGGATTAAGAGACAGACAAGGGGAAAATCCTTTTAAATACTAATATCCACTGAAATTAATCTCCAATCACATCACAAGTGAGGCAGGTCCTTGACAAACAAAAAAAAACAACCCTCCCCCCCATCTACGCATACTCCATGCTGCCAGCCCTACATCTTCCTCCAACCAAAGCCACAGAAATCTATGCGTTTCTAGACAAAACTTATTAGCACAACCCTGGAGCAAGCTGTGATTTCAGTTCATAGGTATTATACACCGTGCTCCACTTAGGAGGATGTCAGCACTCGGTTACCAGAAAGAGCTAAACAGATGCAAACCCCATCACGGTCACTTCTAAAAGCAAGGTAAACCTGACATCTCAGCATTTATTATAAACTGGTGAGGGACCTAATGAGACCGAACAGTTTGGAGAGACTTCACACTAGGGTTTGCACCTGTTTATGTATGCGGCTGGCAGCAGCTGAAATGGAAAGGTGGATGTCCTGCAAGGAAGCCTGCTTGCTGTGCAGTTCACGTCTGAAAACTACCCATGCCTGTGTTTGAACTGCCCTTCTGGCATGTTATCATACACTGGATCAGCTGCACTACTCTGTCTGGGAGCTGCTAAATTCTTTTCTTCTTCTTCTTCTTTTTTTTTTTTTTTTTTTTTAGATAAACGAAAGCACACATTGGTGCCAATCTCATACAGCTTCCTACCAACTTTGTACGACCCCACGTGGGACCCAGTCCTCCAGCACCTGCATGCTCTGCTTCGGTGAGGCAGGACAGCCTGGCGGGCAGCACCACGTACTCCCAACCATCCTTACTTGGAATCCAGTGACAGTTCTGTATTTTGCAGCAACACCAAGTGACTGAATTAAAACATTCGAGAACACAAGCTTGGATTTAAATACTCCATGGATAAAAGTATTAAATCTTTTGACTTTCAAATATCTGAGCATTGGGAAATTATGCTGGAGAAAACATGCCTGAACTGACTTTTTCAATAGCATCGCCATCAACTGCTCACTTCCATGAGTCACACACATTGTCCTGAAATGCTGTACACTTTCTGGTCAGATGTTTCTAACCCTGATCAAGAGAACACCATGACTTTTCATATGGTGACATGCTGATAAAAGCTCTCCCACACTTAATTCTGTAAACAGGTATAGCTGCTAATTAATGAATTAAAGAGGAGAAAGAAACCATTGGCAAGAGTGGAGCCTTGGCCCCAAAATTCCCCTGAGTAATGTTCAATCAAGTGAACAAAGCCCTGTTAGCACCCGCTGGCAGGTGCAGTCGAAGCAGCCACTGAAGAAAACCAATGTTTTCCCAGCATCCACATTTTTCCTCTCTGTTTCCCAGCTACTAAGAATTTTTAAAATCCTTTTGCTTTACCAGCACACAGCTGATATCATTACATATGCACAACAGCACCGCACATCAGGCACGAAAACAAGGAGTTAAAGGTCAAACAGCACCTCTCCGACGACAGCACGCATCCGAGTGGTGCTATCTTCTCCTAACCTCCTGCCATCCAAACACGGCAACATGTTCAAAACATAGCGAAGCCGTGAACGCGGCAAGCTGTTCAAATACGCCTTGGCTGCAGATAAATCTTAAGGAAATTAAAGAGTGTGTTTGGATTCAAGTAGAGCTTTCAGCGTTTCCGTGCAGGAGGGAGCGGGACAAAGTTATGAGACGGTACGGAAATCGTTGTGCGGTGGCAGGGAATACATGCTTCTTGCTTTGATGCAAGCAGTAAAGTGTTAAAAGTGAAGTATGAAAGCTGTAACCATGCTGGGCAGAACAAGGAAAAATTACTCTCTCAATCATACTGCAGGTTGCCTTGTTTTTATGCGATGATATTCCTGTTTAGTTTAGAGCTACTGTTTTGCATATGAGGATTTCAAAAGTGCTATTAAAGCTTTATCGTAAACATCAAAAGCAGCACTGTTAGTCCAGCCCTGGACTTCTGAACATTTTTAAGTACTATGCTCTCACCAAGAAGAAAGTGGTTGCATTTTCACTATACATAGTTCAGAAAGCTCAGGTTGAATGAATTCGAGAGTTACCAGTT
The DNA here is from genome assembly GCF_964211835.1 of Anser anser. Lineage (NCBI taxonomy): Eukaryota > Metazoa > Chordata > Aves > Anseriformes > Anatidae > Anser > Anser anser. The sequence continues at coordinate 4,111,349 of NC_139737.1, forward strand.
AATATTTCAGGAGCACAACACAACTGTGTTCTAAAGAACAGATCTTGAGAAACTGGGCTTTACCTTTATCTGCAGAAAAGCAATGCAAAACGGAACAAAACCCGTGTAAAAAATAGAATCTTAATAATTTCAGCCAAAATACTGTCAGATTTTGAACACTCAGACCTTTGTTCATTATGAAAAATACATCAGTAACAATGATAATGTGAATGTGAAACACAAACTAAGTTTCAATTTGGTTTAATTTTATTTTTAAAACTAGATTTGATGAGTATTTCCTATAAGCTCTGCTTAAAAGTTACCACCATCAATACCTTAACAGCTCCAGAGCAAACACAAAACAGGTAAGGCAGTGGGGGATTACACTAGGGGATTTGGGAGATTTGGTTCAGTTCTCAAATACACCCTGGATTTCCCTTCTGACTTTTTCCAAGCCATTTAGCCTCTCTCAGCATCGACAGCATTTGTGTCTGCAATTCAATTGTGAATTGAAGTCTGAAACCATGTACTACTTAATATCTGAAAACAAAAGTCAGGTAGCTAAAGCTATAGATTCACCCACAATTCAATTTGCAAGCAAGAACTGGAGCCATAGGAAGAGAGGCTGGACCTCAAACTTGTTAGAAAATTTACTGCTTAATTTCTGTCAATTCCTCATTTTACCAGATGTCAGCCATAATTCAGCTGCAATTGGTTTTGTGTACTTGTATTATGAATACGCTACGCACCGTTTACTACTCAAGAGCAGTAAGAGCTACTTGGATTTATACAACATTTTAGCATATCTAGTGCTTCAAAGAGCTTAAGAAAAGGAGATAACTCACCAGGACGGCAAGCCAACCTATCCATTACAAAATAAATAAATCAGTTTTAAGTTCAGACTTCAAAAGGGAAACAGGAGATGCCCCACGAAAATCTCTGTAGGTGGAGACTTCCACAGAGCAAGAGCTGAGCGGCTGCTGCTGCAGCATCCCTGGGTGACACATCATGGTCCTTGCCCAGCGTAGATTAATGAACAGCGGGAATGGAAATGCTAATAATTAAGAAAAGGTTAAAATGTTCACACTGTGTGAGAACGATGCATAAAAGGATACAACTGCTAAAAATCACTGCAGCAATGCAGATTTTTTTTTTTTTTCCAGAAACTCAATTCCAACTGGGAATATATTAAGACAAGAAGAAAGGAAACCTCAGAGGAAAAAACCAATGCAAAACAGCCAGTGAAAGCCAGTCAGCTCTGTGGCGTGGAGGCACTATGCACATTATAAACTAAAACTCTATTCTGAACCAAAAGCCAGTTGAAAAACAAATTCAGGGAAACATCCAGACATGACAAACCCAGAAATTACTGCCTGAAAATTATTATTTTTCTTTAAAAATAGACACTTATCCACATGAACAGTTTGTGTTCAAAGCAGCATTTGTCCATTAAAACTCTCCTACTCCAGCTGTAATGCACACTAAGAAACTTAGGGCCAAATTTTCAAGGCACACATTTAGTACAACTGCTTATTCCATCATCCCATTAAACACTCAAGTGATCAGTTCTGCAATCTAACCAGTCACTTGTGTTTTCACTGACCACGTTTCCCTACCCATTCTGTAGGTTTTGTGCAAAGCTTCACACACAAGTTTCCACAAGAGCTTGCATGCCGAGATTTGAAAATTTGCTCTCAGCTTTTTTTTTTTTTTTTAAACTCCCTCTCCCTCCAAAGAAAAAAAATATAAAATGACTATATTAGTTGTCAACTGCATAGTGAGGAAACTAAACCTTGCAAAGAACAATTATTTTGAGGAATCTGTGAGGGCAGTAATACACAGGAGATTGCTCTTGCTTGTCTGGGTTAAGGGTGGCCCAACTCCATCATTTAACAGGGGTGCACTTGTCAAAGCCTTTGTTGCCAGGGAGGAGCATCGGTCCTGCTGCCCACAGAACAGACCTTCTTCCTTCCTTCACAACTGACACAGAGATCAAGGTCTTGGTGAGTATGTGATAAATGCTCCTTTACACCCCAGGGGTCAGGAGACCTTTCTATTGCTTCAGAGCAAGCACTTCAAAAGCAACAGCAATAGCCCCGGGCTCATCTGCTTTTAGCGGTACCTGACCAGGGCTGACACACAACCTCGCCTCAAGGGTCTCTGCTGCGGACAGGCTGGAAACCCTTGTTGTTTTTCTGTGTATGTCATGGTTTTGTTGTTATTGTCCATTTGAAAGGACATTTGAAAACAGAAGATAAAATTACTCAGTATTGATATCCCACAAGCTGTCAGGTCAAAGCCCTAGCTTTGATCTCTCTCCTGCAGCTGGAAGGTCTTGACCTGCTGAAAGAATGAAGTTGTGGATCCTCAGACAGCTCCTCCACCTCCCAGGGATTCCTCCCAGCAGACCTGTACTGGCAGCCCAGTCCTGTCTCATCCCCTCTGGGCTCACTAGGGCTGGCACTAATACATCCCAAGGCAGAACCATGTCCTGACACGGTCCTCTCCATTCACCATGTCTTGCTACCACCACTATCAGACGCATAGCTTACACAAACAATCGCATCAAAACCATCCTGGTTTATAACAGATATTCAGAAATGGCTTTTGTTATGCGTACAGAGTTCAATACGTGCTGTTAAAACACTCGTATGGATCACTAACTGCAAATTATACCCGACTTTCCATCTTCTCCTAGGCCAGCTGCTAGTACCTGGGACCTTGGTAAGTCCATTAATTCATCTGAACCTCAATTTACCTATAGGTTGAATTGGTATACTTATTTGCTGTAGAGTCCTTCAGAATTGCCTTGTGAAAGGGTTATATATAATGGAAAGTGACCATGAATTGCAAATAGAAAACTAGGGTTCCATCTATTAACAGCCCCTCTTGCAGGTTTTACAGTTTCTCTGAAATCTCAACAACAAGATGCTACAAGAATGCAGAATATTAGCAAAGCCTCATCAATTGTGCACTATATAGGTACTTGCAAGTCCAATTTATGGCACTACCTAAACCACACGAGGAATGAATATATAAACTGTACCATACATGCGTACTACATATGTCAAGAGAATTAATAAATACAAGATAGCTTACTTCGAAAATTCAGCAGTCACATTCACTTTCTGCTCCCCAAGAACTGATTTTGCAACACGACATAAGGGAAGAACTTCCTATCACTAGTCAAGAAGTAGCATAAGGAATAGCGATGACCCTTCTTCAAACAAGCAAATCAGGATTTTATCTTGTCTTGACCATCATTTTCAAATACTTGTCTGAGATTACATGATTATCTCAATTTTATTTTTACAGAGAGTTAATTTCCACTTTCATAGCAATTATTATTTGCAAATCCCTAGACTCGAACACAGAAACCAGCACACAAGGAGTTTTCCTCGAAGATCCTCGAAGACAACATTAGCATTATAGCAGAGAACACCTAAAAGGAAAGCAGAATATGGATATTTCCCACCTGTCCAAAGGATTCTGTTAGCAACTGGTTTCCTAATCACCACAAATTCATTCTGCCTTTGCTTGCTGCAATTATGCTATTGAAACCTGCAGGTCTTTTTTTCCTTCTCCCCTTCTCTTACTCTGAACAGAATTCGTTTTTAATGTCTACTGCAGAAGGCCAATATGATACAAAAACCCAAAACATTTCACTACTCATACACTCTTATTCATAATATCACATCAAATTGCTGAAGTAGTACCATATGGCGCTTGAGCACCAAGCCAGAACAAGTTGTTCAGCTTGTCATAATCTCAAAAGCTGCATGAAACTTAAATAATTTCTCTATGAAGTGGAAGATCTTTGGGTTTAATATAACTCATCAGAAATGGCTTCTGCATTTTCCTCCTATTATTTCCCATGTTTTCTCTGATTCACATTCCATTTTCCAATGCAAGCTATCAGCTTAAGTGGCTACAACTACAGGGCTGAAAGGCTCTAAAAGCATCCTGTCCATACTTTCTTCTTGATCATTCATCATCAATTTGAATGAATAAACAACTTTCTCAATCACATAGATATATAATTATAAATTAAAAAAAAAAAGAACTCAACCAGAAGGGCTGAATGAAAAAGATTAATGAAATCTCCCACACTTTGATTCAATCCTTAAAGCAATATCCTCAGCTGCAAAATGTCCACGCTTCCACCCGTGCTGTCCTGTAAGAAAATACAGCAAACTCTCAAGAATATCGTAACTGGGACATTTAACTGGTACTTAATTTCAAGGAACGATGACAATGGGAATTCTCAAGGTTTCATCATAGACTGCACTATATTTACATGCTCAATTCCCAAAGACATCGCAAGTCCACTCATTTTTTATTACTATTATTTTTCAATATTTCTTACACTTATGCGTGTAAAGAAAGATTTGGAATGAAGTACGAATGGAGACTTTAAGTGCAAGAACTAGAGACTTGGCTGACCTCACAGCTCTCAGGGACTATGACTGACTCCTGGTTTTGAATGGCTGAGCAGCAGGATCGATGTTATCTGAGATGGAGAATGCACACAGGGAAATGTTCCCAGGACTGCACAACAGCAAAAATTAAAGTGTGAAGACAGAAGCAGATAAGACCACCAAATGGAGGAACAGGAGACAAGTGCATGGAGGGCACAAGGAATGTCAGAAGACATTGAAGAGGAAGGCAGGAATGTAGGCTACAGCATTGTTCTGGAGGGGAAGAAAGAGCATTGCAGAACAGCTCAGAGGGAAAGGTCATTTTAGCAGCTGCTTAACCAATTGAAGAATAAAAGGACAGCACCAAATCAAGCAGAATTTCCTAGTCTTTCTTAGCATGTATGTTCAAGCCTGTTTCACAGATGGGATTGGGATAGGCAAGAACTGGTGCTGAGAACCATAAACTGGCACATGTATTCCAGAGACTGCTACTATACAGCCTTTTGCTTAAAAATAAAATATAATTGGGACATGTCTTCTGGAGCTAGCATACATTGGGATTTTCCAGAAAAACATTTCTATAATGGTTACATATGTGATTGTTCTTTTTTTTTTTTCCCCTAGCTATATGGAGAAAAAGCTACTTGTCACCAGCCCAAAGGGAAAAGCATTTGGCTGCATGGGGGAAAGACAGGACTTGTTACATCTGTGGCTTCACAGAAGGAAGGGAATAGCTCTTTAAAAAAGCAAGGCATGCAGAGAATGTCTAGGCTAAATGAGTGAAAGGAATCAGTCCTCCACCCTGATGGAAAGATGTGAAAATTAACAAAACCCCTCAGTTGCTGCGCACATGAGATTGGCTACCAGCAGGCAGCAGCAGCCTGGTGTCCTGGCCACGAAGCTGGGACAGCAAAACCTGCTGGAACCAGACCGAGACCAGAACCAAGCTGTGACCTGGTGTCCCCGGGACAGAGGAAATGGTGCTGGACGCTCAGCCACCTGTGGGGATGCTGAGCACTTGCATCGCTCACTGCTTTGCACGCCTGTGCCAGGAAGTTTGGCCCTTCTTGTCCTCCCTGGCTTTACATTTTTTTTTTCCCTTTGCCAGGCCCAGGTAGGTTTGGACAGTTGATGAGCCACAGGGGGATCTTCCCTGTCCACAGAGGTCTGCATCAGCCCGTGTTACTGGGAGGAACTGGGAGGGTGCTGGAAATGCTCCACAGATACTCCAAGCTGCTATGCTTTTTCTTTCAAGGGGTTTTACCTTTAAAGATCTAAAACAGTATAAAAAGACAAGAACCGCCATTGCTACCTTCTGTTTTTCTTTATCCTAAGGGTTTATCACCTGACAGAGCACAGTAGTGGAAAATGGTCCTGAGCATCAGAGATCTGCACATTAAAGGAATCTGGGCATAAGACAGGATTTGCTAATGCACCCAGCTATCCGATTCCCATCAGCCCATAAGGGAATCTAAATCAACGAGGATTGATTCTGTGCTTTGCCCGACGCTCCCCCGCAGACCGCCTGAGGTACAGATGTAGCTTCCATCATCGCAGCGCTCCTGACACAAAGAAACACAGGAACGTATTTGTCTTCCCATCCCCTGCAAGGTACAAGGTACTGCAGCGCTCGTGTGCCTGTCTAGGCAGCGCAGGTGAGCGCTGCGATGGAGTCAGGCAGGCAGTGTCTCTGCTGCCTTTGCAGGCAGGGGCAAGCTCTGCCTCCGCTCGAGGCTGCTGGATGCTCGGTGAACGAGCCCTGCTCTGGGTGAGGGTTTTGGGGCAGCTATGGGAGAAGCAAGTGCAATTTTGTGTGAAGAACTACGGGAAGGCTGCAGCAAAATGGGTCCGGAGAGTGGGTCCACTTATGGGCCCCCTATGGGCAACCTTCTCCTACCTTCTCAACAGCCTGGCCCCGCTTCCTTCCATTTGTGCCTCTTAATAAATATAGCATCTCCAAGACATATATATTTAAATCCGTACAGAGTAAAAAGCAGAAAGCAGAATAAAATATTTGATATGGACTGCTTTGACGTACCTTGGTGCAGGGCTTCCATCAGCACAGCCCGAAGGCAGTATTCCGAGCAGTGCATAGAAATGCAGAGCCTGCCTTGCTTACAGCAGGTGTACTGGCTTCAAGAGCTCAGACAACACAACATTTTGCATTATTTTAAATGATGTGTTGAAAGCACCTTATCCCAGAGAAGAAAAAGGGAAATGAAAAAGCTGTTGTGTGTAATTAGCAGCTCCTTTTGATGAATCCTTTCCAACACTACCACCTTTGTGAGAGTACTTTGCTTCTTGAGGAACAGTTCTGATGCAGCCAACATGGGCAGAACTTCAGAACAGGATTACCAGAGAAGATGAATTGTCAATTACAACATCCATTAACCCGGGCAGAAAACTCTCCCCAACCTGGATTAACTCCTTAAATGCCCGATGCACAATTATAGTAAAGACCGATGGAAAGGGAAACTCAGGCTTTCCTTACTTCAAGATCACACCACTCAGCAGTTATTCTGTTCTTTCAACAATATACACACTCAGTGCTCTGTACTTATGAATACCCTCTATCCAATTAATACCCCATTAAGCCGCACGCCTGCCGTGACTTTATCCTCAGACCACTGTATGGTAGCTTTTAACTCCATAATACCCTGGCATTATTACAATATTAGACTACAAGGGATTGATCCAAAGCTCACTGAGGTTAATGAGGGCTCATTAAATTTTGAATTAGGCCCTAACTGCTCCGCAAATACAAAGTGAAGTGAAACAGTACGTGTCAGTTGCAATGACAGAGGGCATAGTAAACTTTAAGCTGTAATATTGAATGCTGATCATGACAAAAATAGGCAATAACGGGGAGTGTGTGTGGAAAGCAGCTAAGGGAGAGAATTATGATGATGTTACACCTCATATTAAGCAGCTTAGGTTTGCGCCTGTATAAATAGATATTGCCCGGTCTGACTCTGATATGATTTTGTCATCATATGCTCAGACATAGCATAATATTGACACTACAGCTTTCCTTTAGATTTTAGTCTTGAGTTTCAGTTTGAGAGTATGATACTAGAGGCTTGAAATCAGTATGACTCCTTCCCTAATTACTGATTAATCAAGAGCTAAGGTTGCTTACATAAAGAGTCGTGGGGAGAAGGAGGAAGTCTCATTAGGAACAAGAGGTTAAAAAAAAAAAAGGAGGGGGACATTTTAACAACTGGATGGATACAGAAAGAAGAAAAGAGCTGATTTCCTAATAGCATGTTATACCTGAATGTTAAATTTTGTATTCATGTCTAATTAAAAAATTATAAGAAAACATTTTAATACTTGCAGATACTGTGGGTTATGGTTCAAAAGGAATAATAGAAAGTTTTTTTTGTCTTTTAATGACTTCAGAAATACATATGTTATGTCACTCTGTCCCTTAGGTGCTCAAAAGGCACAGCAGCTGTTTCATAAATTTTGAATTGCCTTTTCCTTTAGCATACAAAATCTGTACCATAAACATAACGCTGTCTGAAAAATACTCAGTAAACCTAGACAGTTGTTGGGAATGCTTCCTCCAATATTTAAATTCTTCTCTTAACAGGAGTTTCCCTGCAAAAACAGATGCTAACGAATAGTGTTTTTGCCATCAAGCTGAATGCGAAAGCTTTGGTGCATTCTTTCTTTTTTTTTTTTTTTTCATGGAGACAATAGAGGATGCATTTCCCATCACTGAAGGAAAACTGCCACCTTGCTTCTCAATTGTTTGCTTTCAAATAATAAATAACAGCTATAATCTTCTGTTAAAGATTTATGTTCTGATGATGTCTGATGTTGCTACTCTAATTTCTTTTTGTTAGATGCAGCTGAATGCCATTTACTGGTAAGTAAATTGTGTCATCATTTCACTACAAACCACACCACTGAAAACGTTAAGATGGCCAAACATTTATTTTTGCTTTCCAACTCGTTGAAATCCATTGAGAGAGCTGCGGAATAACCAGCAACACTTTTTAGTTAGGATCCTTAATCTTAATTTCTTTCCCCCTCTCTCCTAATACGCTTCCTTCCAGCGCTGTTACTTCTGAAATAACTCCAAATAGCTTACAGTGTGTGCAGAAACACTGCCTTTTACCTGCCACAATTTCAACAGTGGCTTGGAAATACAGCAGATCGGCCATTTTCCCTGAATTCTTTGAGCGGGGCACACGGCAAGCCGCAGCTTTACCGCTTCCCATAGCAGAGGGGTTGGAGGACCACGTGTGGCCAATTACTCCAACAGGGAAAGTACTGGCCCCATATCCAGCCTTCTCACAGTGTCACCTATGCCTTTCGTTTCACAGACAGAAACAACAAGCCTGCCCAGCATTTCTTCTGCCTTAAACCACCCCACTTTTCATGACAATAAAATTAGCTACTTTGCTTAAGTAAATGTTACAGCTCACGAAGCCTCGAAGCACAAATCAAGTAAGTCAACTGCAAAACAGCCCAGCAGGGCTGTAAAACCAAGTACAGGTGCAAACACCTCCTCAAGTCGTTTAATATTTTGATTAAAATGAGCGGAGACCGCAAGTGAAAAAAGATGTCCGGAAGGTGAACTGTCCCTGTGATGCCTGCCAGCACTACAGCATTTAAAGCTCTGTTAATGATGTTTCCAGTATAAACTTTCAGTTTTGTGGGTTTATAACTTGAGTCATAGAGGCTTGGTGCTGGACTCCAAAACCCAATGCCCAAAGCAGAAATGCTCAGGTGAAGCTTTGCATGGGGTGGCCATACCCTGGTGGTTTGTTATGGCAAGACTGAACATGCTGCATGACTTTCCTTTTTACTTCTAGATGTTATATATCTAACTCAAAATATATATCCCCAAAATCATGCATAGAGCTGAAGCTGGGAGAAGACCCTTTACACACGTTTATGGAAGAGCACTCTAAAGCATCCTCTCACTGGAATCACAGCCTGCACCGAAGCACAGCCCCGTCCCACACAGGGCTCCCACCATCTCATACCCAAGATGTGGTCAGTCGCTGGTGCGGTGGCACCAGGGGTGTGCAAGGTTAGGTCCATGCTCAGCAGCCCCCCATCAATATTAAATAACACCAAAGCCTTGTTATCAGTTTCTACACGCTCATTAGCTAGCTTGCTCTCTTTCACACGAGACATTTAAGTTTTGGCCAGAGCAACTTTGCTCTCCCCTCCAGCCTCTTGTAGCTGAACCCTGCACCACACTCTGCACATTCACTCACCTTGAAGCCCTTTGCCAGCATCTCTCCCTCATCCTTAATGAAGGACCAACAGTCCCTGTTCTTCCTAGAGGCTTTTTCTGCAGAATACCCACAGTTTAGGTCAGCCGTAGTCAAGAACACCTCATTCCTCCCCTGAGAGGAGGACTAAATCTGTTGCACCTGCAGCCAATCCTTGCCCTCTGCAAGGCTGAACTCAATCTGAAAAGCAACTGCAGGGGCTTTCAGAGGATGCAAAACTTTCTTGTGTTTCGTGGGGTGAAGAGAAATTCATCTCTCTTTAACTAGTACCAAAAATATGAAACCAAGTTCCCCAAAGTATGAAATCGAGGCCTGCTGGCTAGCTTTTCAGGGCAGGCTCCTGGCTTGGTGTCTGCTAGACAGAAAGGAATACACTTGCACAGCATATGCGAGGCTTGGACGGGTGAGTACATCTGGAAGCATGGCCTCTGTATGCCTGCAGTCCGTGCACAGAAATGTAAATAACACAGGGATTGTCAGGAAAACTATAGGCATGGCCAAAGAGGTTGGTGCTGCATAACACTGAATGCTTGGTCTTGATCCAGTAAGGCACTACTCGTGTCCTCAGCTTTCAGTCACTAAATAGACTCAGAAGAGACATTGGAACTATGTAAAGGCTCAAATTTAGGCACGTACTTAAAATCTCTGCTGAACATTGGCCAAAATGTTCAGTACCATCTGCATATACCCAAACTGCCTTGGGCAAAATGTTTCCCTTAATATAATCCAAGGTTTTGTTTGTTTGTTTTTCAGTTGTCTAACTGTTTGGCTAGGAGGAAAATGTCCTTTAAATTAAGAAAATTAGCAGCAAATATGAATCTTATTAAAAATATGGTCATTATTAAAAATATGGTAAGAGCAATGGAAAACAGAAATAGCAAAGAGATGAAGCCTTTAACAAAACCGTGGTAAACTGCGGCACATCCACTCTTTGCTGCTCCCCAATCTAGTCATGGCTTACACCTCTCATCAGCCTGCATTAGACATAGCTGAGAAAGGATTTAGCCGGTGACACCTTTATCTCTGAAAATCTCAGCTGTTATAAATAAAACAATTAACTGCAGCAGTGAAAGCTTAAAATTAGCCCAAGAGTAAATTCTCTAAAATCTTAAAAGCTGGCATCTTAAATTCCAGGGTGCTGAATTTAATTCTTCAGCGGTGCAGACTAGTGAGAACATATGCAATAGTAAGGAAAGAAAAAGTGTGGATTTTTTTTTCCTTCATATCTTATTCCAGCTTAAAACAGTGCATTTCAGCATCAGCTTATCTGTCGAGGTTATATCTGCACCATCATTTTGCAAATCCAAACTCACACCCACACGGCCCCCACTACGTCTTTGGGACTCCATCAAGGAAGCCTCGTCCCACAGTAACCTATTAGTAATGTGGGTGATGAGTGTTAAATAATGAACTATTGAAGCAGAGAGGCAGATTGCAAGTACTTTGTCTGTGTCTTAGTTTTATTATTATTATTCTTTGGAAAAGGCGTAAGCAAGCCCAAATCATCTTCTTAGCAAATTAACCCACTGTTTTTGTGTACCCTCTGTCTTTACAGATTTTCAATAGCTTTCGTGAGCTGTGTACATTAGCTCTGACTATGCCTTCCTGCCTTTGCCTCTACACATAATGACAGCCATACTGAGCGGCTATTACAGTTATCTCACTTTCTGTAGAGGATGGGGATGTAATGATATGCTGCAATATGTGCAATGGGGTATTACAGCTAAATACTCTTTGGAGTGATTGATGAACTATTTTGCAGTATGGCTGGTACGACAGTTCAAGGCGAGGGGTACTTACCCTTCTGTGCTTCCTACTTTTTCTGTTCTCTAGGTGAACTCAGAGCAGGAGCTAAAAGGTAATGGCTAGATGGGGGTTGTGTAATCAACTGAGAGCAAGCAGGGAAAGGGAGCTGCTGCTTAGTCCCTGCATGGCGGCGGACAAGCACCTTTGCATCCCTGTACATTAGCAGACCAGATGTGCAGACCTTGCAGCTGAACTCAGACATGAAATACAGTGACTGAATATAACCATCAAGAAAAGATTTCTGAATACTCAATAAAACCTGAATCCATTATGAGATTTTTCTAATAACCCAAGGACAGGACCAGATGCTGATACCTGGAGAACATTGCTCATGGTTGTGACAATACCTCTGTGATCTTGGGCAGAGTCTCTCTCCCTTTCAGACTTGATTTTTTATTTGTGAGACATAGGCTGCCCTCACTTATGCAAACAGGTTGAAAAGATCAGCCCTGTATGGAAAAGCAAAGACTGTATAGATCTAAATTGCAGTTTTTGTTTTATTTTTTTTAAAGTAGCAGTTGGTGTTATGGTCACAAATAGCTATTAGTGTATCCCTCTCTGCTGTATCCTGGAGATTCTGAATGACTGCAAAACAGGTTAAAACATCATATGTGATGTCAGACCAAAGGTCTGTTACCTGGCTACCCTTTCTGTTTCACTGACTGTACCCCAAATTTTCACTGTCCTTCACTCTTTGTAATATCTCTGTTTTCACGCTTGCAATATTAGTAGTTACATGTTGCCTTTGCTTTTTAGGAATGTATGTAAGCACGAGTCTGACCAGGATCTGTACCATTAGGTGATCATACATATACATGGCTATAAGTTTTAAGACACGACGTACCAAACACAACCACTGCTCCTGTAACAATGGCACCTGACCAATCAACCAAAAACGTATCATCCTAGGATTTCATTTAAATCTTATCAATGAATTTTGATGCTTTTGAAATTTTATGCTGATGCTTCCTAATCTGAAAGGGAGCAGACTCTCATTGCTGCCAATGGTGTTAGAGAACCTCAGGTTTTGTGCTGTGTGGGAATTAAAAATCTGTACTTTTTTTTTTTTTAAGCCATTGGGACCATATTTCATCAAAATCACTTCCAAATTGCATGGCATTTTAGGATTTAGTGTTATTTTATGATTTAGTGGGTCTTTTTCCCGCTTACATTACTATTCCCAAAGCATTTTGGAACATATTAAGATCTCAAGGGAAGTATTTTTAGCTGAATTGGGCAATGGGAGTTCCTTGATATTTGTCTGCAAAGTGTCAATCACCTTAAAACCCCAACCTCATTTTCAACAGTTCTCCTTGAGTAAGTAACAAGGCTGGGCTGGCAAAATAAAATTCTTCAGTAACATACCAACATATTCAGAACCACAAGGCACCGAATTCCCCCTCAGTCTGGATCTGAATGCATAAATAAATAAGGCTCTTGCATTTCTTTCTGCTAGAGGATTGTATTATTCCATTCTGCAATAATGGAAAAATGCAGAGCACAGGCAAGATTTACTGTCTGAGTTTTTACTGCAAGACTTATGTCAGTAGAAAGGCATTCGTGCTCTTGGGAATCAAAGTGAGATTCACCCATTTGTGGCAGGTGTTTTAAGCACTCAGCCTAACAATCTACCCACGCATGGCACTACAGCAATTCAACGACTAAATTAAATCTCTGAATATTAAATTAATGATGGAAATCTAAAATATTAATATATTCTAATTGAATATTCTGCGATAAATTATCTGGGCATTCTCAGCAATTTGATTTTACTTTCATTTCTTAAGGAACTTTCAGCTGCATAAATACAGCTATTAAAGCAATTCAAAAAGGGAACATTTTCTGCTCAGACAAGAGAACTCTAAACACAAAGAATCTAAAAATTTCTTTCATATGATTGATTAAATCATAGAGCCCAAGACAGCTGAATCATTAAATGACTGCTTTCCTTCAGTCCCTCTGGCTTTAGCAAGGACAATATAAATTCCCTATGGGTCTGAATACAAGGAAATACAATATGTATAATTACAGTATAGGCTTGAATGCTGTTGTAAGAGAATTTCAAATGGAGCATTTATGCTGTAGCTGCAGTTTTCAATCCATAATGCTGTGTGTGCGCATGCATGTAATGCCCATAAAGCACTGGGCATCTGCTTTCTTCGACCTAGATTCCCAAATGGAATACGCTGGTGTAGCCCCACCAGCTTTGGCAGAGATGCCTGAATTCACATCAGGATCTGGCTTGCTATTTCTGTGAAATGATGGGAGAGTTAAGGGTGACATCCAGTCTTCACATGCCAGGAAGAATACAAACAAAGGAATGTAGTTTGAAGAATATATACAGTGTGGTATGTATTTAGGAACCTGCTTTAAACTGCCTGTTTATACAAAATTTCAAATGAAGGTGTCAAGAGAACATTTTCCTTTCTCCTTTCATCCAAAGTGTGCAGAATCCTGCTTTGGATGCATGCTCAAAAAGGACAAGTTCATACCAGAGCTGAGAACACAGCAACACCGGACTGTGCTTAATAAAACATCTTTCTGCTAATCTTTCTCCGTTTGGTTTCGAGCTGGTTTGTGTCATGAAATCACAGCCAAGGGCTGTTGCAATCCACCATCCTTCATCCATCTTTCAAAGAAATCTGTGGCTCTACAGAGCAACACCGTGTGCACGATGGCCCATCTCCTCTCCACCTTCTTGGCTTGCTCCTTTTTATCTCTCTCTGGCTGCCACGACAGAGACCAAAACGCCTAATTTCCAAATTTCAGCCGATAATGCTCACAGGGGTACCAAAGATGAGATGGACTGAGAGCCAGAATCATCACTTTTTTGTTGTTTGTGGCTAATAAGGCAAAAGAAACACCTGTTCCCACAAAGAACAAGGGAGAACTAGGCCTATGTGTAATCAAGGCTGTCCATGTCTCTCGCAGGAGAAGTGAGGTCTGACATCCTTGGGGAAGCATTTGTGAGGCCTTTTCTCAACAAACCTTCTCTCACCACAGACAGATGCCATCTGTCTTGCAGCTGGAAGTTAATGGATTCTGAACTGCCAATTTCACAGCAGCAAGCAACGTCATTGATACAGCAGGCATGAGGGATTTCCTACAATAAAACTATTTAAAAACAGTGCAAAGGTGCATGCTGAAATACCTGTGATGAGCAAGGGAAATGGCAGTATTGAGGGCTGACAGTCCATGACAGCGGGGATTTTCACAGTATACCTTACAGGCACGTCCAGCACTGGGATTTTGGACTTTTGGAGAACTGTCTCACTACGTCTATTTCCTGAACTAGGACAGGCTACAGCACCCAAATAGCCTGCGGAGGGCAAGACTCTCTTATCAACTCTTCATATTAAATATCTGATTTCACCATATAGTTTAACATGTACTAAACCCATCCACAAAAACATTGGGGTTCTCCAGCATGCTGAAAAGAGCTCTCTGCTCCATTAACATGCATCATGCTGCACGAAACCCAACCAATCAATGGCACCTCTGCTAAGAAGCAACGCAAGAGTCTTCAGGTATATTATATTCCGCCAACTTTCCAAACCACTTCAGGACTTTCTGATTAAATTTACATAAAATTCATCCTTCCCTCTTATTCCCTGTTATACACATTAGATTATTTATAGTATCCTTGTGTCTGAGATTACCAGCGTTCAGATATGAGGGAGCATGCTGTGCCTGTAGCACGCAATCAAGGCAGTTTGTAAGGGCACTGAGATTCCGTTTTGGTCATCCGCAATGGATTTTCTTGCCAGCGTAATGAGAACAAACAAGTTGTTTATTGTAAGAGATCTCACAGGCAAAATTCACCTGTTTCAGTTCCAGATTTGACACAGGCAAGTTGGGAAAATTAGGGTCACTGCAGATCAAGGTGGAGACAGGCAGCTCATAACAGCTCTAGAAAGACCCTAGAGATGAAGCTGGAAGCTTGGAGCTTTCCTAAGGGTGAATACAATTGCAGTGGTTGATGCAGGAGCCTGTTATCTAAGCGTGCCATGACTAAAAGCTGCTCCTCTGTCTTTTAAATGAATGTTTTTCATACAGCCCCGTGAGATTGGCCAAGACTTCAGCCTCTAAAACTACCAGAATATTTCCATCAGAAGAAGCTAGAGACTTGCATGTGGACCCAAAACTGAGGAAACTTTTAGAAGTTAAAAAAAAGGATGAAATACAGGATTAGCTGATAATTAGATAATAGATAATTAAGAATTAGCTACACATGTAGCTAAAAAGCATGAATCAGAAAATAGAGGGTACTCAGCAAAGAAGCAACTATTTAATATGCTATCTTAGTTGATCAGTGTGCCTGCATGAGTCATTTGCTTGGGGAAGGATAGGGATTTCATATTGTTTTTGTATTTTTAATAGGCATTTTTATGGACCTCATAGTTATAATAATGAGAGTACCTGACAATTAGTGATGAAATTATCCTCACTACAGTAAAATATTTCACAGCGTGTAAAATATTATTCCTAATACAAAGGTGGAAATGAAGCACAAGGAAATTAAAACCAAGAATTTCATAAATGTTTGCAAAATAAATATGCATATACCGATAAAATTTAATAACTTTCTTCAGCTTGAAGAGAAAACCAAAATTTGCAAAACACTGATACCAATAAAAAAAAAATATACCTTATACATAAGATGTTTATTTACAACCTCGGAAGAACTGGTCCATTATTTGTATTTAGAGGCAGATATTTTTCAGCAGCTGAAACTCATCAGAAATTCCTATTTTTTTTTTTACATACTGTTTTTCTTAAACACATTTCCTAGTTAGTGTGGTTGATGCATATGAACAGACACGGATGTTCCTTTGAAAGAAAAAACCCTGTAATTAACAGAGGGTTTTTTTGGCAGGAATAATGTTGTGACTTCTTTCTTTTTACATTTTTTTAAAAGTTTTTCATTTAATGTATTTTATCAGAATGAAATGCTTTAATGAGCACAGAATTACAGTTGATCCCAGCTGAACCAGATAGGGCTGCATTTCGAGGTGTGTGACTCCCATCAAGCTACGTTCACCTTTGCTATAATTTAAACTTCATTCAGGCACAGCCTTGCTAAAAATACTGACAAGTAACTAATCAACTTCCATAAAATGGAATTTTTACCTTCACAATAGGAAGCAGGAGTAGGAGGGAACCGAAAAGATTTGCCTATGCATTTCAAATTAGTCTGACCTATAAAAACACAACCAGCAAGTGGTACAATGAAAATGTACTTCTGGTAGGGACTTTTTTTTTTTTTTTTTAGTATTCAGATTTTTCATGCCATCCTTTCCTTTCCTTCCATGTAACCAGAACCAAAGATATGATAATGGAGGGACTGGTTTCCATTAGTTATACCTATAAAATGGAAATACAAGCAAGGCTCTCTGGAGCACAAAAAGTCCAGTGCCCAGGAACTGGCATTAAGTTTGAACACTTTATAAAAACCAGCAGAGAAAACTGTGACAGACTTCTTTCCATACAAATGAGATTTGTGCTGTAACTTCACATGTGCACTTCTAGCTCCAGTTTGTGAGCAGATGGACACAAAAATATTCAGCGCCCAGTGAGCAAAAGCATGGGAAATCAGATCAAAACTGTTACCTAGATCTAGGAGACAGCAGAATGCTCCAGGGCAATCTGAAGATTATCTGGATGGAAATAACCAGATAGTGCTGGTCTTTGAAGACGTCAGTTTGTCCTGTTCTGGATAATTAAAGAGCAAAGCCTAACAGAGAAAGCTGTAACTCCTGCTAGGAATCACCCAAGCTTCATATTCAGGGGCCAGCAAGTAGGCCAGTTGCTGCAGATGAGCAGAAACTCGACCCAAGCCCGAAACATCAGGGGTTCTCATGCTTAATCAAGTTACACCATTTATACAAAGCTATGTTCTTCCCTGTCATTACAATACTTTCTGCATGTCCGGAGGAAAGGAAAGCAGCACTTTATAAATCATTTCTCACTTTCCTACCTCATTTTTTTTCAGTATTTTCTCTAGCATCTGTATTTAAAAACCACAATGGGACGTATTTTTGTGACAATCTGGGAGCCCTGTGTTTCCAACAGAGAGGTTGTCTTTCCAAGGTTACCTTTCCAAGGTTACCAGTAGTATAAGTGATGAATATAAATTCTCCTGTACCTATATAAAATTTAACATTTGCCACTTCCATTAATACTGGTGTATTGTATTCCCGAGGCCTCCTGTTTTATCTCCAGACTGTAAGAATAAAAACTGCCACAGAGATTTCAGTCCTTATAAATCAATAAATTTGCCATGGCACAGTGGTGCCAAGTTGTCCTTGCTGTCTAGTCAAACCCAAAAGAAATCAACAGGGAGTGGGGCAGGGCATAAGTTCATTTTGCAAGTAGCCCACTTATCTTTCACAGGAATTCAGGAATCCATCTAAATTATTAATCTGATTTATGGAAGTATTTTGACACATTCAGTAATTTTTCTCTTCAGACATTTCTTCAACTTGCTAGGACAAAACATTAACAGGTCACTCCTTACCCAGCACTGAAGAACATACAGTGACTCCTTGGCAGGCTCCTTTTTTTAGGACAAACACAAAAACATTTGCCACCTGGTACTTTTTTTAAAAAAAATATTATTATTCCTTGTAACATCTCCCTAATTACATAAAGAAATGTCACCAACAATTCAAGTGTACCTAATACTCAGTGAATTGAGCACCTGTACCTTCAGTCATTACAAGAGTCACTGCAAAGTTCACCTGGACTTCTAAAGGACTCAGCCAGCTCCTTGTGTGCTCCCAGACATTAGTTGCGCAGAAGAGTTTGAGCTAATTCGTGTGAAAAGGATAATGATAACAACTCATTTGAATCCAGGCACTGTTTCAAGATGACTAGGTGAACTTCCTGAAAAGGGATGCCAATTGCGCACCACTGTTGCTCAAAATAATTTCTGAAATTTTATAATTGTCACCATTTTCTTCAAAGGGAAGAGCTGAAAAAGCCTGCCAGAGAATTCTTTTCTTACAGTCAATCTTTCTACTGCTCCAAAAAATACAACCAGCGCCCGTAAGAGGAATAGCAATGTGTAATTGTATTTTGCTAACACTTATCAATAGCAATAATATATCAACCAAATATGTCTGTCAAGGCTTCTTTCCCCTTCTTTTTCTTTTCCTGTCATCCAATAAACCATCACAGAAAACCACATGGGCAAACTTGATCTCAGTGATCATCCTTGTAGAGAAAGAAACCAGCAACATGCAGAGGATGAGGGATCCATCTGCGGCGGCAGGCAGCCAACCTCATCGAGCCCCGCCACGCATCTGCACTGCGACTCGGTGCAGGAAAGGAAGGATGCAGCACCCCCTCAGTGCTGGGTGTCACCAAGCCCAGCTTTACACCTGCAGCCGTTTTCTGGATGAGAGCGTGGGCAAAGTGCCATCTTGGCATCAATGCCAGCGTCTCCTGGGGGACTGGCTGGAAGGAGGCGATTAGGCTGCTGTTCAGCTGGGGGAGGGAAAACTGGGACAATTCACTTCAGAAAAGCAGTGCTTCAGCAGCGTGTAAAAGGCAACTTTTCCTGCACAAGGAAGGAAGAACAGAGAGCCCCTACTTCAAACCAGCCTTCCCATGCCACGACCTTGGACTGCACCTATGACTTCACTAGACCCACTGCAAAATTACCATTATCTCTATTTCTTATTTTGCCTTACCCGAACCAGCTGCTGCGGAAAGGGGCCTCTTGAATTTTCTGGCACGTTGATCGGTGGGATGACCCAATCTCGCTTTTGCCGACGGAGGCCATTAGCGCTCTGATGCTGGCGCCACGGGAGCAGGGTGTCGCTTTGCTGCTGCACCAGTTCCCCAGGTATGCTCTTCCTTCCCTTTGGCTGTTTAGGAAGCAATAAAACAAACCCAGTCAGTCTTTTCCTTGCTTCTTAGGACCTCTCCCAACAGCAGCGCTTCCCTGTGTGCAAATGGTCACATGTAACTGTGAAAATTATTGTTATTAACATGATATATTTCTGCATCACAAAGACACAGTATGCTTTACTGGCAACTCTGCTGCCACTTCATTTTCACAGATATATGGAGCTGTCACTCTCAAATCAAGATGCCTCCCAGAATATATCGTCTTCATTACACCAGCTGCAGGGAGCTTTAGCAGCACTTTGGGGTAAAGACGCTTCTGCAAATTTCTAATAAATGCAACCTACCAGAACACAGTAAAAAAGAAGAAAATTCCTTTAATGCCTATGTAATGGGTTCAGGTTTTATAGTATGAAGTTACCCTGCTCCTTGGCATTAACAGGGTTACAACAACCTGTGGTCTGTGGTTCTGCAGATGTATCCTGCCAAACCAAACAAATCATGACCAGAGGGAGAGTCAGCTCCATGGCTACAAAGGTGAATTAGTTCAACTTAGTACTTCATGAGAAATGACCTTTTTATAAGAGCTGGCTTCTGAATACAAATCCGGAATACATATCTCTCTTTGTAGCCTGGAAAGTGTAATCTATCTCAGTCAGTAAAAAATTTTCGTTATTTGGAATGCTTTTGAGTCATTCTTTATGATTTTTTTCAACCTTCTGATTCTACCCATGGCAACCTTTGGTGTTGGTCACATAAAAATCCTGCAGCATAGAAATGGAAATGGTGGAACCATGTTTTAGACTTCAAGAGCCTAGTACGACGTTAGTAGAATTTTGCTCTCCAGAACAAAGAATCAACAAAATGCAGATTTGGAAATGTAGGCCCTTCAGAAGTTACCGAGTCCTGGTATTTAAATGTTCTGTGGCCTTCTAGGATTCCAGGAGTTACTTAAGAAAAGTCCAAAGAAAAGGATAAATAACAAAGACAAGCTTGTTGAAAGCAAGTTCGTGTTCCCATATGACCTGCACTTCCAGAAGAAAATATTTAAACTTTCAGAGATCAGAAAGATTGGAAGCAAAATTCTCTAGATTTGAGGTAAGATCCAGTGGGAATACAAATCTCTGAATGTTAAAATTTTCAGCAATTTTTGCTCAGAAAATACAATCTATCCAAAACTCAATGCCTCATATTAGGTGAGGTGGTAAGAGCACGGCCACCTCCTCCAGCCACTGCTGCCCAGCACCGTTCCTGTCGGGCGCTGGGGCCCAGCCGGGTGCCCTGGGGTCTCTGCCCACGCTGGGGGATGTGGCTGCTACTTTCCCCCTTACAGATTAAGGCGGCAGCAAAGCTGAGCACGTATCCCAGAGGCACACAGACACACAGAGAGAAAAAGGACACTGACATGACCGGCCACGGACTTGACCAGGGCAGCCTTTGAGAGCACTTACACACAGGGCTCACATAAAACACAGACAGCCGAGACTCCTTCCTGCTCTCTGGCTGGTAGGGACAGAAGTTCACTGGTGAAGGCACACACAGCACTCTCCAGCTTCTCCAGCAGATTCACAGATCCCTCAAGCACCAGCACAGCCCCTCTGTCAGCCCAGCAGCCCTGCCTGGATCCCGGTCCCCTTACCCACCTCACGATCTCCTCGCCAGCAGGTCTGGCCTGAAGTTTGCTGCACACATACAGCACCAGCACTCGCACCCATCCCTCACGCACACCCCATTCACACGTCCACCGGACGTACAGCACAGACCCCTTGCCCACCAAATGCCCCAGCCTGGACCCAAGGCCCTGCTACTCGCTGGCTGGTCCAGCTTAGGATTTGCTAGAGAATACACACACACCAGGGTTGGGGGAGATACGGCCACCTGCGTCCCCAGCAGCTGGCACCAGGTGCATTGGCTGTGACCTGTGGCCCCATTCTGGCCACCAGTGCAGAGCCAACGCTCCCCTCAGTCATGCCAGCCCCCCCAGCAGCTCGTTTGGGAGCACACACCGCTCCCACCCCAGGGGCCGGGGGCAGAAGGCCCCAGCTCGCTCCAGCAGCTGATGCTAGGCCCCACTCACTCCAGTAGCCGGCACCACAGGCGGGGGACCTGCACTTGGCTCCCATCGCTGCCTCTCTTTCTCCTCATCCCTTTGCTGCCTTGGAAAAGATCATTAGTCCTTTAAGGTACCCTTAAAAGAGCAGACACTTTCCCTCTGCGTACCCTTACACCCCAAACCCAAGAAAACCACGTAGCACTAGGAAAAAACAGCAAAAGTGTTTTGGAGGCTCTTACAATTTTAAGCTACAGAAACTTTTAGTTTTACTCCAAAGGTGCAAACTAAAACATCCCACACACATTTGCAAGCAGTTATTTGTAGGCACTGAGTTCAGTGAGAATCATTGCTTTGGAGTTTATAGTTTGATGTAAATCCATCCACTAGCACATTTCAATTCTTGATCTGGAAGTGGAATGAAGCAGGCAGTCACCTGAAAACTAAACAGTATATGCATCTCAGCGGTGGTTCCCAAGCTGTGTGAACCTTCTGGATGCTGAAAGGTGGACATCGCGGCAAGGAGGCCATTCTCACAGCTTGATTGTGGCCCTGATTGGTGTTACCTGTGGAGTGCGAACATCTACTGGCTGCAACTATTGGAAGCATTTGTGCAAAAATGCATCTATTTTTACTGCAAACCTTAAAAACGAGCCAGTTCAAACAGAGCAGAGATTTCACAGAAGAGACAAAACGCAGTCTTTTTCAGTCACGTGCATAGCCGCATTTCTCAAATCCTCTCTCATGCTAATTCATGCCACCAAGGTGACTGGTGTTTTGTGTTTGCTTGAATGCTGTTTTATACACCTTCACCAAGCATCGTCACTAAGCTGCTGCAAGATCACTACAGTACTGTTCAATATTTAGATGTTGTTCTAAAAATATTCACTTAAGTGTGTAATGAACAAAGAAAGAGCATCACACTACAACAGTGGGAGACTTTTTTGGGATATTCAGGATATTGATAGGTACTGTTGAACTCATTCTTCCTATGGGATGCAATATGCGACTTCCTATAGGGTTTTCATCTAAAAGGGGCTTTATCACCAGAAAGATATCTTTTCTTTTCTGAACACAGATGAAAACAATGTTATCTGAAGAAGATACCCAGAAATGAATGTCAACATGAAAGAGGACTACCAGACAAGAGCTACAGAAAAGTAGATATACCCCCCCCCCCCCCTTTTTTTTTAATTGGTTTGTGATTCCCAAATGGGATTCCTTTGAGAGCAGGTATTTGGATCAGTTTATATAATTGGCAAGTGAGCGTGGGGACAGATTATGAAAGGATGGTCAAATAATTTGTGCTCTGCTGAGTTTACACAGTGGAATGAGTCTGAACTAAAGACAGACTTGAGAATTAACATGAATCCCAAAGCTCCGCGTATACTGAAATAATTAGTGTCAGCTCAGCAAGGCAGTACCAGCCTTTTTAGTCTTTATGAAATATTTGCTGGCAGGTGACTAGACAGTGACTAGCTTGCTTGTCACTCTTGATGATGTTTTCCTACATTAGAATAAATCATCAACATGACTCTGAATTTGGTATGTAGAATTTCAAAAGCATCTTGCAACAACAATTTTTTTTTAAACAACATTTCTTTTTTATCTTCATTTGTTGACGATGCATTCTCATGACCTTAATTTCTCTGGTGTTGTTTAAATACGTTGTACATGTTTTCTGCTGTTTAAAAGCTGTGAGACAAATGCAGTAACAAAGTCTGGTGAGTACGAATGCCAGAACTATTCAGATCTCTAGCTGAAACATCCAAGAGCATCTCTGGAATAACAGCAACAACTAACCATGAGCCCCAGAAAACTCTCCTGTACTTTTGAGTTTTCAAGGATATAAAGTTCAACTCAAAAGCAGAATATGACACCAAATTAAATTAATTATAAAATACAGCTTCAAATTCTGTTTTTGCGGAATAACAGTTTTCACTGAGATAACAACTGCTCCTTCTCTCATTGCCTTACTGGCCATATGCTTTCCAGAATCTCAGGCAGAGATCTTTGAAAGATAAAATATTCCTCTACCTTTTGTAGTGTCATCAGAATACAATCTGTCCACAGCCCTTATCACAATCAAATCAAGCATATCTGATGCTGCTGCTTTAGGGTGGTTTCCCTCCTGTTGCCTTTGTGAGGTGCTTTCACCCTGTTACGCGTGAGGAAACGATGACAGGCATTCGCAGCAAGATAGAGAGAAGTCCATGAATTCCCAAAACTCCACCTAGTGTCTTAATTATTGGGTTACAGGAATTATGATATCCTCCAACTCACTCTGCACTCACAGCCTCAGAAAGACCATTTTATGTGCTAGGATCTGCTCCCACCGTGCTGAGTTCAGCAGCAGAGCAGACAGCAGCAGCACTGAAGAGATGCTCTGCACCATCAGTGCAGGCTGAGACTGAGCTTGTGTCCAGCTGCAGGAGGTCCTACTACAGCACAGCATTGTCCATCCCTCCTCCATCCGCCTCAGCGGCATCCCCAGAGCAGGAAAAGGAGCTGAAGCTGTACTTAGACGTGATACTTAAAGGCTGTGTTTGCACAACTGGATTTTTCTAAGCATGTCTGTATATTATGCATAAAACCATCCTCTCTACACCAACAAACAATGCTGACAGTATTCATGAAATGCCTCCAGCCTAACCTACTCTGCAGCAACTCCCACATCTCAGATCCATTCATGAGCACAGGGAAGACATATCTACTGCTCCTGATTTTCCTGATGAGCTGTAGTCCACATCATCTCAACGTCAAATTCACCAGACATACCGTTAGAAGAACTGTCCTTCTTGCATGTCAGGAAATCTGTCCAGAAAACACTGCATGCTTTTCCTGGTCTCTGGCATTTAAACTTTGGTTTTAGGCAGAAAGAAAAAAACAGAAACCAAGGAAAGCAGATTTTGTGTTCAAAGGCCACATGCTCTGCTCTGATGAAGAGTCACATCATCTCCTTAAGACACAAGCCTGTAAGACTGTTGTTGACTATGATTCCCGAGCTCTGCTCCAATGGTTTTCAAATGACATCTACGAACCAACACAGTTCAGGACTACCTAGTATGTCTGGAACAACTGAATTTGTTTTACATCATGTTGGAGATATCCCTTTAGCAAGGCTACATGGGAAATGAAATCCAAGTTGCAATACCACAGCTCATTCTACAGCAGAAAGAGAAACACATGCCAAATGGAAATTTAAATCCACTTTCCATTCTGAAAATGACATGGTGACGTTTATAATTCGTTACAACATGATCAAATACCAAACATAGAACATGTGAGCATGATCTTTGGCAATACAGATAATTAAACAAGCATACGATTCTATGATATAAAATTGTCATAATTTAGTAATTATGCCTGTCTATTACTTTAGGACATTGATAAGCTAGAGAAATACAGCTAAACCAAAACGGATGAAAATCTTAAAGTTCAAAGAGAAAAAGTGATTACAAAGTGTGGGATGAAGAAAAACAACAAGACAAAAGACCATGCTGAGATGTAAATTTCTTATGGGTTTGGATTCGGTATGATTTAATGCCTTAGTCTTCCTGTTAGGGCAGAATTGTTTAAAGCTTGCTAACGAAGCAATGCAAACCACTCAGTACTAGCTGTATTATTTAAAACCTACATCCTACATCCTTTGCTCCAAACAGGTGAGGTTGTAAGGTGCTCCAACAGAGCCCATTTATGCCATGACACCGAGAGCTCATAGAGACTCCTTGCCTGCATTTAGCACTACCAGTAAAAGACAAGGTGGAACAGCCATGTAGCTAGTGGCTGTCTATAAGTTCCTGCCACTTCAGTCCGTGGCTTGAGACCTTCAATTTTTGGGAAACTTGGGCTAAGCTCAATCCTCACTCACAAAAGAAGTTGAAAAAAAAAAAAAACACATAGAAGAGGACGTGTGGGTTCCCTGTAATACCAAACCCTATGTCTACTAGTGAAAGGAAGGCTGTGAACCACTGACTTCCCACTAGTGCACAAATAAAACCAGTGAGTGTGAAGAAATACCAGCTTTCACCTTCCGCTACACTTAGCAGTAGCCAGTCTCGCCAGCTGGCACGTCTCCCCTCCCAGCCAACCTGCCTTTGATATCCGTCAGCCTCTGGCTACAGAGACATCTGGAAGTTATTATCCAGCAGAGCGTATCACAAACCCATTTACATAATATAATATCATATTTTGTGTTCCTGCTTAGCTGAACATTTTGGATCACTCTAATGTTTGGGTAAATAAGCCACCATTCTCTGCATATAAATAACTGTGCGTCTTAGGGTATGTTTGTTAGAGATTATTAATTTTATAGGGCTCAACCCGCAAAATGGATGAATGCTCTGGATTCAGCCATAAAATAGACTATTCTTGCATTTGAAATAAAATCTAACTGTGATAGAAGGTGAGGTAATAAGGCTTTTATTCCCCAAGTATCAGTATTATTTATGATTTAACTTGTTTTATTTATATGCTAGTCTTATTATTTTTACAGAATCTTTAACACTTTGCACTAGACATTTTTCAGAAAAGAAATAATACTTGGGTTGCTTTGTTTCAAGTGTCACTCCTAGCGTTTAACTGAGGCAACGTGTTTTTAATACACTTTTATTAATGCTAGGAGATACAAAGACAGCTTTAGTCCATTGTTGAAACATATTCACCTTCATCCCTGTTATCAATATGCATTTTGAAAACTTCTACCATTTTCTACCACAAAAAATCGATTTAAAAATATTTAATCTGAAGCATTTTTGCTTGTTTCCATGGTAGCTGTGAAAAGGACAGGAGGAAATGGTATTTACCAAACACAAAATAAGACAATGAAAATATAGCTTAGTTCCTTAACAAAGGGAACATGAGAGCGCTGCTAAATAAACAGTTGCATGAATTCTGTTCTAAGGAGACAACATTTTGCTGACATCAGGGATGGCAGTGGAGGACGAATGAGCTCTTTTTTCCCAAAATACACCATTTTCCCAGTTTTTGATCTTCTAGCAGAAAGAGATATTTCATTTTGTGTTTTCATACAGTATAATGAAAGGGTTGCAGAACAAAAGGCAAATTTATTTATTTTAGGGTAATTGATTCTTTTGTATTTAGGTCATTGCTGAATTTGCCAAAGTTGAAGGCAGGAAAGTATAGTTTTAAGAAGATGAGACTTCCTATTTTAGACTTTCTTTTATTACAGCCTGTCTATGTGAAGGTATTCTTTAGGAACCATGCAGGTAAGGAATCCATAATTTGTTTTTCTCCTTATCTACCTCCTGGAATTCTGTAATGACTATCTATATTAGCTCTATTTACTAATAGTTTTAAGCACAGTGGTAAATTTAATCAAAGAGAGCTTCATATCATGTCCCATTGCCATCAAGACATAAATTGCTATTCATGAATGATTTGTGTCAAAGTGTTCTAAAAACTAGTGTTTTAGCAGCAAGATGTTCCAATGTGCACAGTACTTCAACAGGGGCATTAAATTAATGTGTTTGCAGAGAAGCCACTAATTGACAATGAGACGTGATTTTGGCAGTAGACTTCCACTTTAAAGATAATGAACAGTGTTCAGATATAGAGAAGAACCCCCTCTGCTCCTAAAACCATACTAATAATTCCTGGTATAAACAGGAATAGAGGGAACCAATCCTGACAGGATATTTCAAGTGCCAAATCAAGCTGTTTGATCATCACGACTTACAAAAGCAAACAGTGGAATCTCAGCATTTGTGACCTTTATCAAATCTGGCTACATACAGTCAGGAATGTTATGTTTGGTTAGGAACTCATTAAACAAAATTACCTCTCCATTTATAGAAACCATACAATTACAGTATAAAACATTTTAATTAAATCAGCTAGTTAAGCAAAAATTCATTACTTTTTTTTTTTATCAGTTAGCAGTGGGGCTGCATAGAGCAGTTCACATTAGAGTCAATTAGTAAGAAAAATTGTCAGATTTGGCAAGTGCAGGAGTTTCAGAACACATCAGCTGACAGGGAAGGAAAAGTTTGACTAAAATCGAACAGAGTTATGGCCCCCAGAGGAGGAGAATGAGCCATGTAAAATGCACACACATGCATCAGGCATGCCAAACACACAAGGCGTCTGTGTCAAGGCTGAGCAACTGTCTGAATGTGCGGTGTTCCTTGATTTCTGAAAAATTATGTGTGCATGCAAATTTAGGGTTGCAAGGTACCTGGCTGGCTTTGCAGGCTTTGGAAAATTTTAACCAGCACAACTAGTAAAACGTGATCAGAGTGACTGAGGAACCAAAATGTTCGTTAGCATTGTAAGGACTGCAAAGCAAGAAAAAAGCTGAAAAAGAATATAAGATGAAAACAGGAACTATTCAAACAGGTAGACTATAATGCTTGTTTGTAAGTGAGGCAGGAAAAGATCACTTTTTTTTTGCAGAAGATGCAGCAGGGCCTTTACTGGGCAACTGTAATTAAATGCGAAGTCTGGACTCCAGAGGAAAGACACCCACTAGCTCATAGCAAAGCCCACGAGGTTGCCGCAGAAGAGTCTTATTCAAAATGACAAATGCTATTTAATCTCTTTGATCAGAAAACCTAACAAGGTTAGTGGTGCAGATAAGTAACTTGTAGACACAGACGGGAGCCAACGTGCAAGCTTGTGTGTTGAGCCGGCATGGCTTTTCATGTAGCTGCTGACCAGGCGACCTACTTTGGGACAGAACACATTGATTTCCCAGTACAATTTAATCAATTTAATTGAAATTCAGAAATTACCTGCACTCACCCAACACCTTTCATTTGCCCAAACCTTTGGTAAATTATCATTGTTTTAAGTCAAAATTTGGTTAACATCACCAAAGCACCTCAGATGCTTTGCTTTTGTATTAGCAGAATATGGAGACCTGCAGGCAACAAACATACTCATTATCAGTCACAAAATGCAAAAGGTATCTCTAAGGGGAGAGGAGTTTTGACTGGGTTGGAGAGGCAGCACTGTATTGAAACTTATTCTGTAGTACCACACTGCACCGATGATTAGAGGTATTGCCTGTACTGTGCGCTGCTTTCAAGATTTTAAATGACGCTCTTCCTCTTCCATTCTCTGGAAGAATCGCATACCAAAGCAGGTACATAAGAAATCTTTCTGCCTTTGGTGGAATCTTTTATGGTTCCCACAGGTTTCAAGCACCTGTGATCCTTTCTTGTCATTGTCAGGCTCTGAATATTACAAGAGCTTTCAATGAACAGAAGAAGATGACATCATCTACAAAGCATAGCTCTTGATGTACTTTTCTTTCTCATTTTAAGGCTTGAACATCTTATCCCAACATGAAAAGTTTTGATGAGGCTGTTTCCTTGTAAAGCTCCCCACATCAACTTGACCTTTTCACATTCCCTTTGTAAGATCTAATCTTGCAGTGCTTCTTAGGTAGGATTGTTTAAGAAACATCTAAATTACTGTTGTACTCTATCTTCTAGTGTTTATAAAAAGACACTTCTACCTTCAAGTTAATGTCATTCTCATAATTGGAAGAAGCCAAACACAATGGCTTCAGAACTACAAGTACTTCTCAAGAGTGTGGCTATTAAATTGCATAATACTATGTGCTCTTCTACGTGTTACCTGTTATGATATCTATAGGACAGGAATAAAGGTGGTGGATCTTGGCATATATTATAAAGTACAAAAAAGCACACAAAAAACCCCTAAAACGACACACTACTGTAGCTTGATATTAGCTCTTTCATTCTGCAAGTATCTCATCAAGAAAAATGCATGAAATATCTGGGCTGGAAAGCCTCTTCTTCTACCCCAATAAAACTTCTAATGAGTAATTTTACAGGCAACATTATCAAAATTGCTCCAAAAAGCATTTCTGTTGCTTCTAGAACTCAGCCTGTTACAACTGCACTTCATCACAGAAAGAAGCAGGAGAAAATCTACCCCTTAACAAGCCTGTGAAACATTACTTAATCCCATTTTATTTTTCTAAAGCCATGAGGTTCAAAAGCTACGTGAATTAAAATAATCATAATGAATTAAATGTAACAATATTCCTTCTCTTCATAATGTTTGCAAGTAAAAAGATCACAAGAGATTTAAGAGATCACAAGCACCACTGCTCCTTTAGCAAAAACCAAAGTAATTCGTTCTGGTACTTCTCCCCAGTGCTAGCATGCGAGTTTGCCCTTTCAAGTTATCCTTTGGTTATTTCAAGAGGCTCTTGAGAAAAGGCTGTTCTTCTTTTATTCCCCAGTACTGGAGTGCACCTAAGCATATGCTTAAATTTGAACACATGAACACATTCAATTTATCCCCGTTTGCATGCTGAAATTTAAGTGAGTGTTTAAATGCTTTGCTGGACGGAGAGAGTATCTGAAATCCCACCGCTACCTGGTGGTACCGACAGCCTGCTTGACCCACCCGGCCATGCTGGATGCTCGGGGCTGCCTGCTGCTCCTCGCTCCTTCAGCTGGCGATGCCAAGGAGGCAGAACATGAAGCGGCTGCGCTACCAGCATCCAGCCAGCAAGTACCTGACCTCCAGAGGCTGGGAGGAACTGAAGCTCTTCCTCACCCTGAGCTTGTAACTGTGATACTGTCTCAGTTCGCTGGGCAGAAGAAAAGAAAGGTGGACTCTCAGGGCCCCTGACAAAGGCTTTTTTTTTCTAAAGGATGTGCCTGCATGAAGGCATTTTTGTCTTTTACTCAAACTTGTGTTTACATGCAACATGGATCACCACAGCAATGAGGAGTTTTTTTTTAGGAGATTCAGTCCAAAATGTTTTTTTGAAGCAGCAGTCAGACTCAAGCAGTTAACAACAAAGAACGTGAAACCAGAGGTCAAGCGCTTTGATCTCGCGAGGGCACGGCGTACATCACAGGCAGGCAGTACGCAGCAGTCCGAGGGCTTTGTTTTATCAGCAAAGACTTATTTCTGTGTAGGTAGTTCAATCCTTACGACTTCTTTTTGTTTGAAGGAAGACGGATCTGGAGTGAATTTCACTTCAGCATGATCTTTCTAGTATGGCTTTGAGCCTGACCCTTGGTAAGATGCTGACTATTTAAGAACTAAATGCAGCGAGTGCAGTGCTCAGAAAGTTCACGTAGTGGGCTGATTTTCCAAGGCAATGAGCACCTGCGTGTCATATCTTATCTTGGTTTCAGTGCAAGGCAATGTGATTGAACACACCTGAAAATCAGGTCAAGGAAGTTCACATGCTGTCACAAACAGCACTTTCTGCTCACGCGACGATTAAATGCTAGATGTTCAAATTCACTTAAGCATGAAGTCAGACAAGTTCACCTGACGTGTCTCCACCAGACTTCCACAATTACCATGATCAGTTTCACTGGTAACAGTTATATGATATTAATGTATTAATTTACCCCCAGAAGTGGTCAAACAGGGCGGCTTTGTGGCATCCACTGGACAGCATAATGAGCTGGTCCTGAAAACGTGCATAAATATGGCTAGAGAAAGGCAGGATGAGAAATACAGTCCTTTTTCTTCAGCCCCTCTCTAGGGATAACACAACCTGCCATAAACTCCATCTCCTTGATGCCATGTATCATACCTCATCCCAATACAGGGGACGGAGGGAAGGAAAACAACTGAGGCTGCTTTTCCCCCTTTCCTTCCAAGCACACCCACTTGAAAGTGTCAGGGCAAACGGGAGCAATGGAAGCACAACTCCTGCTTAAGCTGTCATTTTCTTCCATCAGGGGAAGGATACGTCTTCATCGCTCCCAGGCCCCGTGCAGAGCATCCTGGCTAGCACAATAACTGAGGTCATAAACATGATCGGTGCTGAATAAGCCTTTCCTTGCCTGGAGACCTTTGTATTTGTGATCAGCAATAAAAGGCTGTATTGGAATTTAAAATCTCAGCTAGGTAAAATGCCAGAGATGATTATTTAAAGGCTTTAAATCAAAAATGCTGGCTGTAAGAATCAGCTTCTCACATTCATATTGTATGGATGTGGATTCCTACCTCAGTAATGAAAGAAGCCCCAAATAAGATGAGACATAATAAAACACAAGCTAGACTTAAGCAAGGATTGTTTTTTGACAGTGTTTCTCAATGTTTTAAACACTAGCTGCATACCCACATATTTGCAAGATTTTAATTGCACAACTTCCAGTGATTTAACAGTGAAAATTACAGTTAACAGATTTAACAAAAATTTACATATTTCCATACTCAGAATTTGAGAAGCTAAGACAATGAGAAATTTAGGTTTACACAAACATGTTTCAAAGAAAACAATATATATATTTTTTTCTTAAGTAAATCACTAGCAGCAAAGATGACTCTCATTCTACATGTACTGAATATATCCTGGATGTCCAAACTCTTTTGTTATGAATTCCTTTCTATGCTGTATTTCTGTGATCCCAATTTTAATTCATGGAGAACAACAGAGAAACAGGAGAAACTAAAGAAGAATAAATTGCCAGAAATGACTTCTCATTTTTAGATGCATGTAACCACTGAAAAATAAAGCTCAAAATGAAAGAGTGGGCCAGAACTTCAGATGAGACAAACCAGCACTGGGAGCGAAGGATACTGATCAGCAAGGGATGACAAGGAATCTTGGACTGTATGGACATGGTGATAGTACAGTAAGTGAAGCACGAAGGGCTATATATGCATTCATGCACTTCAGAAGATTTGAGTTTCTGCAAATAAGAAGCAGAGGGCACTCTGAAGACTGAAGTCTTCAGCAATGTCACTATTCACAGACGTAATCTTCATCTGTGGACTTGTGGTTAAATCAATATCCAATTGTTACACATAACAGCATGCTCTCTTAGAAAAGAAGACATTGCACTGCTAATTCCAGATAAGCAAAGTCTGGCTTTACTGTGTTTTCTTCTGGAGAATTATCCCACTCAAGTTTATCTTTCATAAATGCTGACACAAGCTACAAGGACTTAATATTATTTCATAAACAACTTTTTTCTTTTCTTTCTTTTGCTTCTTTATTCCAAATTATACCCACAGGTCTGACTGATACTTTCAATTGGAACAACAGGCAGCCAGACAAGAACAGTGTAAGAAACTTTATCTTAAGTATTTATTGTTATGCTAGAATATCACTCAGTTTCCTCTGGGGTAATTCGTCACTCCTGTGGGAAATATGTGACCTCATTTGCATTTTCTAATTGAATTGCTATCAGGTTTCCTGCAAGACTGAACAAAAAAAGTTCCTAGACTTACTAACACCACTTGTATTAACCAAAAAGTTTACCTTCAAATGCTTTCTGGGGAGGAAGGGAAAATGTATGCCTCAGGTATCATAAAATGTGTTTTCAAATATTTACCTTCTTTGCCATCATTTCATCCTATTAGCATTAAACTTTACTGTAGTCATTGGATTTTATTTTATTTTTTTTAAAAGCAGTTGCCAGAGAAAATTTGCAGATTTGCCCAGGTTATTCAGTTATTCAATGCAATTAGCACATTTATTACACCAACATTAAGAAGCAGGGGAAGCTGTCACTGTATTGGGTCATTTGCCATCAAAATGCCAGCTTGCACCCAGAGTAACTGCACAGCTGTGGAATCTGCGGCACAGGCACAGACTCTGATTTTGCAATGAAGGCACCCCAGGGGATGCCTATCCTGATAGAAGCTATCCTGAACTCATTTGCTACCCACCCTGAGGACGTGCTGGCCACCAGCAAAGCTCTCCAAACCTCCTATGCAAATTTCCTTTCTTAGATACTGTGATAAGAAAGGACCACAAACACAAAGGATCGCGTTCTTGAGGGTCTGAGCCTTCCTGGGAAGTAGACTGCTCTTTGCAGGCAGGCTATGGAAGAAAGGGCTTGGTCCTTCAGGACACACTGTGAATTTGCAGCAGAGCAGGGACCTCACTTCTGGTCCCCCACAACCTTGGCTGATGCCTCAACAACATCAACTTCTCTTATATTTACCCTGTACTAACCATTTTATTCTGTACTAACCTCCATAAGAAGCCAAATGTCTAATAAGGGCCTTTAACGTGGGACAATTGTATTTTCATGAAGCTTTAATCCATGGAAAATCATAAAATAAATTCAGATTTGGCCTTTCAATGATGATTCAGGAAGGAGAAGAGGGGCAGCAAGATTTTCTCGTGCAGTGAGGCTGCCCCAGCTGATGGCCGCCAGTCACGGAGAAGCGCCCTGAAACACAGATGCTGGGCGAGCAAGCCAGAAGGACTTGTTTGTGCTGTAGGTGCCAGCAAACAGAGATCACTAGGTGCAGTAAGGCAGATTTCATGCCAATTATTTTTAATGTCTGGGAGCCGTTTAGCATTTTCACAAAATCAGTCACATATTTACAAAGTAAAATGGAAACGGATGCATGCGCTAGAACAGAGTTGGTCTTTCCCTCTCTCACGTTACCTCCTCCATTCTTTCTTGCATTTGCCATCCCCATACCCTTAATATACCACGATAGTGTGAAAAGTCTTTAAAACAATGATGTAGTTATGCTTGAGTCATATTATACCTTACAAAAACAAATGTGAAGTCTGTTTCTAGTAAAAGCCATGAAATGTAGTATATTAGGGTCACGGCCTGAAACGTATTGTACTGGATATTGTTGTTTTATTTTGTTTTTAGCATAAACACTATTATTTTTGAAATAAACTCATAATCATATTTATTTCTTTAGTAAACAAAGGATTATTTTGTTGGCAAAAAAGCACAAGCATTTAAATAAAATAGAAGTCAAATGCCTGCTATAGGAACCCACAATAAAACTCCTTGTGACCTTGTCATTAGTCTTGTTTTCTATATTTTTTCAGCCTCAAACTATACACTAATAAGGCTTTTAGAAAGGAGGGATATGAATTTTAAAAAGCTTAATGCTCTCTATTTTGAACCAGAGTTCAGCTTATATTAACATTAGATGAGTGTCGAACCAAATATTTTACTAAAGCAGAAATGTGTACTTAGTTTTCTTTCTGCTACAACAAGAAGAAATTTAAAGCAGTATATAAGAAACCTTACTTTGTGCCTTCAATATTTAATTACTTTTAGAGGGAAGCAGTATTTCTTTGGTTAGAAAATGGCAAATACAGCTGACATAACATACAGGGCTTAGCTCTATCTCGCACAAGCCAGACTTTTACTGAAG
This sequence comes from Anser anser, assembly GCF_964211835.1. NCBI lineage: Eukaryota > Metazoa > Chordata > Aves > Anseriformes > Anatidae > Anser > Anser anser. Next base: position 4,145,818 of record NC_139737.1, read on the forward strand.
AGCAGCAGAAATGTATTTATATGACTCTAAGCCATGCAAAACCTCAGGGGTCAGTCCACCGGGTGACTAATAGATTTAAGCCTCTCCAAGTCTTTTCCATCTTGTCTCACACATGATAAAAATTTCCCCAAATGTTGCAAACTCTCACGTTGCGGCATTCTTACAATAAGGCACAAAAAATCTCTCTCCTTCTCTCCCCTCCTCTGCCCTCTCTGCCCAAGCACTGCAGCAAAGAGGTGAGGAGAGGCCAGTCTTGCTATTTGACAGCCACCACCGTGCATTAATCCAGTCTACAGCCACAGCCAAGTGGCCCTGCCTGTCCATTCCCAGGTGACGTCCACCTTCACCCTTGCTCTGCAAGGTCTTAAAGACCCAGCAATAAATCAGGCTCCTCAGCCAATTTCCTGCCAAATTTATGCTTTATGCTAAAGGTAACCCCAACTATAGCAATGTGTTTAAGCAGTTTAAGCATAACTGCCCAACCATCGAAGAACTGAAGAACTATTTTTTCTTTTTTTTGAATAGGCAGCAGACAGCATAATCACATTTACTCAGTGTCGCACATGATTTCAGCCCAGACTAACACTGAAAATGAAGAACTGCTGCCGAAGATAATATGGAAGAGGTGGGCCAGAGACAGCTACGCAAGGAGCAGAGCAGAAGAAATGTGTTTTTGTGGAGCAGTCCCTGATTTCATTGCCACTGCGCAGCCCACGGCTGTATTTAAGTGAAGCAATATTGCTGTCAGATTGCTGGGCAGGGACAGATCCTTCCTGCTTTTGAGCTACGTGTATGAAACTAAGAAAGCAAGCAAGCACTGGTAAACTCCTGTCTCAAACACTGAATGGTGCAGGCTTTGGAGCTGGTGTTGACTCCAGCTGTGGGGAAGGGAGGATGCGGGCACCGAGCAGAGTTTGCCACTGCGGTGCCACGTTGTGTGTCGCTGCCCTGCTGGTGCTCACAGCCTGTGAGCAAATGTCCCTTAGCAGGCAGCAGCAATGCTCCCTGTCCTCGCTGCACTGGAAGAAAACAAGTCCATATCTTCATCTGGAATCCCTGCCTGGGTGCATGCATCACTCCCAAGGAGCTGCAGGACCATGCAGAGTGCTTGTGGAGAGCAATGAGGCACTGTGAAAGCTCGGGAGATGTCTGCAGCGCAGCAGAAACAGACAGTGCATGACTCCAGGACTACACTGTCACAGAGAAATCCGAATTTAACCTTGTGTTTCTCAAGATTATGGTTGACTTGGCCTCTGGAGAGCGAGAGGCACCTTCTGTCTGCAGGTTTTATTTCAAGTTGAGGTAGAGTATTAGCAATGAGAAGCAAACACAAGGTATATAATAGTATATACCTGCAGTACATAACAGATCCAAGTGGTTATTTAAATATACAAAAGTATGAGCTTAGAGAATGCTTCCCCACTGGCAACCTAAAATCATTTACATCAGGGAGGATCAAAGAATATTTGCATGAAATTTGCTGCTGCTTGTGGCATTTTCTACCTGCACACGTGCCCTGGAAGCACAGACCAGACGACACAAACAATCCTATGCTGCATGTGACTTTAAAGGCTTAGGGAACAGAGGCAAACAAAGAATGAAATAAGAAAAAGAGTTCTGAAAGCATCTTACCTTGTGTCCGTTGTGTTGCGACTTCTCTCCCACCAGAAACCTGACGATCGCCTCCCATCTGCCCAGGGTTTGGGGATCCCAGGCGGTCACCATCAGGATCAGCTGCTTCGAGGGCATTTGCACCTGGTGGACAGCATACATGGTCCCATCTGCTCTCACCTTGAAGTCCAAGCTGTTGGTTTCATACCGAACTCCCTTGTTACCGGCACAGTTATTAAATTTTACTAGAACAGAGAGCAAGAGATGGAAGAAACGTGTGAGATTGGCGTGATAAGAAAAGCAATCAAATACAAGTTTCAGACATTTAATTTTCACTGATGTCTTCTATATCTCTAATAACCATCAAGGAAATGATTTAACTGTTTCTTCGACCTTTCAGGAGTGCTCTTGTGCTTTATCTCCATTCCCGGGGGAAGAAGTTGTAAGCCATTTTTAAAGTATTTGATACAGTTTCATTAGATCTCAAACACAGCTGTTCCCCATTTCTACAAGTGGATTTCTCCCTTGTTGCCATTATCTTTTAAATTCGACTGGAGTCTATTACCCACACTGTGGGTATTTTTTTGCACGAAATGTTCTCCATTTCCCTAACCCTTCAATAACCTACTTACCAGATAGCCTATTTGCACATTCTTAACTGAAATTTAAAAGCCCAGAACAATTCCATTATCAGAAATATAGAGGCAAAAAAATTACACAAAGAAGAAAAATTAAAACCATTTTGGGGAGCGCATCCACTGCTGGAAGCAGGTACCCACAACCAGAGCTGCCATCCCACCCTGGCCGACCACTCCACACGTTACAGCTGCAGCAAAGAGGAACTGTAAAACTTTGCTTCACAAACCACAGCTCGTCATTTAAAAGCTTACACTGTTGGATCCAAGCTCCCCAATGGCTGGTATTTTTATTTTTGGCGTTTTTCGGTCAAATTCATTTACAGTCTAGTTTGAAAACTGTTTTTATTGGCATTATGAAGCATGTCACATACATTAGGCTGGAAAAAAACCAAACTATTATATGACAAAATTGACAAATCTGATAGAAATTGAACCTGCAGCTAATCACATAGGAAACAAAACACTTTCTGCCATTCAACTAATCCACAGGGTGGAACACATGTGGTGAAAGAAAACATATTGTACCCGTAAAAATATCTCAAGTGAGTGTGAATGGATATACAGCTTTCTAGCTAGTCCCGTTACATGGGCTCTGTAATGCTGCAGCTTCCGAGAGCTTTGCAGCAATGCTCCGAGATAAGGAATACCAGCTAGCCCAGGTCTGATGTTGCTTCGGCAGGCACTTAACTTTAGAGAAGAAAAGCGAGGTAAGATGAGTCCTGCCTAGACTGGCTGTGGTGGGAGAAGGGGTGCAGAGGCAATCCAGGCTAGAGGAGCTCTTCGGGCCAGTCATCTCTTTCTCCTTGTACCATAGCTGACTGCTTCTGCAGTGCTGCTTTGAGCTGAATCAGGGGCTAATAGGGATTTAAAGGAAAACACCCAGGGGATGCCAAAGTGGAAACAAAAAGGAGCAAGGAAACTGCTAACCAAAAATCCCCCAGTACCACCACACCATGGAGAAGTGAGAGGAGCAGATTGTGGTGGAAGAAGGAATTAAACAAAGTTTTCCCAAGTTCTCAGCGCTGACCACAGGACTCTTTTTTCCCTCCTTCACCATACTGCACCTCTCCATAATTGGGGTGCTGTGATCATGCCATAACCATACATCTACAAAAGCTTTTCAGGCAGTGTATTTATTTAAGCCACATTAGTACTTTTTTTATGTGTGTGTGGTGGGAACTGTTACCTAATGACATAGTAAATTATTAAGCACAAAGTAACTGTCACACACTGATTTACAAAAAAGAAGATGGATAAAGTTACCTAGTATATAAAAAGTGTGGGTAATGCTTTTAAGCAATTTCATCATTATAGACTACAGCACTAGATTCTGGAAAGCCAAGGAAAACAAAAGTCCCTTAGTTTTGTTTTGGAAATCAAAACTGCCTGTCTTTATCTTTCACTGTCATTCAGCCTGCAATAAATAACCTCCATGTCTATCTCATCTGAAATGCTTTAGTCCAGACATTTGACCAGTTATCTCTGCTTTCTATCTCCAGAAGCATAACAAATGGTTTTTGGTGTAATAGGAAGCAGCATCTCCTGCATTACTCACAGTCTGAATGAAACATTGGCCACCATTGTTGTAAGGGACAGGATATCACTTAATTGCCACTTTAACCACAGTTTGAAGCTCTTGGCATCTTGCTTTCAGTCACTGAGTGTCAGAGCAAGGTGCAGATAGAAGACTGCAGATTCAGCAATCTGGAGTGGAGGATCTCTGTCTTATGAAGGTGAGACTTCCATCAAGCTCAATAAAGAAGAAAGCTTACACTTCCATGGTTCCCAGGGCAGCTAAAAATCATCTCAAACTTCAAAGTTCATGTACACAACTTGAAGCAAAACTTCAAAAAGATTTATGACTCCGTGATGAGGCTTCAAACTTCAGCACTGCCAGAGCTGGAGCTCAGGCCCCTCTTGAATTTCCACGTGCCATGAAATGCATGGGCCAAACCCAACTGGTGCCAATGGCTACCAGTTCACACAAGTCAGTGCTCTGCCTTGAGGTCAACCGGCACACAAGAGCTCACCTCCAGTAGGCCAAAACTTCTTATCTCCCCAAACAAGGTATTACTTCTAAATGATCTACTGGGAATAACGCATGGACCACGTTAACTCCAAAACTCTGCTGTGCTATCATTGACCTAACCATAGGGACGATCCCAGGCCAGTGCTCAGACCTGTGCCAGTACTCACTCTAACAGTAAAAACATAGCCAACAAGCCTGTCCATTGCCTCCATTTAGTTTTAGACTAGCCTGAAATATAGCAACTCATGAAAGCACTGAATGAGGTTAAACACACACAGTCACTGGCAGCTGCAAGAACCGGCAGTGGACACATGGAGCAGGCCTCACAGACCCACGAGGTGGCTGGTACCAGCAGGGAAGGTCTCACCACCCCTTGAGACCATGCTGCTGCACTTCATCTATCAGGAACTTCCGCAAATCTCCCTTGCATTCACAGCTATAACAAATATGTGCGAACACATTGAGTGCTTTGCTGCTAAAGCGTTATTTATTTTCAGCTCCATGCCATCAGCATTATTAGAAAGAAGGTACATCAACTGGCATATTATTGCACTCTTCTGCTATATAATGGCAGTGCAAAAAAGCGACTTCTATCTATACCTCCTGAAGTACCAACATATCATATACGAAAAGACATTTGAAGAAGAGAGAAAGGAGTGATAATGACTGCACATTAAAAACAATTCAGAGCTTTCTTTGATTTTATTGAGATTAAAAGAAAGCCCTACAGTGTACTAGTAGTCTGAGAGAAAAAAATAAAATAAATCCTTCCTATACGTGTATGTAGTGATTTCAGGACTCAAAGTACTTAAACATCTGCTTAAGACACAGCGCATTGCTCCAATATGCTGCTCTGGTGTCATATGTCACTGTGTCGACTTTTATGCTCCATTATCTAAAAATGGCTACCTCTTAGACAAAGTCCCTCTGTGACTTGCTAATTACTTCCATTAGTTTAAAACAAACTTGACTAGAGACAGAGAAAATCCTGAGAGAAATTAAGTTTAATTTTTTAAACAAGCAACATGTCTGCTCCACATTGCTCTTCCCAGGTAGCACACGTAGATGAATGCTCGGCAATAAATCAGACACAGCCAGCTCCTCCGAAGAGGCCTTAGGAGCTGCAAGCACAGGAAGCTTTCAGGGACATAGGAATTCTATAACACTTAGTCACTGCTGGTGACTGCACCTCGCATGACGGCCTGCATGACAGCAAATAGGCCCCGGGCCTGGACAACAGCAAATAGGCCCTGGCTCACCCAAGTCGCACCCCACGAGCTGCATGGAGGGACTCTGGGGACACACGTGGCAGTATGGAAGTGTCTCAAAACCAGGCCAGGAGAGGTGGCGTGTCCCATGGTGCTATCCTAGGCCTCGCTGATACTACAAAAGCCAGGTAAGAGCTCAACACTGCTACAGTTCAACCTCTCCGTGATGAAATGCACCAACACTTTTGTGACAAGTTTTTGACTAATCGATGCACCATGACAGGCAGCAATTTATGTTCTCAATTAGATGATACACGATCGCATGTCAGAAAAAACTGCTTCAGTAAATCAAAGTGCAGAAAGCCCAGGCCGATCCCCTGCCGCACCCCTGTGGGTGCTGCTGCTCTCACTGCCGAGGCCCCGCGTCTGCTGTGGCCATGGGTGGACACACCTTTGGCAGCTGCCAAGGACACACCACTGAACTCCAAAGCATCTCTCACAACAATGAAAACTAGATATGGCTCTCAGAAAATCCCACCGTACATTAGTTTCACCTGATATCTTCATTTAACTGCTGAACGCAGACCCCTGTGACTGCCAGGTGATGTACTAAACTCAATACTAAATTCACATAAAAACTTCCACTATTCCACCAGCAAAGACCCTGCCTCACTCCCAGGGCATACTGCAAAACACACTCTCACTCATTGTCTTGTGTAAGGGAGTACAATAAATGCCTCAAAAATTGCTAACCATCCTTCCAGCTAAGTCCTCTGCTTTCCCTCAGTTTGAGGCAAGGCAGCTGTGGGGGACGTCCACAAACAGATCTCAATGCAAATGTTCTCCTACAGCCACTACTAATAAGAGAGCTCAACTTCACAGATCACTTCAACCACAGAGGGAAGACAATTCAGAAACTCATCAGGGCCTGAATATTAGGGACCACCACGCTGAGCTGCTGTTGGGTACCGCTGTTGCTATTGCTCTAGGCACCATTTGTACACAGCACAGAAGCAGTACAGATGAACTGCTCACAATTTCACCACATGGTTGCAAGGACTGCCATTAGTAATCCTATGCTCATTCTCCTTGTTTCCCTGTGAAAATGATTCTTTGGAATGTTACGTGACTACTAGGAATCAGTTTTTATATGTATATACACACACATACATATTTTTCTATGTATATACATATAGAATCACATATATACATATTTAATATTTTTTTCAAATATTTGTGTATACATTTGGAAAAAAATCGCATTGTTGTTCTGTACTAAATACCATAACTCAAGGAAAGGAGTTGTCTTCCTTAATTTTGAATTCCACGTCACCTCTACCCTATGCTCTCATCAAGACAGAAACTAAAATTTCATTCAATGGCAGAAAATCATTTTTTTAAATTCCTTTAGAAAGCTGTAAATCTATGCAATTTGCAGTTGATGCAACTCTTGACTTTAAAATAATTTAATAAATAAACAAACATTGGCTCTGTTTACCAGACTTAGATCTCTCTGTGGACACAAATCCATCTTTCTTTGACCAGTTTGAAGTCTAAAGAACACTGCATGAATTTAACATTCAAAAGCTGGAGCATCAGTAATTAGGATTTCAGATAAACAGCAGAGCCACACATCTATCATTTTTACAGGATGGTTAAAAAAAAAAAAGAAAACTTTTTTTTAATATACTCTGGAAAAATGTTCAGTGATGCTTATCGAAAGCTTATGCTGAAAACAGCATCAAATGCCTGATGAAAAGAAAACCAAGAAGGCACCCTCATTAGCAGGCTTTTAGGTTTAACCCTTTACCCTCATCATTTTTAATTGCTTCTCTATGAAAGGAGGAAATACAACAATTTGATATGCTGAAATAGGTATTGAGTGATGGGCAGAGAAACTGCAGGAGTCTGCAGCAAACTGCTGGGCATCTAAGGAAAAAAATGGTATCTTCGAAAAAGACACAGGGTAAAAAAAAATTCAACAAGTTTTGCATTGTTCCCTTTTATTATTTAGCTTGTTAAGCTAGCTGGACAGAGTCAAATGATCAAGTAAGGATCTTGAAAGATGTACGAATACACTGAACCTCCTTGCCCTCCAAATGTCTGAGAAATATATTGAATTTAATAAGACTATAAATGGTATAAACCAAAGAGTTCACTTTAAGCCTTATCCTTCTGGATTCTCCTTTAACTTCTCCTAGTCCATTAAAAAGTGCCCCCTTTGGCAAGCTACACAGTGCTGCAAGAGCTAGAAGGATAACACTTATTTATTAGGATATACCCCCTGGCATGCCATCAGCCCACGGTTCAGGATACGGGTACCTTCAGGACTCTGTTTTCACCATGGTTTCAAGTATTAGCACTGCAAAGTTGTTTTGTTCCTGATGAACTTCAAAGCAGCAAATACATACCCCTATGTAGAGTAGGATCCTTTCTCTTCCTCAGGTTGTGTTTTTTGAGCAGCTTCCTGTATGCCTGGTGTGCTTGTGATGAACCTGCACCGCCAAGTCCACCCTCACAAACACCTCTAATATGGGGATGGCTTAACCATGACCTTTGGAAATTTTGGATGTCTGAGTAAACTGCAGAGTCCTGAGACAAAAACATCCCTTTCATGTGATGTCTAGCAAATGGCTTCTTTTCCTGCCCTGGCACTTCCAGCCCAACGCTCCCACACACCAGCACTCATCACCTGCATGGGGCTGGCAGCAGCCCTGGTCAGCATTTGCTTGTGTGTCACCACATCAAAAATAAAAACAAAACAAAACAGAAAAGAACTTCTTAGGGGACAGGAACCTGTTGTCTACGAACAGGCAGGAAACCACTCAGTTAAGCAAAAATACCTGCATATTCCTCAGAACCCTATGAGCCCATTGCATGCTCACAAACTGATTTCTCCGTTAAGTGCTAATGCTAAATGAAGAGCGCTGTGCGTCATTGGAAAGTTTCATTTATTTGAGAAAATAAGTATGTAATATAAACTTTTACAGGAACACATTTTTGAAGCATCTTTCCTTATGCTCATACAGCCCCTCCATGATTCTGTGAGGAAATTCTTTTACATCAGTGGGAACAAACTCCAGTCAAAAGAATTCTCCCTGGCCACACTGGAACCCACAGCAAAGATGGGAGCTGAAATTCAGGCTCGTAGTTTCTTATTCAAACTGTTAGACTGCACTGCCTCAATCACCCATACATAGGCTGACCAAATGTAAGAGAGAAAAATTTTAAATAGGAAAATGGACTTTTACAGGCACTTCAAAAAGCAAATTTCCAAATTAGCACTGGGTTAAAAAATTAAGAAATGTCACACAGCTTATTACTGAAATTGTTCAATAAAGCAGAGTCCTACAGAGAAACATAAATGCTTGGTGGAATTCTGGGACCGAAATATTTTATGTACAAAAGGCTAATGCTGAGAGGAAGACAAAAGGATCCTGTTTCTCTTGCACTAAAAGAACAAATACATACAGGTACAGCGGGCTTTTCAACCACTGCGAAAGAACTTGGAAATGTTGCTGTTTCGGTGTTTTGTGGAAACAAAACCTAATTTGAGCCATTCCACTTACAAGCAATGCAACATATAAGTCCTGAGTGCTATTTCTGTCGCACTCCTGCTTACAGTTAATCCAATATTATCATACAAAGCACAACTAGATTTGCTTTGCAGTTAATAAAATACTCAGAGCTCTTCTCCTTCTGTACAAGAAAAACAATGCAAAAACAGGAAAAAATGATAGCTGTAAAACCTGATAGAAATAATGTATAATTTTCAACCTGCCATTACTAATTTTATGGGTTACATTTTCAACCACATCCCCATAAAAAATATTACACTAATAAACTCTTAGTGTCTTTATTTAATATTTATAGTACTGTGGGAAAACCCAACTTTACTGGTAAAAGGTAAAAACAGCTATTCAAAAAGCTACTTCAGAGTCTAATAAACATATCCCTAGTGATCACGTTTAAGAGTATACTGTTTAAGAAAATGCTTTGATACAGAAAAATGTTGGAAATAAATGGATGTACGTTGGTTGGTATACAAATGTGTACAAAAAGTGTGCGTATCCACACCCTTCATAAAGCATTGATTATTCTTTAAGGGTTCGCAGAGGAAAAAAACAAAAATAATGAATGACTTAGCAGAATTAATGAACTGCCCAACATGTATCAGCTGCTGAAAATGTTTAGCATGATTTAGCATTTTCTTTATGTTACTTTCTTGCAGTACAGAAACCTGCTGCAATTTTACCCATTTTCAATATCTCAGGTCAATGTTAAACATCACAACCAATTTTCTGAAGATTATTTATTATCTCTGAGCTATGACTTCTAATATTTGCCTTACTGGAATAACAATAAATTACCATAACAATTTACCATATGTAATTACATTAAACAAGATCTTTCTTTATTTATCTTCTTGTAATCTTCAGTTACAGTGAATCATCCTATACTGAATATGCAATAACACAAAAATCCTGGCATTTCCAACCTCTTGCATATGTGTTAGAAGTGACTCCATGCGCTAGTCAACCGGTAACACCTCTACAGCAGCCAATGAGGAGAAATCTATCTCCAGCAGCAATAAGATAAATTCGAAAAGGCATATGAAAGTATTTTACATTAAAAAATATATTTTGAATTTCCCCACTTTAAATTTCAAAGCTCAACCCCCTCCACGATCAAATGATGCATACAGGATTTGGGCACACGTTAGTAAACTTCTAACTACCTCGTGTTCAAGTTCATGTTGTGCCCTCACACAGCCAGTACTGCCTCCAACAGGTTTTATGGGGAAAACTGCAAGCTTTGCTCATGCACAGTAATTTACTGAAAACAAAGCAAAACAAAACTGTGGGCTTGGTAGAACTGTACAGAAAATTCATCTTTTCATTTCCAGAGCCACCTAAATGCTTTCAATGCCTTTTCCAGCTTTATATTCAGTTTTAGCAGCTCTTGCTTACACACGGTTTCTGTTTCTATGGCCAGATGAAAAGAAATAGGAACAATACGTTTCAACACACTGAAATCGGGATCCTTTAGAAAGTCATTCTGTCACCTGTACAGTCAGCCAGTAGCAATGAGGAGTTGAGAGTACATTAAAAAAAGATCTAAATCCCATTCAAACAAAACAAAACCAGCCCTACAGTAAACAAAACCCAATTCCCAGACACTGCCTGCCTCCTTCATATTCCCACCAGTGCTATTTTTCATTTACTTGAAGCCAATTCAACTAAAATATATGTTTTTAAGAGGGGAAAAAAAAGTGTATTTCACTTTTGGTATTGGAATTGGAGGGGAGTACAGACCCCCTGGAGAGAAGGACTGCAGAACATGATAGAAAAGATGAATCACTGTGGCAACAGCCAGCCAGCCATTAATTTTCAGCAAACCAGGAGTTGGTCCAATTAAAGCAGGCTTCTTTCTCTACATTAACATGCTTTATTCAGGTTTTTTTTTTTTTTTTTTTCTGCAGCTAAAACATCAGCTCGAGACCCCAAAGGCTTTTCTATTTAGGATCAATCAATCTACCTTGCTGCACTGTAAAACACACACTGTCAGCTCTGAGGCTAGCTCAAAAAAAGAGCAACAGCGGAAAAAATGTGATAAATCGACATGTTCTGGCAGTTAGTAGAGGGATTCTTCCTACACTGTCACTTATTTTTATCTGATTAGAAACCAGTATTAGTAAAGGGAATATTACCCTCTATTCTCTTCCTGATATTTAGAATTGGGCTGGGAGGAGTCATTTGATCCCCAGTCTTCTAAACCTAAGCCAGAAGTTTACCACAAAGGCAGAGATGCTACCCAGGTTTCAAAAGGCAGCGAGTTCGTATTGGATTTGCATGATGTGGAACTCAGATCTGAGCCTTTTCCCAGTACAGGAACACGAACCTGCATCTATTAGCACTCCAGGTTAGAGGCATTTGCTGCTTTCCACATTTTTATGCTCAATACTTTACCCTGGGTGTGCAACCTCGCCTCTGGTTTTCTAGCACCTATTTTGGCAACAAGTGCTTTGCCTGGGATTTCCTTGCCCATTTGAGATCCTGTCACTCTCCCTCCGCCCTACTGAGACATTTCAAAAATGAATACATAATAAATGAGCCAGAGGCCAGTAAGAAGGACACATATATGGTCTGAATTCCCTTGTGTGGGAAGGGCAAAGCAGCACCCTGAGCTGGGATAACTCAGAGGATTACCCCTTTTTGTGGTGAATGCCACAGTAAGTACGTTGGTTTCCATTCCTGTTCTGAATAGACACCTTTATCCTTGGCTAAAAACCCTGACATAGCGGCAGTCCTCCTCTGTTCTTAATAGTAAGAAAGACCAAAAGCCATTGGGCTGGGTAGATGTAGCTTTTAATAAAAATGAAAATAAAGACAACCCCGGTTCAGTAAATTTTGATCATATCAACTGCATGGCACTTTCTGTCAAATGTTAACTTTTTATAGACAACCATCTTTACTCTTTGCTCTTTAAATTCCATGCATCTGTAGGATAGTACCGAGATTCACAATGCCACTAATGAGATCATTTCGCAATTAAAGGCTAAGTAGAAACAAACCTCTCACCACTCTACAGGAGAGTTTGGGTTCTCTGATTAAGCAGCAGTAAACAAACCTATTTCAGTGTTGGTCCTGTTGCAGAGGCTCTCTGATTAACTCTCCAAACAAGATGGACTGATTGACCCCATGGATTAATCAATGAGTTTCTCAGCTTCAGAGCAAAGTGCAAGTTGTGGGAGTTACCTGCAGTAGTATGCATTTAATTATTATTACCACAGCACTGAGTACGTAAATCCCAGGGCACTTTATCTGGAGGTTTTACCCATAGCGCTAATTATTTTCACAACACTCCCATGTTTGTCCAACTACCTACATGGGAAAAGATTTTAAGCCTCACTACATGTTTCTTAAGGAAAAGCTACAGATTTGATAGCAGCCTAATGCAATAATTATAAAGGGAGGGTCCTATGCAATCGCAGGGCAACCTCTAGGTTAAAGCAGCTGCTCGCCCACCCTCCCATGCAGGAGCATCACCGTGACAAGCTATAGGGTGGATGGGACTGAGGGAAACCTGGGGTGTGCTGCACCAAGCACCTTCCCCTAAACAATCCTGGGCAGAGCAGAGAGCCCCAGCCCTGCCACTATCAGAAACATCCACGGTGTGGAGCAGTGGTGGGAGGCAGGTGAGCACGCACAACATCTGCACCACTGTAGCTGTCCCCGCCAGCTCCCACCTGCCCCACCGATAACAGCCCCGCATCTCCAGGGATTCTTCCTCTGTCCCAGATCTATCTTATTTCAACTTGCCAGAACGGTATTTGAAACACCCAGGGAGCTGAAGGAAAATTTCAGGGAGAAAAAAATGTGAACACAGGCATTTGCAGCCTAGGAAGAGAAGTTGAAAGAGATGCTCTGACCGCAGCTGTGTCAGATAGCCTCCGGCTCTTCTCTTCTCCTGCTTTTCAAAAACAAACAAACTCTCAACTCCTAGAAACAGAGGCTGCACATGTCAGGAAAAAAAAAAAAATCAGACGTACCAGTAAAGACACTGAACTCCTCACTGACTTGGCTTGCGTGTAAACAATGACAACTTTGGGCTTGACTGTTCTCATCTTCCTGAGCCTGGCTCAGGAGCAAAAGTGCACTCATCCAGGGAGGCCAATCACAATATAGCAAATTAGATGTTTCAGGCAAGAATATTAGAATTGGATTTATATATATACATATTTTATCTGTAAGAATAAAGGCTATATTTCACCTGTAGCCTGTGCACCTCTGCTTGTCTGTCTTTACAAAACCAGCAAGAGTCCTTTCCTTCAGCTGTAGCCTACACAAGTGTTCAGGTTTCAAGAGAAATTAATATTATACGGACTCAAACACTGGTGGTACTTGGTGTGCTCCACTGCTTTGACATTTGGACAAATTCAGGCAGCTTTATTTACAGATTCAGAGGCTCTGGGTTCCGTTTCTGGCACTTGGTCGGAGGGAGCCAAAGAAGTGGCCGTGATGCTGGAGCTGCACTTCAGCAGGTAATAAACACTGGGCACGTCGAGAGACGGAGGGGCTGCACTGCTGCAGAGAGCCGTGATGCTCCTGCCCTAGGGCCAGGCTGCAGTGCCCACTGACTTCACGGGAAATTCACCCACGGAGAAGGAAATTCACGGCAGAAGAGACACCACAATCATACACAGCTCCACGCTTTGCCATGTCGGTCACTGGCCAAGTGACCACCCTGCAATGGCCATGTCCTGACATCTGTGTAGCTGCAGCCACAGGGCTCAGCTGCTGGTGTTTCGGATGGAGGCATGCAGATGAGGCTTATCATCATTTTTCCTGTCTCTCTTCATGTTTACCCCTTTTATCCCTTCTTACTGCAGCGGTCCCCACCCGAAAGGCAGCACTGCCCCCCCCTGAAGAACGACCTCAGGACTCAAATGACCTTAAAGTTAACAGAGTGCTTTTGGCAGGGCTCGCCATCCTCAATTAAAACAAAGAGAGACTAAAGCCAGTAAATTAGAGGACGTGACAAATGCAGCACAAAGCACTGCCGATCCCAGAAGGTATCAAATTTAGTGTTAAAGTAAAGAAACAATAGGAAAGTCCAAGACATTTCAGAGTGTAGTGAATCAAATTAAATTGCCTGAAATTCCACATGGAATACATTTGACAAATTTCTTTCCCCCTCTTCAGCTTTCTGTTTGAGATGAACTGTCGTCTGGCAGCTTCAAACGTCTGGCACAGCTTCAGCTTCAGTTTGCTGGGGCTGAATCCAAACACGAACCTGAACTTTACCAGTTCTGCTCTTTTTGTAAACATACTTGCTGTGGCTGCCAAATGCTTTCCAAAAGCACACAAAACCCAGAATCCAAAAGGAAAACATTGTCTTGCTGCAATAAAATTTGCATTTTACCCCCTGTCGGTAGCAGGCGGTTTGCAGAGCAGTGGGGCAGAGCCCACCTTGCCCCGTGTTTCGCCGGGCATTTTGGAGGGGACAGCAGGGAGCAGGGATGTCCCGCGGGATGGATGCGACTCCCCTACAGCCGGGTACGAGCCCATCCCACGGTGCTGCAGCCCCGGTGCTGCCTCGTCTCCCGAGGCTGCGGGCAGCTCATAATGCAACAATTAGCAGTAGGATTCCTCAGACAGGCTGGCTAAGACAAGCAGTAAAATGTCATTATACACGTGTCATTGACAGCGAGGACCAGTTTAGATTACCCCTGTGAGTAGTCTCAGGAACAAATTCATTTTAGGGTAGGGAACTTCAGGCAGAGGAAGAGACAGATATAAAGAGGGTTATGATCAAATTGCTCCTGAAAGCAGATAGCATCAGCCTTGATATATCAGATTTTTTTCTCATTTTGCTTTTAAAACAGACCTGTTTTTGCGAAATGGTTATAGCGATGGCACAGTTCTTCAAGGCAGGATGCAATTCCTCACCGGCAGCATCCCACTACCTATGCAGATTCACTCTTACAGGCGATAATTCTTTTTTCCTCCCCATTTCTAAAGCTTTTTACAACTACCGAGTCGCATAAACTATACAAGTGCAGAAGGCTAAAAGGAAGACACCTTTAGGATGAAGAGCAGCTAACGACAGAGGTGGGTGGATTCTGGCACAGGACAGGCAGGCAGATGCTGTTAGAAAAGCGTATTTTGTTGTCCACAAAGCGTCGGCCTCATCTCTCGGAGCCACACGGAGTTCCCACCGCTGCCCAAAATAGACAACATCTGGTTCATATACACTCTGATTTATTGCATGTCTTCTCTCCCCCTGGATTTTAATTATAACTAGATCTTGTAACTATTACATTTGTATTTGGTTTATCCATCTAGATGCTTTTCTAAGCTATTTACTACAAACTGAAAGCTGCATGTAGTTCTAAAAATAGTACAAACCCCCAAAAATATGCATGCGGCCTTTACTGAAGAAAGCCCTCTACTGAATATTTAGACAAAATAAAAGTACCACTGAAACCAATGTTTTGCAAGCAAGTACTTACTTGATTTCCTGAATGGGAACGGACCAAAGAAATTGCTTTTTCTTTCAGTAATAACCCAAAGAAAATGACACACAAAACTGACTACTGCTCCTAAAGTTAACCAGCATGGTAATGGCCAAAACTCACTCGTTATTGTACCATTCTGCCCACAGGAAATGTTTTGGGGATGCTGAACCAGTTTCAATGGTCAGGTGTCAACATTTTAAAGAAGCTATCGAAGGTGGTACTTTCTCAGCAGAAGAGACACTGTGCCTGAAGAATAAAGCATCCTTTCTCCCCTGGGAAAGAGTAATACAATAATGAATATAGTAGTTAGAAGCTTTCACATTGAGAGGTTTTTAAGATTTTTTTTTTTTCCTGATGAAACTCTTGATCTTTCTGGGAAGAAGTTGATTTAGAAGGAACTTTTTGATTTGTATGGTTGAATAACTAACACCACAGAAGAACACACAGTGCAATAATACCACTTGTGAACTTCAGATCTCTCTGCCGCTGCTTCATCCATCAAAACTAATTCTGTAAAAAACAAAGGATGTGACAAACCCAACCAGCCTTTCCCTTATCTTACAAAAAGACTGAAATCTATTTCTGGAAATGTCATAACGTTTCTATTAAATGATCGACTCTGCTGAGAACATTTAGCGGTCCTACAGAAAAGCCATGAGGACCAGCAGCCCTCCTCCCCACAAACCAAACGCAGTGACTGGGCTGCTCAGGTCCAAGTGCTTGTGCAGAAATCCTGTGTTCATTAATACCTCCATGACCCTGCTCTTGTGACAGAATCTCTGGGAATATGATGGAAGATAAACTTTGCCACAGATACCTATATTGCTAAGATCTGAAAGCAGAGAGCTCCGCGTGCTGAGCCCGTCTGCGCACTGACAAACTCATGAGGTGGAGTAATACACTTGTAAGAAATATTTTGGCTCAAAATCGGCGTTTTAATTCAAAAGTTCCTCATCCAAACACATATCTTCCCTTCTTTCAAATCCACACTGACATGCACTACTTATTGTTTATTACTAGAGGAGATACTATTAAAAAAAATCATATTCCAGGGCAGGGCAGTTTTCTTAGCTGTGCTCATCGTTGTACTGCCTGGTCCCTTTCGTTTCAACTCAGTTGTGAGAGCTCTAAGCTGACAGACATCACAAAGCCAGGCCATGAGAGGCCATAAAAGTCAGCTATGAGGTATGCCTTTTTATTTCTTTTTTATTTTTTATTGATTGGTTGAAAAAGACACATTGACTGGCTGATTTATTTTAAAGGTTAAATGAGCATGATGAATGGTATCAAAGAAAGCCCTGCTCAACCCTGATACCCCTTTCTTTCATGAACTATACAGACATCAATAGCCTAAAGATATAATTATCCTAATTTACTGATAGGTACCAGAGTGTCATGAAGAAACCTGAGCTGCAGACTCATCCTCTTCGTACAGATGTGAAGGGAGCAGCTGGCACTGACCCCAGGAGGACACTGTGTTGGCTCTTATGTGCTGCTTCCAACACTGGTAGTAGCACGTCAACACTTTAAAGTCACACATTTGCAGTTTTTTCAAAACCAGGCCTTAGTAAGGACTGCCAGCTACTGCTGTCAGTAATGTCTAGCTCAATGTAAACACTTCGTTAGTAACGTGCTGAAACTACACCTTAAGGTTTATTCTAACTACTAAAATAAATCTTTTCACAGAACACATACGCATTTATTTATACTGCACTTCTATGACCACACTTTAATTTTTAATATTTAATTATTCATTGTGGATCATGTCTGAATTTAAGCTAATATGCAAACATGAGGAAGAATAGGCACTTGTTTATCTCTTTATCTCATGTTTTTTCCAATTAACTCAAGTTGTTCATTAATCACATTACTTTTCTGCTATGTGATAAGAAAAAAACAAAGAAAAAAACCAACAGCAAACATCCAAACAAGAAAAAAAAGACTCCCTTTACAGAAAAGCAGGATATTCTACAAAAATTTGCTTTCAAGAATAGACTCCATTAAAGCACATATTTGTGTATAGGGACAGCTCATACTATTGACTTAGACTGCAAGCAACTTTTTCCGTCTTTTTTTGCTTTTAATACCCTCACTACTATGAGTGAATTGACCTAATAACATATTATATTATGGAAATTAGCACAGTTTCATGAAGAATTTCACCTTCTGTTCCACACTTGCCGTGGCAATAAATGCTGCATCAACTAGCAATTTCATTTCTATTACCAGGTGCTATACCTGAATTAATTAAAAACAACATTTTGGGGGATTGGGGGCTTTAACTAAAAGTAACCAGCTTCTACATTTGTGTAATAAAAAGCATGTGATAGGTTGAAATAAGAAACAAGAAAGATATTATTCAGTCCATAAAACCAGACAGTTTTAATGACTTTTCTCACCTTTAAAACAAACAATATGAACAACGCACACAGACAACTGGGCAAATAAGAAAAAAGAGATAAGAAAAGCCAGCAAAGAAAAGAGGAACTACCCATGAAAAATCCTCTGAAGCTCCAACAGGACCAAACTTCCACTTAAAAAAAAAAAAAAAAGAAAAAAAAACCCACCACCAAACAGTACCAGCCACTACCACCACATTGTCTGAAGAAGACTCCTCTCACTCACCCCGGGCATTCCTATGATTATTCTCATGTCTAAAAGTTTCTCATAAGTATTAGAGACATGTTACTGTTTGAAATGTGGTTGGCAAAACAGAATATGACTTTCTTTTTCTTGCATGTAAACACTAGGAAGAGCCCACAGTCTGTCACCCCTGTTACAGTTATTGAAAACTGTCCAGAAGTGGATACAAACATCAGCGAACCCTTCTGATTCCAACTCTTTGAAATATTAACAACTTTATTTTGGATGCATAAAACATCACGGGCCTGGACTTTTAAAGATATCCCACATTTCAGTGCTGAAATACGTGACCTTGATTATTTTTATGCTCAAGCATAGCATCAGTTGATGTTCATTCACCACACTTGCATGCAAAAGTCAGTTAATTATGCTGCAAATTATTCTATTAAGCCATTTGCAGTCGCTCTTATCTGACCAACCAGTGCTATCTGCTTTCACAACCAAGCTGTTACGCAGATGACGGGACAGAAATCGAGCTCCACTGAACCCCCACCAGCCACAGCATAAGCCCAGAATAGGGATGATTAACATCTGCATAGCTAATCTTCATGAATGCTTGTACAAATCAAAGAAAATTCAGCAAACTTTTGCACTCTGTCTTACTTCGGGAGCAACCACTGCCAGCCTCCTCTTCCTGCCCAGGCGCGTGATAGTCAGATGCTGTGCTATGGGGCAGCCCCCTCCAACTACAGACCCTTAGGACAACCTCCTCCTCCTGCCATTGCTTTTCCCTGATGGCTAGCATTTCTATCTGGCCAACTTCCTTCAAGGCAACCTCCAAACCTTTTCATTTTCTGAGCACTTAGGCACGTGAGCCCCTTGGGGCTGAACCTGGCTGAACCCAGCTGCCATGGGCAAGTCTTTCTGCTTTGCAGGATATTCCCCTGTGAATGCCCTCCCCAATATTCTGTGTCCTGTGTCCTCACATGATGAAAATGAGGTCACGAAGCTGCACAAGGACAAGAAGGTGAGATATGCAACAGGGCATGTGCACACGCCCAGGACACCTGCCTGGCACCTACCTGCTTGGCTTGTTAGCCACTTATTTCCTTGAGCACCAAAGGTACTGAAGCTGCTGAAGTTGTAAAATGAAAAGGTAGTGGGGAGGAATGTAACCATCTGGGGAAGATCCTACCAACTAGTAGTTTCAGAAAGAAAAATACAGGCTGTCTTGTTTAAAACCACTGTCATATGTTTATGCAGCCCTCCTCCTTGGGTATTTGTGCTACACGACACCCCCATGGAGCGGTGATATTATATGTTAGCTGTCTACCCTGTTATTTCTGGCTGCTTAAGCAGCAAAGGACCAATATCCCGTTTGGCTATGCTCAGTTGGTGCAAGAGAAAACAGTGAGCTATTGCTCTGCAGCTCACTTCACACACTTCTCGTCCTTGTGTGCCACTGCTGGTTTTTGACAATGATTGACGACTTGTACCAATCGCTATTACTAGGAACTGAATGGATAAATTTCTTCATGAGCAAACCCTTATCTTGCAAAGGCTGTGAGCTTTAAAGGTAGAAAGCTTATCCTCTGAAACAGTCTTTCCCTTCCAAAATACCTCCTCCTCCTTTCTCCTCTGATTTATTGTTCATCTGCACTGGAAAGCCGATATTTCTGAGTTACAAACTAGAGACATCTCAGGCTCTAGTTGTGGCAAAGCCAGCCATGGAAACCCGAGAAATGAAAAGCCAACACTCCCACCAGCACATTAGCTGTTTTTAGCCCATAGCTGATGAGCTGTCAATCATACATGATTTTACATTAAATTTCATTTACATTTAAGTCACAGTGGATTGAGCAGTGGTGTACATATCCATCCGCCAGTTTCCAGTGACCATCAATAATTAATAGCCTCTGCTCACCCTATAATCTTGTTTACCAAGTTGACATTGACATCTTCCAGGCAGACCTGCTCTCATGAGCTTGTTTCCCCACAAAATAATTCACACCTGAAATGTAGAGCACACACACAATCATTCTTTTAATGATAGCTTACTTCCATTCCATACATCACCCCTCTATCCTAGGTACAGGAAAAGCACTTGGGTAATTTTGATTTAAAAGAGAGCTTTAGCTGTGCAGAGTCAAATATCTAGAAATGTCAGGAAATCACCTAAGGCATTATTAAATTGTATTCACCTACCATTCCACATCCCACAGAAGAGCCAACAAAAGTGCTCGTGCCCTCTCCAACCTCTCACCCCCACGTCTGGTGGTGACAGTCCCAAAAATCTTGGTTCTGTTGCCATTGTCCGGTTTTCATCCTGATATCTAAAGGGAAGACTGAAGGATGAAGGTCCTTGGCTTTGCCAAAGAGTACTCATTTTGAAAAGTCACATCACTGAGCAAGCAAATACCAACACTTCATCTTTTGAAACTCTACATGATCTGCCAGGCAACAAAGAAGAGCCAACTGAGACCTAGCAGGTTGAGGGCATCCAAAGCTGGTAGGCAACTATATAGCAACCTTCTGACCAGAGCTTTCCTCCACTACTTGTTCATATTAGGCAGTTTCCTGACAGTGTTCAAGTGGCAAATGAAGGGCAAAGGACGATGAAAAGTCTGCAAAGAATACACCAAGATAAGCAAAGAGAAAAAGCAGCAATTCTTATCCTATTCTTGCATTCTGCTAGCTCCAAGCATTAAAACTTAGGCTAAACAGTATCCAGTGATTTATTCTGCTTAGCTCTAGGTAGACAGAATACTAAAATATTCTCTTCCATCTTAGCAGCAAGGCAGGCTGTGAGGAAGAGAAGTGAAATCATGTCTGTTTACACCACCTTTTAATTTAGCTGATTTGGGCTGAAAGGATTACATTAGAGATGAATTATTCCTTAAGAGGCTTCTTTAACGCAAAGAATTAAAAAAAAAATAAAATGAAAAGCTCAGGGCCTCCTAATACATGTGAATATTTTGCTGAGTTCCTGCCCAAGAAAAAAAATAATAAAATTCTTGAAGCAACAAAACTCTATTTCTTCTAGTAATGAACAGTAAAATCTTGTCTAGGGGGGAATAGTGATTAGACTGCAACTGCATTCCTTCCAAATGTAAAGTCATTTTGCTTGAGACAATATTAAGATGCTAGGATGCAAGGTTTGATCATTAATTTTGGCTAACACTACATGTTAATGTTGCTGCAGTCAGATTTTTTTTTTTCTCCTCTGGTTTTAGACAGCCTTAATCATGCTTACAGCCGGTTCTAATTGCTGAATTGTATCACTCTCCACCTTCTCTAAAATGCTTGGGGCAAAAGAAATAGTGAAGATTGATGACAGACGTGTAATTAGAAGAAAATGTAAAGATCTGGTGTTAATCATTCAGAAATAATTTGATAAATATGGAATTCTGAAGAGCGCTCAGAATAGATGATAAAATGAGTACTGTAGCACAAAGCTAAGCAAATTTATATGTACCACACTCCTTGCAACTGGAAAAAGAGAACTCACATGAGCACACGCAAGCGTGTGGGTATGCAAGGGAGGCTTTATTAACATAATGGAATTCAGCATGGAAGACCATCTGTTTTAATTGAGCAAGCTTATTCGTACAATGCTTTGCTCCACTAATCTTGTTTAGATTAATGTTAATGTTCTATTAAAAGGTAGTTTATCATCTCACAATACTGAGTTAAAGTGATCACACCCATAGTAATATTCTCAGCTCTTATGGAGGCAGAAAGTTCACTCATTATCAGGCTATTGATCATCGTATAGCACAACTATTAAGGCTGGGACCTTGGCTAAAAGTAACCAGAGGTTTTTCTTCCTGTAAGGGGAAAGGCACAGACAAAAATATTTTATTTAATTAATTTAAAATACAAAAGAGCACAGTCTGCAAAATGATTCTTAATTATGCCTTTAGATAAATACAGGAACAATACTTCAGCTAATAATATCTCTCAGGATGTAAGAAAGAATAAGTATCTGACTGTGATGGTTTCTCTAGATGGCTATTTTTTCTTTTTTTCCTGTGACATGTCTTCTCACCGTAATGCTTTACCTGTCCTCAGCCTTTGCTTTTAATTAGAAAGCAGGAAGTTGAGTTTTAGTTGGAAGCATGCCTATCATTAAAAAAGGAGACACAGGGCAAGTCAAAGAAAGTGCAGCAAAGCACATTTTGTATATAGATCCCAAATCTCCAAATTGTAAGAGACATCAATAAATATATCCTGAAGGTTCAACTTTTTTTTATCTTTTTCCAAATATGGCAGAATCTGAAAATGAACTCTTGCATCCTCCCTGTCTGGAGAATATTGTACCTAAATGCTATGGCTATTATTTTTAGAAGGTTACATTTTTATAACAATATTATGTGCCAGTTAAGAAATACACTACACCATCATTTGTTTGGGGTGGGTGAGCTGGATTGGAAAGGGATAAGAAAATGGACCACAAACAACTATATTTATAATAAAATTAGGACTATAATCAGAAAACTATGCACATCTGAGTTGGGTCATATTCAGTGATAGAGTGGGTTTTCTTCCTCAAAATACTTAAACAGTGCTTGTGCAGCTTCATTCCTGCCTACTTCCTCTCATCTCTGTAAATGCCATCCTCATCTGCTCGAGTCCAGCCTCAAGCCCTCGGTGAGGATTTTGCCTCCTGGCTTTAACCAGGCTGTTTTCTTTCACTGCACACCCCTGGTCCCTCTTTTGCCACTGCACCAAGCAGCAGCTCAGCGTCCAACCCCTCGAACACTTCTCACCCCCCCAGCCTGCCCTGCTCCTGTGCCACTAGAGCCTTGGCATTTTCTTGTCATCTTCTCGAGCAAGCAGCCTTACCCTTTCTCCCTTGCTGCTCCATCCAATGATGGAAGAGCTACTGGTGAACAGCAGCAGTGCTACCTTCACATTTCCCTTCGGACTCCTCCTCCAAACATCTCCTTTGCCAAAAATCTTGACAGCGGTTAGGCAGCTGGCGTGCTGGACGACTGCCTCTTCTGCAGAAATTGTTCTCTCTGTTTCTGAGGACTCGCCCCATCTGTCCATCTCATTTCATCAAACATGCCCCGTCGTACATTGAAATGGCAAAGCCACAAGGGCAAGGATCAAGTTTTCTGTGTTTATTTTGTACAATGGTTTCTACAACTGCAGTACAAACAAAATAACAAAATTAGTGACAAAAGTAACCCTCTCTCTTCCCAAATTTCAAGCATGGCTTGAAAGAGTCCACTTAGAATTTTTGTTTCCTAAGGGAATATTTTGTAATTACATTTTGGACATATGAACAAGGAAGATGAAGGATACCAAGAGTAGATGAAATATATGTGAAGAAATTCTTCACATGCCATTCTAAAAACAATAATCTCACAAAGCAATAATTCAAGTGAGACTTTTTCCCCAAGTACCAAAACATGCCAGTCATTAATTAAAATTCAGAAAAGCTTTGTGGTACAAAAGATCACCATTTCCCCTCTGCAAAATCAGGAACCTGAGAAGAAAAAGCAAATGGTTCATCCAAGAAAGCCCAGATGACAGGGTCCAAACTGCAAAACACTCCCAGCAACATCAGAAGCTTTGCTCTCACATTGGGTAGGAGGTTATTGAAAGCTCCCCATTTTAGCCTGTGTCAAGCTTTAAGTTTCTCAATAACTAAAGCTCAGAGTAGCCTGTGCACTGAGCTTTTGAAAATCCCGTCTGAGCTGACTCCAAAATGCACTAATTATGTGGATTATGTAGGACACAAAGGCATCTTCTCATTAAAGAACGACACTCCGAGATGAAAACCACTCTGAAATCAGTGTGCTCTGGTGCAAACGAGACCAGATGAGGATGCCTATGTAGGAGCCACAATTTTTCACGAGAATGTTCAAGAGACTTAAATGAACCCCTCATTTTGCAGAGTGGAATTGTTAATGCTTCCCTTGAAAAGACAAGATGCATTTCTATCTCTAACGAGCAACATGCATCTAGAGCTAACAAGCCATACAACCTCTGAGCAAACGTTGACAACTTCACAGGGGAGATGCACAAGCCGGAGATTACGCTGGAAAAGCTGATAGTGATCAGGGCTACAAATCACTGATTTCCTGAATATTTGTCAAGTGCCCATTCAATGCTCGAGGCTCTGTCCAACATGCTGAAATTACAAGGGACAGAATAAAATGAAAATACACCGATATCTCTGCCCCCATCTGTTTGCACAGTTTATCAGCCTTTCTGAAGAACTTCCCTGTGCTGAGCACCATCTCCCACGACCCATCCCTTTTGCAGAACAGCTTGGGACTGGGGACATGTGTGGTTTGCCTCACTGTGTTATCTTTTTGGGCATTTTCCACAGTTTCAGGACAGTTTTCCTGGCACAGACTGTACAGCAAGAGGGCTCTGGATGGCATAAGGTCCTGCATGAAGTTATAAGGTCGCCCTTCTCCACACTCTTTGCTGCTTTAACCTAGGAGAAGTGGGAGAGGCAGCCTGGGAGTGTGAAAACGCTGGGGCAGTGTGAAATTGTATGGGAAGTGTGAAAGGACAAGGACGACACTCTTCAAGAATCGCACTTACCAAACAATTAACTTCCAGGCTTCCTGGAGGTGGTCTCTGCATATACTTATATACTTTTTTTATTCCGCTCCCAGCTGTATTCAACACTAGCAGCTCACAACCACTTTTTTTTTTTTCTTTAGATCAAAGTTACGCCGTGCAGCGCTTTTTCATCATGGTGCGCAGGAATCCATCTGTCCATCTGCTGGACTCATTACACAAGAGAAGAAACCACATAACCTGTGATGTGGGCAACGTTCGCTCCTTCCCTTCCCAGGGTAGCTTCTTCCATTTACCTACACGGAGTGGGGAGAAGGCTGCTCCTCCAGAGTCAGCATCCCCTGGGGCTGCTCCTCTCCAGTGAGAGCCCTGACTGTGGTGCCTGCAGAGGGGCCAGGTGGATGCATGTACCTACATAAAAGGCACAAACCTGAACACCTTGTTCAGTCAGACCCCATTTTGTCATTAATACAATACTGAATGTGACTTGCATTTTTTTTCCTCTCAAGACAGACAAGAAATGCATTCAGGAACCTGTGACTAAGCTGCATGGGCGATTAGCCAATGCACTGTACCTACACATGACAAATTATGCATTCATCCATTGTTTGAAAGTTTGGAATTCACTGTTGGTGGTAAACTTTTTACTAGAACACACAGATGGTCCTGCCTGATCTTGTTAATGAAAAACTCTCACACAGCTACAAAAACAGACGTGATCATCTGTTTTTCAACATTCTGAAAAAAAATCTACAGAGGTGTAAGGTGCTATACAAATGAGAATAATTAGCTTGTGCCATCTGTGGACATTAAAAAAAAAAAAGAGAGAGAGAATCTGTATTCCTGTGTTTTATAATGATAAGTATTATATCTCCAGCAAAGTATGCACTTAATAACTTTTCAATTTATTGTGACCTTCTGCTCTAATTTACTTAAGGAACTATAATACTAGCTGTGCCTCATACCTTTTCCACCTTATAATTAGCAAGTAATAAAAAATGCTATTAAAAAGTAATAAGTCTGAAGCTCTCTGACAATTCACTGATTAATTCTGAAGATTTTAAAGCACATTGGAACACACTTGGCTAAAACATCGATTTTATCCAGTTATCAACACTGGTGATGAGTGTTGGTGCGTGATCAACTCTTACAGCTCACCTACACAAAACAGCAACAGGAATTGAACCCTGGTACATGGCCTGAAGACAGAATAACACTTCACAGATCTTTCCAATCTGAGTTCAGTGGCGAGCTGTATTCTGTCCTTGCACATACAGTGCTGCATGCCTGGGGTCTTCAGGGAGGAAGGCACAACACTGCAGTAGTTTGGGAAGGGATGCTTTTAGCATCTGATGAGGAATACTTTATGTTGATGAGTGCCTTAGAGGGACAACTGTGAAACTTATCAGCATCCAGGACTGGATTTCACCTGATCCTGAATAACAATACCTGGAGACAACTAAACACAGTGGGGATGCAGAACACAGATTCTTCAGACTCCAAAAAATAAGGGGTGACCGGGCAGGCTGCTCTTGCAGGCTGCACCCACTGGGTTCTTGCTAGCACTCCTAGCCCTGGGAGAGAGATTACTGCTGCAAAAGCAGTCTGGCCATTTGCAAGAAAAAACAACTGGCATTTTAAATTCCTTACAAACTTACACTTGTCTCCAAGCTGGAGACCTGGATGAGGAGGAGGAAACCCAGTGAGAAGGGCTGAGAGCAAAGTCTGAATTATGTAGGTGTTTTCTGAACACCAGCAGCAGGACACCTGGAGAAGCTGCTCCCCCAGCTATTCCCAACCTTCCTCCCAGTGGGCTCTGGTGTGAAAACATCCCTCCGTGCGCCATTCAGCTCCTCTCTCTGAAGTGTGTACTGGAGTGCTATCATATTAACGGTTTTCATTTCATATGAAATGAAAACAAATAGTGTACAGTGAGCAAATGCCAATTCTGTGTAATGCCAAGCCGGAATGCTGCTGCCTTAAAGCCAAGCAGAGCACACAGTGCTGCCATTTCCAGGCCCGGTGCTTTTCCACTCGTGAACTTCTCTTATATTATTCACACAGACAAAAGCAAACAGCCTCCAAACATCTACTGGAACGCAGTTCCTTTCTCAACAGCAGTTCCTACAGAGAGATTTACCCATTACAAATGGTCAAGTTCAACAGCGAGCACAGGCCGGGCCTAACTCGGAGCAGCAGCTCTTGTGCCCTCTGACACACCCCCTGCCCAACCTTCTCGCGGACACAGCTGAGCTCTGCCCTGTCAGTCCAAGGCCTTTTAAACCCTTTCAAAACCTTAAACCATTTCCTCCAACTGACCCATTTTCATTTCTATTCCTAAAATACTCCCCCCTTTCTCTCCACTGACTGCTTTTGTTTGTGAGATGTGGAAGCATGGCCCTGTTTGCTGAAGTTTTTAGAGTACTTGCCTTCATTACTGCTGCTGTACTCATTTAAGCTGTGTTACCTCCTAATTAATTTGTCTTAAAACAACTTTTTCCAGACTCCCACTGGATAGAAAGTAGCACAACTTTAGCCTGAGCTGCCTTTGAAAAGCCTGCATGCATTGCTATCTCCTAAGTGTGCTCTGAAGTCATATCAATTCACAAAGTCATCTTCATAAAATGCGAAATGATAAGAAAAGAGTGAGTTCTGTTATACAAATTACCAGCAATTCACTATGGTGCTTTAATGTCATCCCTGTTCTTCAAGGATGTCACTGAACGCACCCGGCAAGTAAAATGCCCATATGAAATTAAGACACTAAAAGTAAATGTTTGCTCCTACATTGTAAAGAACGTCATAAACGTCAGAGGTTTTCATTTCATGCATTCCACAGCTTGTAGAGACACCAGGAAACATTTGGTTCTAATGGCAAACTGATGTTCACTTCAGCACTGTGCTGGCCATTAGCATCCCAGGGATGTTCTGCAGGCCTGAACAGGCAGGCACGCCAACCTACAAGGACAGCACAGGAGTGTGAATTTAGGTTCTGTGCTGTTCCAAGATGAGCAATTCATGTACTGCTCAAAGAACACTGTGTGTAAATCTTCTGTCCCTTAACAAAGGTGTGCTTAGGAGATTCTCATTTTAATTTAGCAGTAGCTTAGAAGTTCATTGGAAGTTTTGCATCATGCCCCTTTTCTACCCTCTGT
Organism: Anser anser; assembly: GCF_964211835.1. NCBI lineage: Eukaryota > Metazoa > Chordata > Aves > Anseriformes > Anatidae > Anser > Anser anser. The sequence goes on from NC_139737.1 coordinate 4,173,606, forward strand.
TATTAACAGCTCATATCCAACGGGTGATGGGTGACAAGACCAGGCAGGAAGGGAAACGGGATGGAAGGTTTTTGGAGGCTTCTTTGCCTCCATGCTCTAGATGTACTGCATTGGACTATTTTTTGTGATCTCTTTTGCACCCACATTACTGGGTACAGGAGGAGCTGCTGTCATCACTCCACCAGTCAGAAAAAATCACGCTTTTGCCACATATGACTGTAAGTCTCCTACCTTCACATACATCATTTCATTCCAGTTTACTTGACAAAGGTGCAACTGAATGCACAAAGAGGCAGGAGGTAAGGAGAGCTTACGAGACGCATACTAGAGGAAGGCCAAAAATGAGCATCCATGATGTGGTAAGGTGAATGACTGCAAGGGGAAGGCAAAATGGTTCTGACTGGTGGTGATTCAGCTCGACACTCCTTCACTGCTATGTTCTTGCATCACATACCATTCCACTCATTTGTAGCATTTTGGGGTGTATGAGTATTTCGGGGTGTCCCAACTGCATTACAATGAGTTTGGCTGAACACTGTTACTCTGCATTACCTTTTAACTGGATATTCCTATCATAACAAGGTATCTATGTACATTATTTATCTCCTAGAATCAAGCAATGCAGTAAAAGCCCAGTGTAAACAGACAAGGTCAGACTTCCAAGAGACCAGCTTCCCAGTAGTTTCTGCTGAAACACGGGTAACATGTAACTAAGGGCATCATACCAGAGATGCTCCGTTCCCGCTACAACACATGCAGACAGATGGTCAGCCCCCAGCGGATTCAAACCTGGCTATAAACTTGGTAACTTCCTTAGGTGTTTCAAGGATGGCTCCATCCATAAAAATGTGGTTTTGGTTACAAGAAGGGAACATCTGAGTATATGACCCCATCCTCCTTTCGCAGTGGAGGGTGAACCCTCCTCACCACCCAGGCATTATCCCATGGAGGAGAGGAGGGAGGAGATGTTCATGCAGAAGTTCAGCCTGCTCAAAGGCAGACTCCCCTTTGGAAGAGGAAAAGCCAATGCACTCTCAAGCGGTATATTTTTCAGTCTTGGAAATGCTAACAAGATTTGTGTGTTTGATTTTTGGCTTTAAATGAGTCAAATCAAAATTAAGGGATTTCCGTGTGCGATCCTGAACACACACATACTTTTGCATAAGGGATTTCTGTTTTGTAAATTATACCCTTTAGCCATATCACTAGTCATTAACCTAATTTAAATTTCAATAAGAAGACTCTCAGCTTTTATCATTAAAATTAACTAGCTCCTCACTGCGAAGATACAATCAGGATGCTGAGGTGAAAGGATATCACCAAGTAAGTCTGATTAAATCCACTTTTTATTCAGCAGCTACTTGTACTCCCCTGCAGTGATACAAAAGCAACTCCCAAGCGACTTCCCCTCGCTGACGGATAACGTGTCAAAGTATCCCTTTTGCAGGTGTCTCAAAGGCCACTCACTGCCTGCTGTTTCTGCTAACTGCTGTCTGTCATGTATTGCTAAGATTTATAAAGACACTGCTGGGATCATCTCACAAGTGCCTTTCTACCATGTGTTCAAACGCAGAAGGTCGTTCCGGGAATTACCCGTGCAAGTAGCAGAGGTAATGCTCAGGAACAGATCTGTCCTCTCTCTGTGCCAGCCTTTTGGGTCTTTGTAGTCGTGAAGCTATGTGATGATCACAAGCTTGTGATCAGAACGTGCAATGACCCCCTCAACTGCACGTGGCTCCCCAGGTGCTGGGGGACGCAGCTGAAGTCAGGCAATGGAAAAGGGGAAAAGCCTCATCGGTGAGGAGCTAACAGGTTGGTTGCCTGCACAAAAATCAGTCAAGTGGTGCTGCCAGGTGCAGACACAATCCTGAATAGGAAATCCCAATGATGCCATGCGGGGGGGATGCAGACTTTGGACAGAAGAGGTGTCCTCAGGGCCTGGTGGCACCTGGCCCACCCAAACTCCTCCAGCTCCAAGCAGTGGCACAGGCTCACAGGGCTTTGCTGCAGTTTGGGAAGAAATTCACAAGCAGGTGCTGCCAGGGTGCTAACCAGCAACTCTGCACTCCTCTAGCAAAAAGTAGGAATAGCAGGCAATGAAATTCTGATCATGCTGTTTAACAGGATCTCAAATGTTTGTTTAGGACAATGCTGCAAGTCCTGATGTGAACTAAGCAGGTAGAATGCAAGCATTCAGACAAAACTTTTTTTTTTTTTTTCCCCGGTTACAGGTGAGCTTTTTCTATCAGAATTCTGTCATATTAGGCACTTAGGTAAATTGAATATAACAAATCAAGACAGAGGGAATTGCACCTCCTCCACTGACTTGCTGTGGAGCCCTGACTCCAGGCAGGCTCACTGTCTTGCATGTCTGGATCAGCAGGCAAGAAACCGCAGGACTTTCAAAGCTGATTTGCCTCAGAGCATGTTCTTCTTAATTTTTCCTTTCAGAATTAGCTTTAGAAAAAGGGGCCAGCAACAACAGCCAACAAAAAGACAAACATAGTGGGTATTTGAAGCAAATGCAAAGGTAAAGCTTTTCTAGGGCTTCATGTAGAAAAAAAAAATCCTCTCTACAAGAGGACATCTCAGAGCTAACTGAAGCGTCTCAGATTTTATGGGTCCTGATGATGTGGTAGAAAATTAACAGGATCGTGTACTTCACAGAAAGCAGTAAGGAAGGACGTTGAAGAGAAATGTTATTTTAATTGGATTTCTTTGTTCCCCTGTTATCTTCAGCACCTCAACAATGCCTGTAGTACTCAAAATCTTCTGGGACTTAAGAAAGCTTCATTTCTTTGATTCTATTTTCATTTGAAACTTATATGAGAAAAGTTATTGGTTTGTAAGAAAAAAACATATGTACTAGAGTATACAAAGGACACACCATGTTAACTGTTGTAGGGTAAACCTGCTCCACAAAACCGGGGACAGATGTAACCCAACAATTCTAAATTCTAATCAAATGAAACTGAAGATTAATTGCAAAATCCATCAAAGTACTTTGGGGAAAAATGGTAAACTGTACATAAACATTCAGGGACTTTTGCAAACTCCCGTAGCCTATAATTAGATTTACTGAACGCTATCAAATCTGAGGCTCCAGTGCAAACATAGACAGTTTTTGTTGTTTTAAGATGCGTACACAGATACATGAAATGTGTCTAATTACCAACAGTTGTTTTGCTTCCCTGTTTAATTTCAACAGCACAAATCCACGCAATGCAAGAGTTTCATGTGCACTGAAATAATTAACTTCAAAATCTGATGTTTACAAAGTTAAAAAGTAAAATACTAAATTGGAAATAGTCATAAGCACTCAATGAAGCTGTTTTGCTAGCAAACAGGGTAGAGATCATGGCGTCTTTGCATCTTTTCTAAATTTACACCGAGCTTCATTAAATTCTCATCTTTACTTTTCTTCTTACTGAGAGATATAAACAAAAGCCCTTAATCCTCCAATTCCATCCAGGTGAAGAGGACCGTATTTTGTATGAACTCCTTACGGGGTTGGCTATGCTCTGTGCCTGTAGCACTCCCTGACGTCTATGGAACCAACCCAGGTCATTTCTAGCCACAAGATCTTTGGAAAGGGTCATCATTTTCCCCAAAATCCCTAATAAATTTTTTTTGTGAATGACTTTTAAGGAAGATTTTAAAAGGAAACTCACTTGGCCACATGCACCTGCATTACACATACAAGTTGCCTAAATGACAACGGGGATGCTCCACTATTGTTTGTACTTTTCTGCCAGAGACGTATTTAACCCATTAGTATTTTTCCCTGCAAAGCAGATGCACTGTAAAAATACACGAGTACTGAATATACATCCAGACCTAAAACAAGGCAAGACTTGCTGTTTCTCATACACAGTCCATGTCTGCATCCATGCGTTTGAGTAGTATTTTTAGCAAATGCGAAATTACATATGATTTTAAGACTGCAGTCACATCATGTGTAAATACACACACACACCCAATAGATGTTTTAGGAACAAAATTATAGATGGCATTCTTCAGCCTTTACTATTCTTTGCAAAATATTTCCCAAACTTGGGGAATGAGTACAATATGTTTGCTAGCTGAAGTAATTTTAGAATTAACTAGAACACTTTTTATTATTACTTTTGGTACTTGTGTGTTTAATTTTAGAAGCGTAAATCATATAATTAAAGCTTTGACATAAGAAGTGATTATGTTCAAATGCAGCTCTCCAAGCCATGAGAAAATATGAAGGGATGTTTTCAAGTTTCTTTGTTTAAAAATAATTCCATGCATTTCAGAAACACAGGAAAGAATACTTTATTAAACAAAGTTTTTCTGCATGTGCACTAAAATAAATCAAAGGGGCTCACCTTCATAAGTTTGCTAAGTTGGCTAAGTATTTTGGCTTTCAGTGAGGCTTCCTTTGGGGCTAAAAAATGAAAAAAACATGCAAACTAAGAACCTTACCTAAACTCTGTGGTGATGGCTGAACATGTGAAATACTTGGGTGTTCACTAATACTTCTAAGTAGGTATCAATAGCTATCAGAGATCAGCTGGCACACAGTAACTTGTTACTCCATTATATCATGCATCTGGTTTCTTAGACTCCAAAATCGATAGGTGTTTCAAGAAATTTTTCACTCCACCTGTTTTTTGCTGGCATTATTTGGGATTCGGAAGACAACATAAGGATTACAAGAACTGGATGGCATCAAGGACGCGATTTTTGCCCTCACTTTGTTTCTATGCCACAGCAACAGCTCCCAAGCTCAGCATTTTTCTAAAATCCTCATCCCAGCCCCAGCAGGACTTCCCTGGTACAGGCGCTGGGAAGACAGTTCCCAATGTGTCTGTGGGCAGGGCAGCGGCACCGCAACCAGCTGGGGCTGTTAGATCTGGGGATATTCCAGGTAGAACAGGCCCTGACACAACCCGGAGGTCCCAGGGGCCATCAGCTCAGGCTGAGAGTCTCTTCGGCCCCCAAAGCAAACCATGACTGTGACAAACTGCCCACGACTTATAGCCATTACAGCCATAACGAACAGCTTCCCCGTGAGACCCGTGTCGCGTCTTTCAAGGGAGCGTGACAAAATCTCCTCTCTATTCCCAAGCAGGTTTAACTGCCAGACAATTTCTACGGCTTTCTCTTCCTTGTCGTCTCCCTTTTTCTTTGAAAAGGATCAGCATTGCCAGGCTGAAGCAAACTGATAGCTATACAAGATAACTTTTTATAAAAACACTTACAATTTCATATTGCATGAATAGGCTTAACATAATCTTTTAGACTTCATTGTAAATTCGACCCTAAGGGAATTAGAAGCCTAACTCACCTTGACTTTTCATTGTATTTTGAGTCTAATTGGCTTAGCATCCTTTGAAATTTCTTGCTTTAATTATTTGTTACATTAGTTCTTAAAGTTACAGCTGAGTAAGAAAAGTGAATACAAAGCTGCTTATCCCACTTTCTATGCAGGGAAACAACCTTGCAAGCACATCAGCTGAACCTCTTTTAGAAAAGCACTTTGGCCTCTCCAAATTCCAGGTTCCAGTAAATCAAATGCTTGGAGCATCCTGAAATCCAACGAGCCAAACAGCTAGAGCAGTGAAGTTAACCTGTGCTCCACAAGTTCAGTTCGAAAAACTGGCAAATTAGGGTATCCACCAACCTCTGTAACATGGAAATGATTCTGTAAGCAACCTGTTTAACTAGCAAAACTAATTGTCTAATCAGACGACAATAACTACCCCCCCATAGCTCTGCTTTCATCCTCAACCATTCTGTGATATTTCTCTAGAACAGAATTACAATTCACAGCCTATCTTCATCCACAATGATGGATGATTCTATACTGTGTAAACTAACTTTATCCTGTGGTCCAGACACTATTTCATTTTCCTAGACTCTGGGTGTCCTTCTAAGAAATATTCATATCAAAAACGAGCTTTGCACGGAACCTGGAACTAGCTGTCAGCACAACCGGTATCCAAATCACACAATCTGTGCATGCAGAAGGGCCATGACTCAGTACCTCAAAGGAAAACAAGCAGTACAACGCAATCAGCTGGCATCCATGCATGAATCAACGGTCTGCAATTTTTGAATTACATATATTAATGCTTATAGTACTATGAACACTATGGACAAGAGTAATGACTTCCTGGGCTTTTCTCTGAACTGCTTACTAATCTCCTTCATGGTCTTTTTGATGTTTGTGTAGTTCCTTTTGACACTGGAAAGATCTATTTTTTAGAAAGAACGAAAACAGTATGTGCCACTAACTTCTTGCTGCCATACACTGGCAAATGCACAAACTGCAAAAATCAATGAGCTGCATGATTCTCTTTGCTTATGGTACTTTTACATCTCACACAGCTTTCGTCATGGCTCAGCATCCAGCCTACCTAAAGGTCATAATATAAAGATACCTGGAGGAAGAGAGAGGAAGAAAGGGCAGACTGCAATCGCTGCATGTGTCTTGGAGATCTACAGTCCCCTCCAGTGCCAGTGGGGATGGGACAGCAAGATTTCCAAGGCAGGTCTCTCCTTGGCTGGCACTAAAAAAACTGTCATTAAATCTGCACCAGATTTATTCTTGCATCTAGATTTAAAAGGGAATGTCCCGTGGCCTGGAGAATGAAGATAACCAGGTGCTACTTCACAGACATTCCCATCTTCCCTAACATCTACGAAGTTCACCACACATGCACGACTTTAGATTTGCCCACCACTACACACTTTCTGCCAAGCACAAAGGACTGGCATTTATTTATCACTATTAGCAGGACACCAGGACTGGGCTTTGATCCAGTATAACCCAATCTGCTTTTCTATTCCTTCTCCTGACAGCTATTTCAGAGAGTTACAAAATGAGGCTGGATCCCACAGTGGTAGGCAAGGCAGAGGCACATCATAAACAGCTTTGAAAGAAACATTATGGGATTGCCTCTGTCTCATTCTTTTCACAGAAAAAAAATGTCAAAGCTACACATTAAACCACTTGAAAAAAAAATGGGATGTAGGGTGAAGGACAGGAAGGTTACATGTTGTAGAGGAGAACTGAATGTGTTTTGTGAACTGTTACGGTGTGACTTGCACCTTCTTCCCCTGCGTTCCCAATTTGTTCAGTTAAATATAAGATAGGTTGCAAAAACCAATACTGGGATAAAGTATTCCCCTGCATCATCCACCCAGTGAGCACTAGCCTGGATCAGCAGGGACTGAAAGCTGGTGCTGTGTTCGTCCCCTTTGATAGCGATGGCCAACGTGGAATTACAGCTGGCACAGGCGGGCACGTTTTCTAGCTCAGCTGGAGCTAACTGGCAACTTCAAGGGCAGTTTCATTTGCTCATAAAGTGCTAAATGGAGAAATAATATGAATAAACTATACATAAATGCGGTAGCTTGTAATCAAAAAGGGGAAATAAAAAGAAGAATGCACTCAAAGGTGTTTGGTCCTTTGGTTACTACCGCAAATAGCCAGGGCACATATCCATAAATGCAGCTGGAGCCTAATTTCAGCCTTAGTTTAAATAGTAGCACATTCACTGCTTTCACTGGCATTATTCCCAGTTTGCATTCCAGTAAGCTGAACTATCTCCTTCCCTGCTTCCCACTAGGAGCAGAGTTCCCATGGACCCAGGTCTCCAGAAATCCCTACCGAGGCTGTTTCTTGGCCAGCCTCTGCACCTGGGAACTGTGTGCTCCCCTAAAGCACAGACCTGGGATCTGTAGGTGTGCTGGCCCCAGGGCAGAGGGACGTATATAAAGGGTAGGAGGGGAAGGAACACACTTGTCCTTAAAGCTGGCATTTTAGAGCAGTCTCTCTGTTGATAGCCTATCTTTTTGTACAAGCAGTGTTACAGGACCAAGGTGACACGCGACTGTGAAATGTTTTAGAATTATCCATGTTAGAAAGCACCTCTCTGTATAAATTATTGCTATTATTATTAGTCTCTAAAGTAGGTTTCATCCTGCAGAAAAGCTAGTGTAATAAATCTGAAGATGATTTTACAGTGTAAACAGTTTGTGGGAATGTTCGGCATTCAAATTCTCACTCTGACTGCTAGAAAGGCAGAGGTTTGGGAGAAAAGCAGAACAAAGCTGAAAGCTGTAATGAGCACAAGTTAACTTCACACCTCTTCTCAGTCTTCCTCCTATCCATGGCACAGCTATTAACTTGGGGGCTAGATGTGTTTCCATTACTCCATATATTATTGAGTTAGGACATCACACCTTAAATGTTGTGAATGTTTTTTGAAATGCTGCAGTGGGGTGTGCTGCTCTGGTTTCATCAGTATTGCTATTTGTCTGGCAGGCCCCCACACTGCTCTGTTTGCAGCCTGTGCAACCTACATGGAAGTGTGCAGCGGTCAGCCAGTTAACGCACAAAATACTTAAAATCTCAAAGTATGACCTAGATGACCACATTTCCCATTAAAATTTGAATACATCATTGTTATGACAGAGACTGTAATGAGGACACACAACAGCATGGAACACTGTTTCTGAGACAGAGGGATAAATATAATCATTTTCCAATATTCTGTGAAATTTGAAATCTTCTAGGCCTATTTTCATAATATGACATTTCGAATAGCAATCATAATTCCAGAGGCATATGATTTCCACACTCACCCAAATGAGACCTTTTACATTTGCATTTTCTATTGGGAACATTCCCACTGGCTGCTTATGTCACCAAATTGCAAGTGAAAAGGTAATGCTACATATTTGACTTGTTCTGGGTAACATTATGGGGAATTAAAATAAACACTTGAAAAATGTAAGTCATGGGACTTTTCCTTAATTTGCAAGCCAGAAAAAAAAAGTATCTTTTGTACCACTACCTCACCTCATACCATTGGTAAGCGGAGCTGCTATCTGGGGGACAGGGAAAGTAAAGCAAAAAGTCAGTCCTATCCTAAAGACAACAGACTGCAGACGGGTAGGGAAAGATGGAAAATGGAGGAGATTTGAAAAAAGGGAACATATTTAATAAGTATGATTATTTTTCTTAATTCTTATAAAAGGACAAAGTATAAAACATCTTTTTTTTTTATTTTAATCTTAAATTCCACAGCTTCCTGTTCTCTACACAGAATACATTTATGTGTTGGTTTCCATGTCTGCCTGGTTACTTTTTCTGTAAACTCACGAAAGCTCAGATCTCCTGAGAGAATAAATTTCGCTGAACCTCATATATACAGAAACAAATATGGTTTCTAGTAATATTGGCATCAGAGAACATCTGTTTACTTTGAGTTAATCGAGATTAATATTTTATTTTCTGTCTGGCTAAAACACCCACCTGTAAGAAGCATTTTGCTTCAGTTGCAAAGATGAAATCTTTAAGCAACATAATATTCGGCACTCGCCAAATTTTTGACAGGGTTGTATCAGGCTAACGTATGATTAAGACTGGCTGTTTTCATTCACAGTCAAGCCCGTCTCAAAATCCTGCAATAATCTGGGAATATGTGATACATGAACACAGCCACGCAGCGGTATGCTTGTGTAGACAGATCAGTGTGGACACCTTCAGGCAATGCAAAGAAAAGTCGAGTCATCACTGGAACCTCCCTCCAATTATTTATTTTAGCAACAACTTTGGCACAAGGCAAAAGAGGAGTGTCAGGGAACTCTTGAGCCCTCTTGACCCATTTTCCCTCAAGTGGTCACTGCTAAGCTTAGGGAGAAAGCTATTAATTACTCCAAGTAGGTACCCACCGTACATCATTAATATGGGCAATCTGGATGTAGGATTTCAAAGCCTTCAATTTCTGCTCTCGGAAAACACGTCTGTTTTGATCTTCCTATGCAGCCAACCAGTAAAAATGTTGCACATATTTTCTGCACCTATCCAAAGAAATTTATCTTTCACACCCTACTTCATGCCATATGTTGGAAGCTGAAAGAATGAAGGATTTAGCTGTCAGTCTCTGAAGGCAGCACAGGCCCTCTTCCAACTGCACACAGCGTTAGATCTGAAAGTATGACATTTCACTTTAGCTTCTGTCAGCACTATCTGCAGTGTATCACTGGTGCACTGTTGAAAATATTCTTGATAGGCAGCTCATATGCGCTGGATAAAGTGCTCATTAATCTTTCCTTTAAAGTACTGAGAAGTTGGGTGGTGAATTTCTTAAGTGAAGGCGCTCCGCTCGGCGCAGAACGGATATTCCCACTGTATTTCCTCGCCAACAAAGGCAGCCTGCAAAAAGCCGCCTGTGAAGTTATTTCAGCTGGCTTTGTTTGCTTTAGAATTTTCTCTGCAGAAGCCCTTCTTCTTCCTGCTTCGTTCTGGGGTGCCATCGGGACACGGCCATTGCCACCACAGGCCGGGTGCCCTGGGCATGGGTTCCTGCTCACCCATCCCTGGGCAGCACGCCTCTGGGGGCAGGACACAACCACGGCTCACGAAACACACCACAAATCCTCCCACCATCACACCAGAGTTACATTTTAAAAGAACACTTTCAAACCACCTAAAGAAATAAGTGCAGTGGGGTGCTTCTTCCAGCCGCTCCTCACCCCATTGCCAGAGTATTTTGGTATTTAGCAGGGATATTTCAGTCTGTAGGAGCCTGGTTCTTTGTCAAATATTTAAAAATTGTTTCCACAAAACAAGGACACTTCATGAAACATCTAATGCATATATAGATATTCATACGAATATGTTTTTAATCCCTCCCCTTTAATAAAAGATTCTGTTTTTTAAATATTCACTATTTATTTTTCTCCCTCTGCAAACTAATACAGTAGAAACAGACAGTAGGTTAGGCATTCGCCAACAGCAACAAGAAAACAATAAAATGAAAGAGAATAATATATTTTTTTAAGCCTGTCCTCCACCTAAAAATCCCCTGGCAGAAAATGTATGTTATGAAATTCATATTGACAAAGGACTATCAATCACTTCTGGGGATGATTCTTCAATTTATTTTTATTGTTAAAATATTTTACTCTCGTATCAGCATTCATATGAGACGACCTGGCTTCATAAAAGAACACACTAAATACTTTGCTAATAACTGAAATGCTGCATTTTGTAATAAAGTCTAACCTTTCTTTTGGATGGAGTCTTTCAGCATAATTCTATTAGGAACAAAAAGCCAAAGAAGAAAACAAAATGTCAAAGAGACCAACCAATCTCTTTAAGACAAATTTATACTATAAGTGATACTCATACCAAAATAATTGAATGACATTTATTTTAGCCTTATTTGTCTTTGTAGCCTGCAACTATTGCTGTACTGGGTAGACGTGCAGATTAAATCCTGACATACCCGTCTACCAAGCGCTCTACCAGGAGACTTCAACCTGCAGTGGTCAGCTATAGCCCTGCCTGATAAGGCTTGAAACCTCCTCAAACAGAGCTGATAGGAAAGGGGCCACACCGACACCATGTCTGCCTGGGGTCCTGCAGGGGAGATGCAGAAAGCTGTTCTTTGATTCATTCACATGAAAATATGAATGAATCAAAGAACTTACCTGGAAACGTTCCTCATTCATGGATGTGAAACAAGCACAGGCTCACCACCTCACTCTCACTAATACCCATGTGTTGTTTTCCCATGGCAAAGCAAATTTTGGTTTATAATCTGCCTGTGTTTACTACCTTTTAAAAACGTCCACTCTGTGATTCAGATGCATGTAAAACCCTAAAACATGTGCGCTTCGCTAGGAGACCTCTCTCAGTAATAACATTCAGCCACAAACTCTAACAGCTTAGCATCAACCACTCTCTGCCAATATCTTAACATATATATCCTTCACAACCCATCTGCTTTGGAAAAACCTGGCAGAGGAGAACTTCTGGCAGTGCCTATAAGCTGTGCCCTACAGCACAGGGAGGATATTGGGAACAAACTGCGGACTGCAGGTCCTCCAACAAAAATGTCGTGTTCCCCCTGTGCAAGCTGACTGACAGCTCGAGCATCGGAGCTGTGCTGCAGCTGTACAAGCAGAAAAACCATCTCCAAGTCTTTGCTGTATAACAGCGTTCATTCCTGTGTCCCCTTAAATAGTTCTGGGTCCTCAAAACATACGGCGAGAATAGTCACCGGGCTGCTAATGCTGGTGAAAGTGCATTAACGAAAGGGGAAACATGCACGCCAAGAACATGCCTCCCTTGGGAATCCTCCTGCAGGGAACTTGGAAATGATCCAGAGGTGCCCCTGAACCTGTTGCTCACCACTAGCTTAAGAAGGGAAGGATACAAGGGCTGAAGCCCCACCTGCTCCGTGAAACTACTCAGGATGGAGCCTTTCAATATTTGTCAGCTGGCTGGGATCATGGAGAAGGAAGCACGTTTATGAAGATGACAGCCATTTCAGGAATACGAACTAGACAGGACCACACCAGTGGAAAGAACGCTTTGAACAACAGAAAACACCTGCTAAGTCAATGTCTCATTATCACCCAAATGATAATACAATTGTCAAATGACAATTATCACCCAAATGACAATGACTTTCTGCCATGCCCCAGGATGCAAGAGGCTCAGACCAACCATGGGTGAGCAGAAAGCGAGACCCTGCAGTACGTCTGCCTCCTGATTCATTAATTCAACAGAATGTGTGGAATTGGAGTTTTTGACAAATAGGGCTTGACTTAGCCTGAGAGAAAGTAATAAGGAACTCGTATAAAATGCCTTTTAAGTAAAGCCTATTGAAGCTTTAGACCTCCATATTAGGTCTTCAAACACTCCATCTTATAAAGGTCAAGCATCCAAACAAGAACTTGACTGATGTACAAATTCAATGACAGATGTCTGCGCACACTCAGTGCGTGCGTGCCAGAATGATCTCTCTGTGCATCGCTGCCATGCACACCAATGAGATCCCTGAAGTGATCCCAACCTACAGGTGCATGGCTGCACAGGGATTTCTACCTGCAGATTTGCACGCATACCTTAACAAAAAGCAGAGCTTAAGTAAATATGCTCAGCAGATAAGGCTTTGCTCATGGCATCTAGTTCTGATTCTACCCAAGTTAATAGGCTACATCGGGAGGAACGTAACAAGACAGATCTTACCCCAAAAGCACAAAGCACCGGGGAGTTCTTTAGGCACCTATACAAGGTACATGCAAACCTGGCGGGTCTGACTTGTCTGGGACAATTTAATTGTACCACACAAACTACACAGCTCTCTGCCATGTCAAAGCGTGTAGCTTCACTTATCAGCACCTAAGCCATTTTCGGTGAAGCAGAACTGAAGTGTTTACGTGAAAGCTGCTTATGTGGCTGGCCACTTGAGACTTCTCACTTTAAAGTACCATGAAACAGGCACGCTATTATGGGAATTAGGGACATTCCTCAACGGGGCCAGCTGGCAATCACAGGGAGACCTGGCTTCATCACGGATGTGACTGACTTTGCACGTCTCACCCCGACCCGCCGCACAGCCGGATAAACCCAGAGCGTGTTGAAGGTTTACCTCCAGAGGTACGGCATCCTTGCTGGAGCTACGAGTCGGCAGTGGCATGACAACACCAGGAGAAACGCTCTTCTGCAAAGCCTGTGACAGACTCCTGGCAGCGCCTCCGAAAGCGAGAGCCCCGGAGGCAGGGATGTCGGAGCGATTTGGGGATGCTGGGGAATGTTTCATGAAGCTGTACTAGATACTGGCTTATGTTGTTAATTCACTACTACTTTCCTTAGTAGACACATTTGGAAGTGTTAGAGTTTCCTCTGTGAAATTCAACTCACAGAGAAGACTCTCTTCTGACACATTACAAATTTCAATCAAAAAGTTATAACTTGATGGAAGTGCAGCATACGGTTTCCTATTAACCTTCCGATGGCTAGCATTCCAAAATGTTATATAGGAGATTCAGTTACATTTATTTCCCTGAGGCAGTATTCATACTACCACAAGAGGTAAAGGTGGCTTGAAAAATTCTGAAAGAGCCTGAAGTGTACCAGTCCGGTGACAAAGTTGCCGTGAAGTATTTTGATTTCAAAACCTTTCTTAAGGATTATTTAAATAATTTCTAGTTGAATTTTTTCAGACACCTAACCTCGTGAGAAACTTCCATTCCCTTTTCAGGAGTGAAATTCCAAAATTCCCCCCCCCCCAATGGGTATTTTCAATTTTACTTTGCTTTTGGCTGAAGCCTGGTCTGCCCTTGATTCAGTGGGTATACTGAGTATATTCTATTTAATAAATCAGTCTATATGTTACAAAACACGTATTGGTGACGCCAATTTCTACCTCAGTAGACACCTACTGATGAATAATTGCCCAGGTCCTTCCAGATGCCTGGCTACACAGCTTCTCCAGTACATTGGAGGAGACCCAAACCCTGTTGCTGTGCAATATTTGCACCCTGCCCACATGGGATTCAGCACACACACAGGCAGCAGGACTTGGCCCATCGGGCACCAAGGACCGTCATCCTCCCAGCTCTGCCAGGGACCTGCCCCGGGGCACCAGATGAACCACCTCTCTCTCAGCCTCCCAGCCCATGGACATTGATGTGTTCCTTAGCAAGGGTTTGGAGATGTGGGGCTGAGGGATCCCAGCATCATGGTAAGATCTCTCCTAACCCATCCCAGCAGCCGAAAGAGTTTAGCCAAAAGGCAGCGTGGACACATAAAAGGCAAAATTTGCAAATGAACCCTCAGTATTTATCTGTCTCTAAACTCCAGGTGCTCCAGCTACACCATTTCGGATATGCCTCCACCTTGCTTTTCATTATGACTAACCGCAAATCTAGCAATGAATATGGAACAGACCCACTATTATAAAGTGTTTGGCATTATTTGTCATTTCTGTTGTGTTTCATGTGAATTTCTACCCACAATGTTATGGATATATTAATGACAAGAAAAGCCACTTTTAAAAACAGCAATACAGTATCCCAATAAGGCTTTTGTTTCCAAGTATTTTCATCTCAAGACTACAATTTCAGGCAATTAAGCATTTCAGCATCCCTGGGAAACAAGTAATTATTGTCAGTTCCATCTAACAGACTGAGGATCTGGCAAAAATGCGTTGCTGACTAACCCAGAAATTAAATGTGGTGCTGCAAACCGCTGCCCAGGATCCGTCCCGGGAGCTGCCTCTCCCAAGACGCTGCACCCTACCAGGGCCAGAGGAAGATGAGGAAGATGGTGGAGAAATGGTGTAATGCGTCCTGACCCCAAGCACGGCACATCAGCTCAGTCCCAAGCAGTTTCAAGCTGTCTTCTATTTATCAAGGATGGTATTTCAAAGCTGAGGGTGCTTCTCAGCCATTTCAATGCCATATTTCCCTTTGAAGATCCTCAGTAAATTCTTAGTGTCAGTGACATCTTGTGGCAATGAACTCTTTGCTACAGCATATGGTAAATGCCAGCCCATGAGAGGGGAAGGCAGAAAGCTTTATACAAAGCTCTATCCAAGTTAAAATATATAAAGCTTATACCAAAACCAGAACGTATACATTATTTTTTCAAATTTAATGTCCTTTGTACCCCTTGAATGCTTGGGCTTGTGAAGTTCCAATGAATCATCCCAAGAGCTTCCTAGCTCAGTATGCAAATTTGGCATAAAAAATGTTTAACCAAATTGTTTGAGTTCATACGGACTCAAATAATTTTGTTTTCTCTCTTTTTTTTTTTTTTTCATTCTGTCTTTTGTAGAATAAAAAGGGATTAGTACATGTCCATCTATCTAAACTGAATCCTTTTAGGAAAAAAATGTTGACAAAGGAGAATGTATATTTTTATAGCTCTGAAATCCATGCAGAAAATAAGTATTTCTAAGATAAGTACCACAACTTCATAACTTCAAAAAGTATTTGATGAAACAAAATCAATTTTCTTTAGCTGCATTTCATTTCCTTCTGTTCTAATACTTTTTTTTTTTTAGACTTTCTTCTGTCACTTTGTGCTGTTGGTCTAGTGAGTATAAAAAAGCACAGAAAAGTCTACAGTTTGATACAGTCTGCCTAACTAAGTAGGAATCTTTTTACTCTCAGCAAAGCTGAGGTCAAGGCCTTTAACGGCCTTAAACAGAAGGGTATTTTTGCATTATGGTTGTTTCTAAAATACTTGCGATATTCAGCTTATTTACCCATCTTTGCACGTATCAGCACTTGCTGTCAGTGGAAATTCAGTAGGATTATTAAGCTAATTTCCATACGGGTTACTTTCATGGGATTTTCAGAGTTGGGAGAAAGAAGGATCCTGGAAGGAGAGAAGCAGGGGAAGCACACCAACCTAGAACCATTATGTACAAATTGCTAAAAAGGGCACAATAAATGACACGTGAAATATTTAAGCGTTTTCATATTTCTGAATGCAGAGCCCTGAATTATAAAATACAAAAGACAGATAACAACCAGCCTCGTATGGCCTGAGGAGAAAACGTTTAGCAAAGGCAGAAATTCAAACAGGCAACCTGCAAGGCATTAAATAATGCCAAGTACATCTCAGTCTCTTTAGTTTGGAAAACCAGCTGAATGGTCTGCTCAGTGTCTAGCACTTAGAGATTTCAGGCACTGGAAATCCCACTGAAATATGTTACAGCAAGGCATCTAGAGAGCTCTGTTTCTCACTGCAGTCGTGTGTCTCAAAGCAAACGGAGCGTTCTGGAAAAAACACTGAATGAACACTGAATTCTTGTCACTTCCTTAAACATTTGTTCAGAATCCTGCTTACTCTCCTGATAATTGTTTCCCATTTATACAAGTAATTAAAAAGCAATTGTGTTATTTTACACGTATTACCATTCATTTACTCTTCCACTGCAAATCTGAAAATATGCAAAATGAAAGCACTTGAGCCTGGATTTAGATGGTCTAAATTCCACTTGAGTTCCTGCACCTAATGTTTCCAATTAGCGAGGTGTCTCTGCAGACCCAGCAGCCAGGAATAAGGAGGCAGGAAGCCCAAAGCCATCTGAATCTGGACATCCGTGCAAGCATCTTGATGCAAAAAAAACCTGCCTTTACCTCCGAGGGCTTGAATCAGCAGAAGGGTTTGTGGGACAGGGTGTTACTTCCATACACACTTTCAGTCAAGGTCACTTGTTTGACTGGATTTAAAGACAGGTTATTGATGATTTATATCATAAACAGGACTTGTGTTGAAGAAAGCCTGAAGAACGAGACTTTTCCTACAAGGAATAGATATCTGAACTAGATAAAGAAGGGTTTGTGAGTACTGAGGGAGGTGACTAATCTGTATTTATCAGTAAACATGAAGGAATGTGATCTTTTCCCTGAAGTAGTTCTTAGCTCACAATAGGCTGAAGATGAAGTGCTGATGACAGGAGTCTGGAAGCCCCATCCCTTCAAAAAGCCAAAACTCTGTAGATGTTTGTCACCAGGAACTGGGTTTTTTTCCATGCCAGATTATGTCTATTCTGTATTTGTTTGTTCTTAAATAATACAGAGCTTTATGACAGCCCTCTGTGTTTGTGTAATCCAGGGTTACAAAAACAAGATGGGCTGTTGGCACCTGTGGCCTTTGGAAATGTGTTTTGTAGCATCAGCATGGGCAGAACACAAGCAAGACATGACAAAGCCTGCAACCAGCATGAACTAGAGCAACTACAGAAATGTGCAAGACCAAAGAATTTTTGCACGCACAGGCTGCTGGGAGAACACTATGAGTAAATTAACTACTCTTTTCTTACTCATTTTGATCAAGAGGGACACAGCAAAGATGGCATTTCATTTGCTCCATAGAAAATAATCAAGAGTTGACCTGTGTATCCATGTCAAAGACGAACACTGAGCACATATGTAACGGAGAGAAAAGCATTGTTATCTTAAGATTGTCAAATTCTGTGAACTCATCTATGATGCCTTCCAGAAACAACTCACACTCCGCAGTCAATGCAAGTATGGATGAAAGTCAATTGGCTCAGTAATGTTCAAGGAGGCAAATCACTGTAATTGCCTTTCAAGGCAAAACAATTTCAAACTCATCCTGAAAGTTAGACACCTAAGCACAAGTGGCCCTATTTCCAACAGTAGCAAGCACTGAAGCTCTCAAACAGATGAATGGAAGCTGTGATTGCTCACCACTGCTGACAATCAGGTGGCTTGTAGTTAAGTGTCTACATCTGCAAAAGAAAAAAGCTGGCTCAAAGGCTTCATTTTTCACTGCAAGTGCAAGCTGGGGTATTTGAGTGCAGCCAAGAGTCTGAACGCCTTCCTCACAAAGTCTTGCAACCTCCAGCAAAAAATGCTAAAAGCACGGCACGGGTAATGCTCCTATTTGCAATTTGCAGTTGTACCTTCCTAAATATTTTAAAAGTTTAACATCAGTTGTAGGCATAGGTACCCAAGAACTGTGTGCCTTCCGCACTTCGGGTTCCCACGGGATCCCGGCGTCAGGCAGCTCTGTACTTACACTGATGGGAATACTGCTGACTGAAGCCCTTTTGTTGTGAAGGATGGCTGAGAAACTAACATTTCTTTAAATAAACTCTTCTACGTTGGATCCATTAGGCTAGAGCTCACTTAGGCTGTATACTGCTATATTTGGGGTGGGGCTGTGACTTGTCAAATACTCCTAATAAATCTTTCCCACATTTAGTCCACTTATTTTAAGCATCAGCTCCTCAGTAAAATCCAGAGAAGGATCGCTTCGCACCCAGAAAACAGAATCAGCACTCCTTATGCTGAGATCCTGCCCTTCATGCACAGAAATGAGTGCCCATAAATCTAGAATGGTGGATCTGAGGAGCTGAAATAGGATTTATTTGGATGCCTTCCACACGCTGCAGCTGTATTTCATAACCAGTTACAGAGCTTACTAAATTTTGACACGGCTGTTCTTGAAAATACACACTTTCATCGGGGGGCATAATTAACTGTACACCTTCTACCCACTCAAAAAGTATGACTGACTACACTACGAGCAAGATCTGAAATCTGTTGCTACTGTACCTTACCTCTTGAAAAGGTGTTTAAAATTATAAGCAAGATGACAATTCAGAAATATCCAAGACAACCTAGGCCCCTTCTTTGCATTCTCGCCAGTACCTCTGTTACCATGTTATCTCCCTGTTCACTGTCAATTTTTCTGCTTCTACACAATTAAAATGAGGAAGCATTATTCTGAGAATAGGAAATGTCCTGACATCTAAATAAAGTAAAAGAAGATGGAAACAAAAATTTCTCTCTTAAAACTCTTTTATGAAACAAAAAATAAAATCTTTTCATCACCTGCAGCACAATACACTGGTTCAAAGCCTGACCTCAAGGAAAGCAAGAAAGAAGAAAGTGAATATTGAGAAGGGTGTCAGCTACTATACCTGGGAGAGAAGGAATGAAATTAATGAAGAGAAATTAAGGCTGCATATTAAGACAAGGAGGAATTCCTCCTAAGGAAGGCTTCTTTCCCTTAATGCAGCACAACACTTCAATGCGTACTTTTGCCTTATGGAAAGATTTACCATCTCTGAATGTGTGTACTAGGTATTTGACTTCCTATGGCTTTCCAAAGGAATTAGATGCCCTAACTGTCCTTTACGCCTTTGGAAGCTTTCTCCTCAGACCCTAACTAATCCTTATTCATTTCACTTGGTCCATTTCCAGGCTGAAAATTAAGCGCTCAAGTGCTTTGTATAAGATTATGGGATGATGTTGTAGAAGCAAGGCTGAAGTCCCACCATGTGGAACATTTCAAAGCACCAGCACCTTGGTAAACACATGAGTGACCAAATGATCTTGCTGAGTAGGCTGGAAGGAGCAATTTCACAGTTCTTTTCTATTTTTTTTTTTAATAAAATCAGAAATTCAGCTATGTAATGACAAACCAGTAGTTTCAAAACAGAGTTGCACCTTCTGTGCAAACTGAAGTTTTCCCTGAAGGGAATCTTCTTTGTGTGCAAAGTACAATAGTTAGTCATGTAACTAGGAGCCACCATTTTAATTTGTCTTTTTGCCTCATCAAGCACTTACTGAGCAGAAAGTACTACCTGTGATAAATGCTACCTGTCAAGACTTAACTTTGATCATGCTTCAGGAAGGAAGGGTTTCCAAATCATTTACTTAGAAATTTTTAATTCTTAAGTGGGTTGTTTGTTTGCCTCAAAGGAAGTAGTAACCTATTTTAAATTATCAAAAATCTGTTTTTAAACAAGTTTTCCTTTGTACTTTAAGCATTCCTTAAAAATACTTATGTTCATTTTGTAAAATTAAAACAAAGTAGATGTTTAAACTATCATCTGACTCAGCAGCTCTGTCATCGTGCTTACCCACTGCCTAAGGAAGGATCAAATCTGGCCAATGGCTCTGTTCACCTGAATTAGGATGTTGAGTTAATACTGTCATTTGTCATGGCACCAATGTCCCTCTAAGTGTGTCAAATCACCAACAGGAAAGCTTCCTAGTTTTGCTGAAAATTCTTTTAAAACTCACAAGCAGAGTGCAAGTATTACAGCACTCTCGCCAGCCCTTCCTATGCTTTATATGTAGTGTCAAAAATAAAAGTAGGAGGCTTGGTGCGGGAGGTGGTTTAAAAGGTCACCTCTATAGCTTATAGAAGGGATTTGCCTTGCTTCACTAAGCCCCAGACACTGTACTTCAATTTTACCAGTTAAATTTGACTTTGCAGGACTGGGTGGGAGGGGTGCAATTTATACGGCGTGGTCAGCAGAATCCACGGTGCCATGCATCACTGCCAAGCAGCCGCAGGAGCTCCTCGGGCTTGGTGCTGCATAGGATACCTTTGCAGGAGACAAGTTACAGCAGACTGTATTTCTTGTAAAATAAAAGATTTGGAAATATACTGATATTCCGAGCTGTCATGCTGCAAGTGACTGGTAGCCTTTTTAAGGAAAAAGACAAGAAAACAGACAGGATTCTATTACAAACCAAGTATCACCTGCTAACAGAGGGATCCTAGCAGTAATATTACTTATTTTAATCAACAGTAAAAGCAATTGCAGCAGAATGATTCTCCTGGTAATGGAGACGTTACTTTCTGCATTTGGATTACCCTCTCCTCCATTCCTTCATGTCATGTCAAAGGGAATTATTCAGATGAAATACAGGAGCTAGACCCTTTTGTTTTGCGCTTGCTGTTCTTAGACTTAAGAATTTCATTAAAATTCTTTCAAGTTAAAAAAAAAGGAAAATCTTGGAGGGAAGGAAAAATAAAGCTTTCCCCCCCATTTTATTTACAGACACTGCTAAGCTTCCTTAAGCTACTTTTGACTCGCTGCCTCATACCCCAACAAAGCAGATGTGAAGAAGGCAGATATATAACAGTACAGCACGCACAGCAGGGCTGCCAACTGTCAATAAATTTATGAACAGTTTGTAGATCTACAGGAGTTTTGTGAAAATTCTTATTCTTTCAGTAAAAACTGGCAAGCTCTCCCGCATCTTGGCAAAAAAAAAAATCTACAAAATTACAATTTGAGAACATACTGGTCTACTTCCACCTGGAAAAAAATCACCCCAAAACATAACCCTGTTGTTGCTGGATCAGATCATTTCTGTACGGAGCTCTCTTCCAAATTCCTCCGATGCTGGAATGGATAACAGAGTTGCTGATGTTTAAAAGTAACTGGCAATCGAATTCTGCAGGATACTGAATATTGTGCAACAGAACGTGAATGCAGTTTAGTTAACCACAAAAATAGAAATACTTTGTTTCAAAAATAACTTACTGACACTGGAGTTTTAAAAATAACCACCCAAAATTACTTTTATGATTAATCACATGGGATATTTCCCTTTCTGCCCCAAAACTGGCTAGGTTGATATTCAAATGCTAATTTGCACAAACAGCTATGAGCTTTATTTCCACAGATCAACTTGAATGTGCAAAAGCTCTGCTTCCAAATGTAAAGGCTGTACTGAAACTGTTTTGCATAACTGGCTTAATATGCATGAAATTATAGGGGCATCCTAGAAATTAGTCATTGCGTGCTTTGTACTTGCACCTGTTTCAGTATCTATTACCTGCTATTTGCCTGTACTGGTCCAGCAGGCAAAACCACACACCTGGATACACCACATATATAAATCACAATGTACAGCCTGGTACAGGTGTAATTACAGAGGGCAGCTCACTATCCAAATATATTTAAGATATCAAACCCAAAGCTCCCTTGCTCTACAGTTAAATCTTAAATTTGGGTTTTGCCTCTCTCCAACTTTATAGATTGCCAAGGTTTGATTTAGAGGAGTGCAGCAAGAACATTATTGGAGAAAAGCCTTGCCTACGAATTTTTATTGTAACCAAGTTGAATTTGCTCCAGCTGGCTTTCTGCGAATGCAAAGAGGACAGCCAAAGATTTTACATTCAAGATTAAGCAGAATTTTGAAGGCAGGAAGTATGTCAGCCTGCAACAGCATCTCATGAGGTTCCACATCTCCTAGTGTGGTTGGAAAAAAAATTATGGAGAAGCTACAAAATAAATACCTATTCTTCTCAGTAGCTTTCCTGGGCATATAGCAAGAACTAAAAGGTTTTCAGGGTTCATACTATTTGTCAGGCTTCAAAATCATTTTGAACGCTTATTCTAGGGACTCAACACCATACATGTATGGAACCGAGACTGCAAATTTGAACATTGGTATGAGTGAAGTTAACTGCAATGTTCCTTAGCACCCTGAATGTCAGAAATGGTGTGTGTGTGTGTGTGTGCATACACAAACACCCCACCTGAAGAAGGGAGGGAAGGAGAGGGAGTGAGGGCATACATACATATACCCAGAAAATCATTCTGGAGGGAAAAAAAAAAATAGCCTTATATCAAGCTGAGATTAAGTGAATTTCTGCCACTGCTGAATGACTTGGGAACTCTATTCACTTTAATGCACTATGAGCTGTCATTCCCATCTTTATACAAAGACACTGAGTTTCTCAAGAGCGGTTTGAAAAAGGTATTCAACATTTTCTGTACTTTCACGTATTTTTCTGGGTGTATTTTTTTTTTCCATTAAAATGATACTGCTGCAAGTTAGCAGGAATAACACAGATCTCGTCTCCCCTGGTTTTCTGTTTGTATATATTATTTATAGGGAGAACCGACTCCAACCCTTGGACTTAGACTATCTAACACTTGCTACTTTAAAATATTATTGCGACCTTTTTTTGAGTTCTTAACACTGTCATTGTTAGCAGCTTGCCTCAGAAATTCAGAAAAAGCCCTGCAGGCTTTTCCTTGGTCCATGAAACTCGTTTCAGATTTGACGGGTAATGATTCGAAAATCTCCATTTTGTTCTCTGCCTTTGTCAGCAACGTTTTGGTAGTGTCCAAAAGAGACCTGGACACATCAAAGCGCTGCACCCAAGGCAACAGCATTAAATGCAAGGGCAGCAGCACCCTTAGCCAACCTGGAAGAGCTGAGTTTCAGATAACGTCTGCTCTGGCTGGGGATATGGCTGGTGTGTATGCAACGTGGCACAGCAGGGCTGTGGCACTGTCTTTAGCCCATCTGAAATGAGTTCTTCAGCACCGTTGCTGGCCACACGGCTGCATGGTGCCTTGGGGCCATTAAACTCTGTCTTTAGGTTACACCCCTTTAAACTCATGACTTCACGCTGCCAAATCTGTGCATTATGTATGACTTCATGTAATATGTACTAACAGAGAGCCCGGCACACCGGCATTGACCTTTTTTCCCCACTTGTGCAACAGGCAGAACAGGCAGAGCACCAGCAGCAGTTCAGCTCTGCATGCTCATGTACGCAGCTGGGAGTCCCCAGACCCACGTCCTACCTCCAGGACAGCAGACCCAGTTCTCGCTCTTGGTGAGACCCAAGATCGAGGCAAGACGGAGCTGCAGCTGGGAGCAGTGGCCGCTTGCAGGAGGCAGCCACAGCCCTAAAAGCCGTTCGGCAGCTGGCTTGTACCTGCAACGAGAGCACTTTCGGCTCCAGTAATTCTTTCATACCGCAGTAGGGACAAGATGACAAACCTGATTATATTAATGTCCATTCTTTCACCCTGCTTTCCAAAATTTACAAGTTTACCATATGCTTTAATGGAAGAATGACCTGTCTCTTTTTAGGTAACTATTGTTTCATTTTTAACAATTCAACCCTTTCATGCATGCATTGCCACGTCTGCTGAGAAGTCAGCTCCTATATATTCATGGGCAAACAGTCATTTTGCCAAAACCCAGTGATGTGTGCCTAATATCTGATGGGTAGCATTAAGGTAACCCTTCCAAATGGGTCTTCTCAATTTAAAATCCAAATTTTGAAAGATACTTAGGTGTCTGCTAATTATGTCAAATTAACATTAGAAGTATATATACATATATATAAATAGAGGGAGGGAGGAAGAAAGATAGACAGACATGGAGATAGATGGAGAAATTATCTACCGTATTTTGCCACATCACAATTTCACTGTATTCTACTGCATCAGCATGTATGTGTATTTAAAATAAAAAATCCAGAGACGATGTTCTACAGTTTGTCAGTAACAGAAAATTCATACTAGGTACTGCAAAGAGCTACTTACTGGCACTGGGTACAATCTGCAGGTAATTCACATTAAATTATATCTCCTATTCCACTGTGTATTGCAGAACAGAAGATACGCCTGCAAGAATGACAATGTTATATCTGCATAGGGAGTCTGTGATTATTATACAATAAGGCACATTCTTCCCACATACAACCTGTGGAGAAATGGATGCCCTAAATGAAGGGCCACATTTTGGTACCATTAATGGGACCTTGCCACAAAATAGGACACAATATAAATTCATTTCCAAATTACTCTGAAAACAGCAATACAAAATACACTGGAAAGAACATTGTTTTTTTTTTTTCTTTCTTTTTTTTTTTTTTTTAAGGAGGGTAAAGTTACAGATCTAGTCTCATTTTCCCTTTTTTTTTCTCTTCTGGTACGTGGGTGTCAGGATATCACAGGTTCTTCTTCACCCAATGAAGTATGATTTTGCTGATGCTTCCCTCACACTGTAACAAAAAGCTAAGTAGGTGGTATGTACTGGCTTCCAGAAGTGCAAAGTCCCATTCTTCTCTGTAATAAATTCAAATATATTCTAGAGGAAACAAAAGAGTTTATCCTGGAGAAGGGATGGATTCATACTCTTCAGGCAGCACACACCTGCATCTCTGCTAGTGCGTGCAGTAACACCAATGAATGCCCATGCTGGAATACAAAAATGAGCACAAACAGCAGCAGAAACCATGTGTTGTACTAATCCAGGAGCAAATTCTGGGGCATGTAGGTGTGAGGTTATTTAAAGAATTTCCAAAAATGTCAAAATGTTAGCAGGTTTTTTTGTTTTTGTTTTTGCACCTGCAAAGTGGAAGTTTGCAAATACTCAGTTTTTCAGCACACATCGAGGCAGTGCTGAGACATAGGTAAACACTTCAAGTTTGGGTCAAACACTGACTTTTTCCCCTCCTTACATAAAGAAAAAAAACAAAAAGCAGAATGGCAGTTTATCAGAAGGCTTTTACATAAACCTGAAGCACGGAAAGCAGAAGTAAAAATCTAGAGGAGTCTCTTGCATTTAATGGAGTAGCCCTTCCTGGTGCTAACGGCAAAACTCTCAGTCATTTCAGCAAATTCTCCCCTAGGAATATTCCCTCTGTGAAAGCCTATGGGAGCCATTTACCCCGAAGTGGGTGGCACCCATCCCTGCCAGGTAGACGTTAGGGACGGTGCTGCAAAGGAATCACTGGCTCTCCCCTCCTCCCTGGTGAGAAAGAGGAATCCAGGTGGGGAGGAATGCTGCTCTCACCCCTCTGCATGTGCCTGCGAGGCGGCTCCGCGTGCCTGCAGCATCTCACCGGTGGCTGTCGCTGCCCCCAGCTGCAGCAGGAGTTTCTGAAGAGCACTGCAGGCACCGCGAGGGGAGCGAATACAGTGAAATATTTTCAAAATGATTCTTTCCCTCGTGCTACTTTCATCAAATATATAAAAGATCAAATAAAAATCCTAATTACAGTATGCGTATACAGGCTAGCTCGCACATAACCAATCCCCCTACTAATGACTGCAGTATTTTAACATTTGAATTCTAAGGAACCAAGTCTTTGGAGAGCTTTTTAAAAACACCAAGCACTTGGGTTGCCTGATGTGCTTCCTCCTGAGGTTTTGTCACTTCGAAGATATATACGAAAATGTTCATTTCCAAAGCAAGGCCCCAGATGAAATTTTTGCCCCAAACTCCATCGTTCATAATTTGCATGTAGTTAAACACTTTCCATTTTCTGTCAATTTTAACATTATTTACAGTACAATGATGCGTAGTTTTAATTGAATGTTTAAATAAATGCTTTCTAGTATATGAACAATCAGTGTTTGCAATAGGAAGAGGCAATCTTGCTATAGATAATTACGTCCTACTTTGGTTTGGAGTTTATTTCAATAACAACGTGACCGAGAGAAGGGGAAACCCAATTTCAGCTAGAATTGTATGTTTACTCATATATAATTAATAAGGCCCATATCTAATTTGCATTCCAAACTCCTGGAATAATCTGCTTAGGCAGGAAAGAAGTGTAATCGGTCTAAATGGGAAAGCTGCATCCTGACCACAAACCCTCCCAGTTCTTGTCAGGTGGAGCCCCTCATGTCCACTGTACTGTGTGCTTAACTTTTCGTAGGACTTGTGGGAAACGGGGTATTTGGGATGGAAGAAAAGGACAGTTCCTACAAGGCAAACAAGTAACAGGAATAAATTCCCTTCTGCTTGCATATTAATCACTTATATGTGAATAATAAGCATGCCCCATGAGTCTAAATGATCCACTCATGTTTGTAAATGAGCTATCCACAGAGATTATTCCCACATAAACTTCTAAAGACCCAATCTTGCTGCTGCTGAAGTCAACAGTAACATCTCTATAAGCCTCATTATGCTTCCGATTTGCCAGACCCATAATAAAATATTGCACTTTTACCACTACAGGATAACACTTCTCAAACTTCAAACTTACTGACAGTTTCTCTACACTATGAATGCTCAAATCCACACCTCCAGAAACAACAATCTCATGAATTCCTTTCAAAATGAACACACACACATATACATAAGTTACTAAACCAGTTGAGTTTGGGAGTCACTCTATGCAAGCTAATTCACTACACACAACACTAATCCATACAGATACATTTTCAAAACAGCTACAGCGCATAGGAGAATTTCCCAATTAATTAACTGTAGTAAAATTCACAAAGGTGCTGTCTTACTTTAAAAAAATATTGCTGCCAAATGTGTAACACTTAAAACTGAAATGGTGCCATGTATTACCAAGTTCACCACCGCTCCACTTGCTGGAGTTCTGCAGATAATTAGAAGCCACTTTAAGTTACATAAGAAGATTATTTTTTTTTTTAGGAAACAGTGCTTTAAAGGCTTCAGTTTGCTTCCACAGCACTTAGAGATTTGTTTTGTTTCTTAGAAATGTTTTATTTTAATAAGTGCAGTTTTATATGGGCTCTACTGCTTTAATGTAAAACACATGAATATGAATGTGCGGTATTTACAGGAGATTTCCCCCCTGCATTCTGCTCTATTTTGTCATATTGTCTGCAGTAGATATGTGATTTTTATTTTCCCTTTAGCAGTGAGGTAATTTGCCCATGTTATTTGCTCTGTGGGCATCCTCATAACACATTCTGAATTTATTTCATGATGTCTCTTGAAAGCACTGTGAATCCAAGACATGCCGAATCAAACTAATGAAGTAACCCCTGCACTAACAAACCCTCCCTGTCTCAACTCTGTCAGAAGCAGAAAGGACGTAAGACTGATAGACAAATATTAAAGATATAATTCTTTTGGACTTGGTCCACATGTTCACGAGATAATGAGACCTTAGCAAAGATGTAGATACTCATATGAAATATTAGATCTGACATTTCATTTGAGGTGAAAATTGCCAGTCCTCCTAATGACATCTTTTCTTACCAGGTAAAAGAGAAAAAGGGCTGAACTCTAAAAACTTCCTTTTTTTCCCCCCCCCTCAGCGCTGATTTTGATCTTATCATGCCAATTTTCACTGAAGAATTTAAAAATGAATACAATGAAAAGCCTGAAAAAAAAAAAGATTAAAAAAAAAAAAAGAAAAGAAAGCTGCTGGTTATCCACTAAGAGGCCCTTTAATTTTAAAGAAATCACCACCATGAAACAACCTTGCTGATATCGCCATTAGTCCCTAATTTGTGGCTGGCTCAGGCCCCTAAGATTCAAAATGCTTTATAGGAAGTAGAGAGGCTGAATGTAAAGCAACTATGTGCCTCCTCCAAGTTAATGCTATTTATCTCGAAATACTGAGGGAGTTAAAACCAGTTTACATCAACCTGGACATTTTCATTCCTCAAGTTGCATCTTCAGCTTGGTCTGTGACCTTACAATGCAATGTGTCAAAAGGAAGAGGCATCTGAATCTTTTATTCCAGCTGTAGTATTGCATCCTGCATACATTTATACATTTTGTTTATGCTCCGATGTCACATCCCATTCCACATAGGTCACTCAAACAGAGCTGCCAAAAGTTATTCTCATTAAAGCCTTTCAGTGTGTTGGTAGGGGGAGAAGGTCAGGGCTGAGATGCCTTCTTTTTTGTTTGCTTGCTTTTTGCTGATTTTTTTTGGAAGAGAGGAGAAAATATCAAGAATACAGAAGAAAGGAAAAGCTTCCCAGACAATAGTGCAGAACAAGTAAACTCCATGGCAGATATTCTGTCCATGAAGATAAAAGAGATGCTCAAGCAAAAAACTCTATTTTATGCATTTATTCTTCAAGAGATGACAAGACTTGTAATACAATAATTGTAGGTTCACGCAACTCCGTAGCTTTATCCCAGGAAAAAACAAGGGTTCCCTACTGTAAATGAAGAAGGTGGTGAGATATCCTCACAGCCAAATCTTTTTCTAATCTGTAGCCACAGTGCAGCCATTACCCCTTAGGGTCTCTGCAGAGCTCCAGTATCATTCCTGAAGCCTGATCTCCAAATCACCATGCACTCTGGCCCAATGCAGAGAGAACGCTAACAGTGTGATTAATTTTAGTAATTTAGTTAATATAACTGCAATTACTGGCCATATTCTTCTTTCATTCTCCTCCTCCTGCCTTTCAGGAAAAATCTGAAACATGGGTAGATTCATTCCTATAAAAGATGAGCTGTGCCAGCCCCTAATTCCAGGACAAGGCTGTGAATAGGATTTGAGCATACCATAAAGGTCTGACAAATGTTTCCATGCTTTAAGGAATGAAAATTCCTGTGTCCGAAGTTATGCACAATGTCCTGGACATCCCTGTGTTTTCCAAAGCCACGTCATTAAGGAGAACGAACAACATGATGTGAACTAAACCCCCTTGCTGAAACTGCAGTAGCACACCTCAAGAAAGCAATTTTCAAGGTTGCAACTCTATTACACATATTTGGGGGGTTAAAGTCACTTTTCCATAATGTCCACAACCTTAACATGATTGCTTACAGCAACTGCTCCTCATAGAGTTGCCCTCTGTCAATGTTAGCTTTTTCATTCAAAAACAAAACTCGTTGTAAACTAGTGTAATCTTGGAAGATTCAGACAAAAATAAAAAGGCGGTAAAGGGGAAAAGGGGAAGACAGTATGACACGTGACAGTAGACCGCACCAGATAAAAATGTAATCTTTGCACATGGTAACAGCACGGCCTTAGCATTGTACACTGAAAGGTCATGGACATGTGTGATGCCGAATGACCCCGGTGAATCACAAATCAACCTTGCTCTCCTTGGCTACACATGGTCCATGAAAGATGAATAAACATAAGCTGGTCTGCATTCTTGTATGTGTTCTCAGAGTAATCTTGAGGTATTATTGTGAATCCTTCCAGACTGTCTAAGCCCCTACGAAGGGCATGTTATAAAAGTCATTCATCATCTGCTAAGAAGCTACATCTGGGACTTTCCAGCTCCTAGGTAGTCACTAAAATCATTTAACAGGGAGAAATGGCAATCAGCAAGATAATCAACTTGTACCACCCAAGAGAGAAATCACCCAATCCCTCTTTTGAACATTCATGTCTTCTTAAGGAGATTAAAATCTAGAGTTGATTTTTAAGTAAAGCTACAATCTAAAGAGGGATAAAAATATTTTCTTAATTCTTCCAGAATATTAAAACACAATCTGGAATGATCAATATCAATAAGTACCAAAAGTGGTTTTATTGGTTATGAAAAAATGGACTGTTAAATGCTAAATTGGAGAGGCTAAAAAAAAAACCAAATCAATGCTTATCTATAGCATCGTTCCTTTGATAGCCATAAATAGCATCATTTTCACGGCTATAAAATGCACTGACATGTGCTCTGATTCATTCAGCACAGGTCACTAGTTAGATTCAGGAGAGGAGGTAAGCGCATGCTTAAAAAAAGGGTGTATGTAGGTCCAAATGGTGGCCATTCTAAGCAGCAATACCACTAACACCACTACCTTAATATTTGTAAAGCATCTACTTGAGAAGAGAACTTCTGCCCAGATAGAACTATAAATACACAGTTCTCAATAACTGCTGGTGTTTCTTAATTATTTTTGTTGCTGTTATCATGCTGGACATATTCCACTGCATTTCATAGCCTCCCTTGGAAGAACTGTTCATCTTAAGTTATAAATTTTTGTTGTGAACAGCCATATCGATCTCCGAGCAAATAGCAATTTTATTTACTCAATATCTATAAGAACAGGCTTACAGAAGTAATTTTAATTATTAAGTCTATGTTCAGCAATTACTTGCTACGTACAAATTTCATTTCCTTTGTTAATTTTAATAAAAAGTCCATTCCGTGCCTGCTGTGTTCCTCTTCTACAAAGGCATTTAAAAGATTAGTCTTAATTATGGGTTTCAATATACAATGCGAGGAGAAAAAAAAACAACAAAAACACCAACAATGATGGATGGACTGCATGGCTTTCTGCTAATTTCTCAGCAGGCACAAACCCCGTGGCATTAAAAATACAGAATGAAAATGACTTCTAAAGTTACTGAGGGGAAAATATCATCTAAAAGCACACTCATGCAGTATCTGTGTCATGCAGTGCAAATAGCACAGGCTAGATCTGCAACATTTCCTGTGCACAATCGAGCCCTTTTTAGATGACTTTTCTTGGTCATATTTTCAAAAAGCATTTTGCTGGCCCAAAGATTCAGCCCAGTGCCTTGTGACGAGTGAATTATGTACCTGATCAAACTCATTTCAACGGGTGTTAGGGAGCCACCTGGTTTTGGCATTTTATAAATCCCACCAGGCACCCGCCTGCATCCTTGGGGAACTGAATCTCTTCAGACAGCCAGCCGAATGCTATACGTGTCTGCACATCTGCACAACTACAGCCAGAGAGGAACACATCCACACGTACTGCAGGGACACCCGTGCCTGCGTGAAACACAGCACACTCCTGGGTCTTACCCATGCAAGCGTGTCAGCAATCAGCTCCAATGGATCTTTGCACTGATCTGCAATCACAAAACCTTCCTCACTGCACTCTGAGGGAGAGCTAGCTAGAAGCAAGCATTAATGAAGGAGATACGATGATGATAGAGCTGTGTGAGCCTGATCCGTTTTGAAAGTTTTTGCTGCTGCTACTATGCCCTTATTGTAGACGAGCACTAGAAACATCTGATGAGCATGTGAACCTTGGGGATAGCTCAGGACAGAAGCTCTCAGTTTGCATTTCCACCACTCTTGTGCCCCAGCCCAGATCATTTACCGGACCCTGACAGACACTGATAATTTCTGCATGTCCAATCCTTACGACCTCAACAGCCGTGCTGCTTTCTTGGATTAACCGTTTCACCAGCCTCTCTCTATTTGTCCAGGATCTCAACGAGCTCATTCTTTTCTTCTCCTCTCTGCCCCTCTCCTCCAGTTCAGTTAAGTCTGAGTTTCATTACAGCTTTTCTTCCCAGTGTCTCAGTGCAGCCACATTGACTCTGAATGGCAAAGTCTCACTCTCTGTTGGGAATGCTGACAACAGATTGTTTCATAATTAATTGAAAGGCAAAACCTGGACATTCTCAATCACTGCTGATGGGAATTACTTTGTCCAACTTCAGTACGTCAGCAGTGTGCAGCACAGGGAAACCAATGATCAAGTTAAATACGTGTTATTTCACTGTGAACTAAACATACAATTTAGAATTTGTGCTTAGTTTAAGAAACCTTCTAAAAACACTGCTTCAATGGTGAGTAGTGTAGACATTTTGGGGTAGATTATATCTGGTTAAATTAGCTAATATTTGCCTTCAAGACCAGATTACATAGTATTATAGCTTCCACTTCCAAAGTCACTGCAGATGTGCAACAGGGATCAGACATGCATGGTATACAGCTATCCTAGCAGAAACTAGGGGAAAAGGACTCTGTTTTTTACAGCACCCATAAAAATTTAAAGATCAATTCAGTGCATATTTAATCACTTCAGTGCCCAATGGCTGTAACACATCAGTGACACAAAGGGTACAGCACACAGTATTTTGCACACGTGCTCCTGTTTCACTGACTGTGGACTAGTTTCTGGTTTGGGTAAAGCTGAAATAACTGTATATGGATTTATTCTATATTAATGTTAATGCAATTAATGTTCGAGTCCACCATGTGAACTGTAAGACGGAAATTGCTGTTGGAGATGAGGCCAATGGCCCAGAACCTCCCCCCAGCTGCAGCCCACCCCGCGCTGCAGAGCCCATCTAACAACCTCCCTGCTGCCACTTACGGAAGACATCATCAGCACAAGGATGTTGCTCATTACTCCCTTAATTGGAGATTGCTCCAAAGAATGAAGGCTTATAGTCTTTACTAATCATACTCTGCCCATCCTTCTTACCGAACTAATCAGGTATCTCACAAATCTTATCAAGCTTTACGTCCCGTAAGATTCAATACACTGGAGCAGATCAAAGGTCCTGCTATGAACTGCATCTTACCACTGCCAGGGCCAGTACTAGATACTTTAAACACGTAATTCAAAGGCACAAAATCAAACCTGCTTATATACATATATATTGGTATACATGCATGTTTGTGTGTGTGCATAAATGAAAACACAATACTTATAATGCACATATAGAAAAAACAAGCTTCCTAATAACAAACAATTTAAAATTCTTCAATAATCCAACATGCAATACAAAGCAGCAATCCCACATATGTGCAGGTGAAAATAAATGAAGGAAAAACTTGAGTAAATCACCATATGAATTTTGCAAGCTGTACTTAGTTGCTTTGGACATGGGAGTCCATTTTGTTGTGTCAGCTGAAGTCGCCTTTTAGTGAGGTGCACAACATGCTCTTTCTACCTTGTTTGCTGCATTTTTGAATGGCCATGCTCTAGTGCCACACTC
This sequence comes from Anser anser, assembly GCF_964211835.1. Lineage (NCBI taxonomy): Eukaryota > Metazoa > Chordata > Aves > Anseriformes > Anatidae > Anser > Anser anser. The sequence continues at coordinate 4,206,877 of NC_139737.1, forward strand.
ACTGAGTGAGTAAGACTGTCAGGGTTTAAAATAGACATATGTAAAGGTCATGCCCTATTATTTTAAGGAAGAAATTGGGGAAATGGGGCATGCTCCACAAAGAAATTCAGCACATTTTTATTATTCTGAGAATCTAACGGAGGAGCAATGTTTTCAAAAGGAATCAACTTTTGAAAGGAACAGAGTACTGAAATATTTAACCTTTTGAAAGGCCAAAGCTCCCTATATCACAGCTTTCTTATATGCTCTTGCTAGAGTGAATCACTGAAACAAATAAAGGTTTATTCTCTTAACATTGGGTTTAACCAAATTAACAGAGCTTTCGACTAATAGCTTTAAAATGCTCCTTTTATTCTATTCAAGATACTTTATGAAGTATGAATTAATCTCACACTATATATTAGAGCATTGTACCTAGTGACAGTATAGTAAAGGATCTGTCAAGGCTTTTCATTACAAAACCCTATTCTAAGCCATAGGAAAAAAAAAAATCCCTCTGGGCTGAACCTTGGCATACAAGAAACTTGAAAGAAATCCATTTCGTGGTTTTTGAATTCTAAGAGTGCAAAGAAAATTGATTTAAAATGTTTAAGAGACTATTCTGTGCTTACGTAACTCAAAAATAAAATTCATGTTTTTTAAACAAAATTTTGCTGGTTTATTAGTCTCCACCATAAGCCATGCAGCCTTGCTTTATAAAAAAACACAAACATGCCCCCACAAAAATTAAAGATCTTCCCACCTTCCCAAATGTACTTTCTATATATAAGAACTTGTACGAATGTTATGTGCTATCCTGCAAAACTCAGATGGGCATCTGATCTTTCCTGGATACATCAAGAATATGCTCAAATGGGTAGAAATAAATGATTCAAAAAAGACATGAAAGAAAATAATAGAAAAGGAAAAATAATGATGACAGCAAGTCTGGAAGCCATACGAAAACAGTCTGATTTCTGCCTTTGAAGGAAGGAGGGATATTTACAGCATGAGGAGGAGGCCCTGGATGTCTTCTCTGAGCAGCTGCCTCCTTGCTGCTCCCACAGTTTGGGGAGAGCTGGCCGGGCCGATTACAGGCCCGTGACACACACTATGGGTGTGAGAGCGAAGCATGGCATTACTGGAGCAAGCCAGCACCTCTGTGGGGCACCCAGGCACTGCCCAGCAGCCAGCTGCCCTGCTGCGATCCGCAGCCCCCAGGGACCTTGGATCATTCCAGGAGGGGTGGCCTCCAACCATGAGTAAGAAACCGGTGGGCTCCTCAATCCATTTGAAGTCGCAGTGCTTAGCTTGGGTTACAGAGAAACAAAGTGCTCTGGGCCTGCTGGTCTCTAAGCACCGCCCAGTTTGGCTGTTGGGGGTGCAGAGCAGTGCGGGGAACTTGCCTCATGGCCCATAAAAATCCCCTTCCCCTCCACAGACCAAACATTCCCCATACCTCTCCCCTCTGCTGTGGCTCTGTTTAACATCCTGCAGCCGGCACAGCCCCTGCTCCACGACTGAACTCAGCCCAGAAACACTGCTCGTTTCCTCATGAACTTTGGGAACCCCTGCTCGAAGGCCAGGCCGCCTCAGGGAGGCTGACATGGCCGCTCGGCAGTGGATGGAGGCTGCATCGCGACTCAGGCCCTGCACTGACACGCTGCCGCTGAACTCGATGGGAGCTAATCCGTAAAATGGCCGGCTAGAAATTGAATCGGGATGTCAAAAGTCAGTTCTTTATCTTCACAATCCAAAATCTTTATTAAGTTCTCACTCGACCAAAACTTGGCAAAATCAATGGGGCAAATCTCAAAGTGCTTACTCAGTTTTTATAGCATTAGGACTAAAGCAAATTTCTATTGACTCAAGCAGAAGCTTATTTGAGACAGGCCTCAAAAAGCAAAGTGAAAAACCTGTGAGATGCTCAAAAGTAGTCTGAGTTTTTTTTCCAGCACCTTTTTCCTCTGTACATTGAGGAAATTGGGATATGCTCACATCAACAGAAAATCTTTAGCGTCATGGTCTTGCCAAAAAGCTTTTGCAAAAACCTGAGTTCTTCCTTCAGCACCCTGCTTCCACCAGCACTGTTGTTCACCCATATAACACCTTCTTTTCACCCCTTCCTACAGCACGAACAAATATTCTTCACATTCCCTAACAGATTTTGGGGTAGGAGCAGAAAGGCTGAGAAATTCCTTGTAAGGTAGTTCTGTAGCTGTGATGGTGCTCTTGTTTCTTCTTTCCGTGCCACGTTTCCAGAGCATGCTCTCCCTCATTTACCCTTTCTGCCTCTAAGTTTTGCTGTGCAGCATTACATCTTGAGGTTTTTGTTTAGTTTAATTCCCTGCTCATTCTGCCTTTTCCTCCCCTCCTCAGCCAGGTATGTTTTTCTTCTGTTGGTGACTGTGATTTTGGACCTTTTAACTATCCCTTTTCTCAAGTCTATCAGTATAAAGGATCAATGCTGCCAAACGACATTTACTGGTACAAAACCCACATTGAAACTGCATGGCAGTTTCATGGTGGAGTAGACGATGCAGAGCCATGATGGAGAAGGGAAACAAATGCACCTCCAGACCCCACAAGCTTCGACCTGGCTCCCACATTTCTAAGTACAGCCCCTAAGCCCTACAGCACAGCACAGCCCAGCATTTCCAGCTCCTGGTCTGTGTAACTATCTGGCTATAGAGAATTAGGCATCTTTGCCACTACATTTGCAAAAGTGCTAGCAGAAGTTCAGTTACAGAACCTTACCTTCTTCAGTTTGCTCAAAGGAAAAAAATGTCTCTTTTCATATTACAGCTTTATTTTCATGCTCTGAACAGGCTTGCAAGGTTTGGAGCTGCTGAAATGGATTCTGTCCTAAATAATCACCAAATGCGCCCTTCGCAATTTAATAATCTTATACAATGGGAGTATTTGTGTACACCCACTGAAATAAAATGGGAGCACAATCATCCCCTGATATCATTATAGGGCTGATAGAAGTCATTCTTGAATTTAGAGAATATTTTATGCAGATAACTTTGCTAAGTACATAAGGAATTTAGGCACACAATATCAACAGTTTTCTGAGAAGAGAGTTCATTCTGAAATGAAGCAGCTCATTTATCTCTCTCAGTAGTGCTCTTTGCACTATCCACTTTAATTTTCCAACAGAAAGGTGAATAATAGAATTATTCAGATAATCCTCCCCAACCCCTCCCCGGGTCCCAAAATCAATACAAACTTTGATTTGCCTTGAATTCTCTCTCTAATGTACAATGAACACATAATTCAAATACTCACAGGTACGCACACTTCATACAATATGCAACATTAGCACCTCGCATTGCCTTTGATTTGGCATTCTTTTAGTAATGCAGGAGCTGCCTGGATGCTCTCTCCAGCATGGGCTAGACAGGCGCTCTTACACTACCAACCTTCATTTACAAACTGGTATTAAGAAACACTGAAAAGACAATCATTATTCTTTGTCTGCTTTCTAATGTATTCTGTGGCTGAAAGCCTCATTCCAGCACCAAGTTCTCCATCCAGTACGAATGCAAAGAACAACTTACAGTTTATGCAAGAAGGAAATGCTTTAATCTATAGATTGCTTAGCATTTGAGTATTTGTGCTTTGAGTGATAATTGCTTTCTTCGATTAAAAAACAAAGGAGAAAATAATTTGCATTATTGCACTGTTTGGTTTATTAAAAAACAGGACCAGGAGAGGCAGCAAATTTCTCAGTGTCCCAAGTCCCAGAATCTTGTATCAGGATACAGAGCTATTCTCCTGGCTCGCACTGTCAGCAAGACCAGATGGGTCTGATTAGTTCCAACCCAGAAATACAAATGGTTGACAGTCTGTATGAGACAACAGGGAACAGAGAATTCAGTGAAGTGAAATGCTAGAAACCTCCAACTGCACACAGCTATTCACTGCTGCTCAGCTTACAATAAAGGAAACGCCAGGAAACGAGTACGTTTGGCCCTTATTCAATAAGCATGCTGAGCTAAAAGTAGAATGGCAATCCAGTTACTGCATGATTTCCTTTGTCTAATACCTCAGTTACTTAAATATAGTTTAAATACTAAATCCTGATTCTATACAGGCTGTAGGGATGGGAGGAGTCCCTGATCAATGATATGGGTATAATTACATTCTCTGCTGTAGATGGAGCTGAAAGACCTTTTGGTATAAAACATTTTTTTGTTTACTGATCTTACTGATGAACTAAATCTGTAAAAATGTGCACTTGCCATTTATGGTATCAAGTATTAGAGAAGTAAAAGATTAAATCTGCTAAAACTGACATTAAAAGTATTGCAAGCTTCAAATTGCTGCAGTTCTGTAGGGCTGCTGAAATCCTTCACTACCATGGGGGGGAATTACAAAAAGTAGATGACAAACTCTTAATAATTGTGGAATACTTGTTTTGTTTCATAAGCTTAAATTACTTTTAGAGTGTTTCACAGGAGGGAAGGCCCATCTGCCTATGAATATAGCCCCATGAATATTATGAGACAGCGATGACTGCAGTAGGCTGGATACTCGCTTAGGATTCAGGATATCAGAGTAGGTCTCAATTCCCCACTCTTCCAATCAGTCATTTCCTCTCTGTGCCATCTATATTCCTGGAGATGTACTGAAGATCGGTACTCAGTATTGGAGATCACGTAAATCCCTTAGAGAGAGAAATACAATCATCTATTTCACACACACACACACAAAAAGGGAAAAAAGAAAAGAAAAAAGCTGCCTCAAGGACAGCCTGGTAAGCTCTGTCTAGTTAATTTGGAAAACACTTTAAAGACTCTGATAAGCTCATTAGTACCAATGAGTGGATATATGCATTCATAACCCTATAAATACAGCAGGGCGACATCATGGATAAGCATCTTTCTTTTTCTTTTTAATGAAAAGTTCCTATGCACCGCAGATTACAGGATGTCTGGTCTCCCTTTGTGGGCACTCGCTTCCCGACAGTGGTGCATAAAAGGGGCAGTTGTTTCATTTATTTTTTCCTGGTAGAAATGGAAATCCACTTAGAGGAATGCAAGGCTTACACTGCCAAATTCCCCATCTTTTGCTAGGTATCTCAGTGTAATTTCTGCAATGCAGTTTTCCTTCCTTTGATAAAAATGAGGCAACCTGGCACAGAGCATCCCAAGCTGAGCAGCCATGGCAAAGTTCGAGAGCTGCCACTCCAGCCCGCAGATGCCTTTTGCAAACACCACATCACAGTCCGTATTGCACATTTGTTAACCTAATTCCCACCCAATAGGCATGTCACTTCCAGTACGATTCATCCTCTCCACCTGAAAACAGTTCACAGTGACAGATTTGTCAGCTACAGGGAGACGAAGAACCTCTTGGGCTGTGGTTGCAGCCTCCTCGCTCAGCACTCGCACACCCAGACCGTCACGACCGACGAGCAGACGGAGAGCACGGTGCCACAGCAGGAGGCGTGCACGTAGCGCTGTGGCGTGGAGAAAGATAATCACTTTTCTCTTACTTTTTCCCCAGAAATTTTCATCTTCAGTAATTACACATTGTATTAGTACGATTCTTCTATTAATCTCGGGCAAACCATGAAATCTGATATTTTTACCATGACCAGCCCATGAAATTTGTCAACTCTACCCAGGAGATATGGGTTTTACACAAATCCCACTGAATTTGATGACAGTATCTCTACCAGCTTCATGGGCTCAGGATGCAGCCCCTGCCTGTAAGTCTTGTGAAATGCTGTTAACATCTTGAGGGGCTCCAGCCCCAGGAAATGTGACATCATTTCACCGCTCATTACAAGCAGAGAGATTTTAGCATTCCTTGCTGTCAAGAAAACTTGAAAAAGTCATCTCTTTCATAGCTCAAAAATGAGGATACAAATATAAACAACATTAAATGTGTCAGATCCCTTCACCTCACTCTTGGTTTTGGAGGTCTGATGTTTGTTTTTGAAAAGGCTGCATCTGGCAATACTGAAATATATCATCTCCATGCAAAACTGTATCAAAGTAATAATTACAGTATTTACCTACTTCACAAGGGTGTTGTGAGAATGACTGCAAATGCTGCCAGTGTTTTGAATATGTAAAGTAATATATGTTTTAAATATTATTCTTATTTGCATACCACAATGCAAACAAGCTGTACCCTGGATCTCAAATTAAAAAAAAAAAAAAAGCAAAACACAAAGCCACAAACCTCACTACCAGAATCGTAAATTAAGGAAGCACCACTGACAGCAGTAATGGTTATGTGAACGGTGCATAATGCTTTAAATGGTCAGCTAAGGTCTTCAGAAAGAACAGATATGACTAGCTGCATATTCTTTGTAATTATTTAAATGATCACATCTCTGTTTTCTTCAAGTGCAGGGAATCTGTCACTCCAGCAGTGCCGTACCCCACACCTGGATACTCGTACTTACACAAAAACGTAGCAGAACTGCCATTTATCTCTGAGAAGATAACAATGATTTCTAGATCACGGGCTTGCATCTAGCACATCATTCAGGGAAAAATATTGTAGAAAAATCTTTAAAAAATGCAGGAACGATCCTTCTGGGTAACATTCTTCCTCCTTTAAATAATTAGGAGTGATTTTAAATGGGCTGCGCTTTATTGCCTGACACTATTATTATCCCATTGAATGGTATCAGAAGCTGTTTAATCCTCCCACCCCACAGGAAGATGAGTTTAGTTCTGTTCTTAGCACAAATGAAAGTTGATCACGCCATCACCTGCAGCCCCCTGAGCATGGGAAACCTCTGAGTGCAGAGGAGCAGGGCAGGCACAGAGGGGCGGTGCTGATGTATGGGGACAGAATGGATAACAGCAGCACGCAACGGTGCTGAGCAGCTGGGCCCAGCCCGGAGAAGGTGGTGCTGGGAAGGTGCCTCACCTCCTCATGGATTCCCGATTTGTCTCTGTTAGCAGTTATTAATTTGTGTCTCATTACTCTTCCTTCCCAAAGCGAGGGAGAGAAATCCCAGACCTGCATCCTCACTCCTGTTGGCCTCTGCCCACGGGAAGACAAGGCAGGAAAATAAAAGTAGCCACTTTTCATCCTGAAGTTGCAGAATCATCTGGGCTACCAGACAGAGAAGCAGTTGGGTGCTTGCCTTTGCAACAGCCTCATAGTGCTTAAGCTCATTCATCAAACATAGCTCCTCCCGGCTGCTGGGATTTCCCGAAACACACTCAGCCCATGTTTCTGCCCCAGGCACGGCTTCGAACACCCTCTCCCTCAGCCGGTGCAATGTGGGCTGTGGATGCTACCTCCAGGCTGCACACGGATTTCTGCACACCAGACCCAACGGCATATTTTTCCTTGGTGCAGAGCAAGAGAAAAACAGAAGGGAGAAGGGAAACACATGTTCCAAGAAGCTACTTGTAAAATAACCATGGAACTGTGTGCTGGAGAGAAAAACTGCCACCTGCACCTAGCTCCTGAAGTTTTATCGTGCAGAAGGAGGACAGCAAGAGAAAAAAGAGGCACAGGCAGGCAGTTCAGGAAGAAGCATCCCCATGAGCAGCAAAACTGCTGGGCTATGCTCACGCTACCACCTAGGTTCTCTCGCTCTTTGGGGAGGGAGCAGCTCGCTGACGAACCTGCATCCATCAATAAACGCCGTTCTGCAGGTCTCGGATGGAAAGCCCCACACCGCAGCGAATATGCAAGGAAAGCTGAATTGCTGGAGGTTGACTGCTAGCTTGGGTATCGCTTCTCTCATTACTGTTTGACTGGGGAAGGAGCAGGGCAGGGAAATGTGGTATCTGTTACTCAGGCTAAGGGTTTTCTGCGCTAGGCAGCTTTTGCACGTTTGCTTGACCGGACAACCCTTTCTTCCCCAACCCCCAGTGTAAACTTGATTACACAGGAAACAGCAACAGCTTAAAAGTCATTTCTCATGACCTTTGGAAAGAACATATGTAATAGTCTCTATCTGGAAAAATCCAAGTATTATGTCCACACGTGCAGAAATATACCACGTATAAAACAGGTTTATCTTTAACCCTGCAGTAGATACAAATTCAAATCCACACCTACAGATAAGCAAGAGGGACAGAATTTTGTGGTTGACCTCAACACAGTCACCCACAATTTAATACTTCTACTATACCAACCTAGCTGCACTTAGCCTACAAAAAAGAAATATAGAATAATTAAATTTAATTCAGGAATCCAGAATGAGGAACAGAGGGATAAATCTTAATAGGAACATGGGATTAATATCTTAGTATAAATAATACTCTCTGGAATCGCATTTTGATGATTCAACAGTTCTGCTATAAATAATTCACATCAATAAAAGAGAGATAACATCAAATTCAGTTGGAACATTGGTTAATTTGAGCATAAAGTGAAGGACTTCACTCAAACTAAAGGACAGCTGTAAGTAACTGTTCTACTTTACAGGAATCAGCATCACGTTTTTGCTACACGTTCACGTGCATTACAAATTGCACTCCAAGCTTGCAGAAGAATAGATAAGGGGCAAAGAAGCATAAAAAAGTTGACAGTGGATGGAGCTGAAATGCCAACACTGCACAACAGGAAATCAAGGCAGAGCAGAAGTCTTCTGGACAATCCCTTGCATGCAACAGTGAAACGGAAACAATACTTCACTGTTTTTAATTTACAAAAATATCTATGTCCACTTGTAAAGGGTAGTGACAAGAAGGCAGCATACACTTGAACCCACACATCAGGACTTTCTGGCTGCCCACTCCAGCCCTACTTTACAGGTTCTACCTCAATAGCACAAACAGAGCATGGGGCACTCATGCGAGCAAAAAGCCCTTGTTCTAAAGAGCATAAAGATAAATATTAAATAAACCACAGAATAAGGAAGTCCAAGGGACAGGTGAGGCATCAAGGGACACATGCCTTGTCCAATCTCAAAGAGAAGGTTGAGTTAGCGTCTGAAATCACACCCAGGTTTCCTAGTCCTGAAGTATAACACTCGCTGCAAGATAAACCTTCTCCCTGTCACTGGTTTTGAATGTGATCAACAACGGGATCAATATTAATAATGTATTTGTAAGACTTATTATTTTTCAATGGTGTTCTTCACCCCAGGGAGGTTTCTGAACCACTTTAACAATTATTTATATATGAAAGTCATTTTTCCCAAAGAAATGCAGCCATCCCTGTGATACAACGTGGCAGCTGTGCTGCACTGCAAAGCAACAGTAAAAATAGTTGAGGCCAGAAACTAAGGAGACTGCACTGAGTAGAAACTGTGGGAAGTATTTAGGTAACAGGCTGCAAGATTTAATTACACAAGTTGGAATCTGGCCAGCAGGCATGAACAAATGTTTTCAGTGTGTTGTGTTTAAATATTTTAATTTTTTTTTTTAATAAATGCTGTTGCAAAAAATCATGAAAAATGGAAGAAGATACTTCTGTTAGACAGTGCATTCCCAGAAAGTGAAATAAGTTCACATTTCAATCCTGAAACAATGTGAAATACATAAAAAGTTCATCTGCTATTGAGAGTTCCTTGAAAAAAAGGCATGCATATTTTTCTGTAAGACACAAAGAACATGATCATCGGAAATCCAGACATCACTATCACTGTCCACGGTGATTAGTAATGACCTAATTTTCATTTCTTTAAGCATAATAAGAACCTCCAGATTCCTTTGACTTCAATAAAACATGGGTTAGACCCCACGCCCTTAGTTCATTCACTAACTTAACTTACAAATCCTTCTTTCTGCAAGTTCTTCCAATGCCATTTTGTGTTAACGAACTGGTATTTAATATGTCAGAGTATGACCTATCTGTCCTGACCCCACCTGACTGCGTCCCCTCGCACAACGTGTGCAAGCAGAGCAAAGGTGATTAAGACATGTCGGAGATCTTAATTAGCACCGCAGTGCCCTCCAAGCTAACCTGCCAATGCTTCGGTGTTCATCACATGCCTGGCATCACCTGCTCATCTCTCGGGCTTATGAAGATCTGAAAGACTGAATCACAGACCGATTTGAGCTGGAAGGGACCTTAAAGATCACCTAGTTCCAACCCCGCTGCCATGGTCACGGGGATGTAGGAAGCTACGTGACAGATCACGCATCAAATGCACTCTACCATACAAACCAACACCGACCAAGTATCACAACGCATTACCTTGGAAAACCCTGCTCCAGTAGAGATATATCCTTTTGGACTGAAAGTTATTGTGTCCTGAGAGTGCTAGAATGAGATTAGTTTGTAGAGAGATATTTAGTTTTCTGGTGATTAATACTGAAAAAATTGGAAGTTACAGTGGAGACCTGCGTTAGTAATATCTGCATGGAGAATGAAAATACATCAAATTTAGTACATTAGGTCTTAGCGACAGATGAGGATGGGATCAAGTAATAAACATGCACAGAGCCCTTGTTAGTGAATATTTGGTCACTGCCATATACTTATGCACAAGGGACAGATGTTGTGGGGGGTTGATAACACTCCAGCCCACCTACAAAAGAGATGCATTCTTCATGGTTGAGCCAAATCAGACCCCATAAATGATTTAATCATTTGTTTGCTATTAATTTTTAATCTCACATTCAGCAAGTCTTGACGTCTTTCCATCACTTCAGTCTCAAAGACTTTCCCTAAAAACAACTTTTGTGTGATGAAATTAATGTCATAAAGGGAATCATATCTGTTCACTTTTGAACACCATGGGAATGGGCTTGCAAAAATGGGGATGTCTGGATATACCATCAACCACACATGACACGGGATAGCTTGATTTTGCCTGATATTGTACAGTTACTGTACTTATTTTCTTGTGAAAAGGCAAAGACAAAACTTTCACAACCATGATACCAACTGAAAAAAATATAGCTTTTGAAGGCTAATATAATTCTTTGGCTTTTGCTTTTTATTTTTTTATTTTTTTCCACACAATTTACTTTATTATGGTCCATTTTGTCATGCTGTTCAGTGCTAAGGCTATAATAGAACTGTGATAACATACAAAAGTTATTTTAGAAATCAGAAATAACCTACTTGTGTGAGAAGCAACATGAAACATTTTATTGCTAGCTCCTCAGTAACAGTATGTCACATTTTCCATGGATATGATGCCCTACTAATATATGCCCAGACTATCTCAAAGCTAGCTGTCCTTTACAAAAAATCCATTGTTTAAAGTATAGATGGAGAAAATTTCTTTCCAGGATCCCAATTTTTCAGGATCTGTCACATCCGAACATCCTTATCTAACATTTCTCAGCTCTCCTGCCACATGTGTGTGAAAGACTTCTAAGCCAGAGGCATGCCCAGGCACTTCAATCAGCTTGGTTTCGTGCTTACATTTTCACCTAAGCTTTAAGTCAGACAGACAAGGCTGGATTTAGGGGGTGTCAACAGCACATAAGAAGACATTTCAGTCAACAAGAGTTGCTGGGTGCCTTTTTTTTTTTTTAAATTTGAGTAAAAAATGTGAAAAAGTAAAAGCATGGAAAGGCAACAGAGAAGTAGAAAGCAGAAAGAGTAGAGGAGACACTACAGACACTAGAGGAACAGCCCTGCCACAACAACACATTGCTGAGACCACCTCTCATTTCCCTTAAAATGGTTGTTTATTTCTTCTAATTTAGACCTGAACCCTGAAACATCAAGATATTAGTTAAAATACAGAAAAGTCTCTGAAAATAGACCAATCCTATAGCCACAGCTTTTACTGTTCTTCATACATTAATCAATAGTTCATATTTAATTAATTAGCACCAAGTTCACTTGCTGATGAAAGCAGAATTTCCATGAATAGGAAAATAAATTAATGTGAAAACCCAGCTACCAGACTGTTCTGAAGGCTCTCTCCCACTGACTTACATGTGATAATGGATGTCTCTTCTTTATATTATTAGGCTTTTTGAGCTTTTTTTTTTTTTAAATTTTATTTTTTTTCAGAGGGAAAGAGAAGGCAGTTTTTTTTTTTTTTCCAGCTAGGCAAGAAATATCTTAAATTCTTAGTGCAGAAAAGCCATCTGCCCATGATAGCAACATCACAAGCTGACACAGTCGGATGAACCAATGACAACAGTGGTCTTTGTACCGCTAACCTACCCATCAGCACTGACTTAAGAGCACACTTAGGATGTATGCATCCTACCTTCACAAGACAGCACTTCAGTCTGAAAGTACAGAACATTTGCCAATTAAAAAGCCAACCCAAAGCATTTATTTACAACCAGAAATTTAATAAACTGCTTATATGCTATAAACACCTCTTCTGCTGCTGAGTAAAGTATGTTTAATATTCAGGATCTATCTGCAATGTTACCATGTCCTCTTCATTAGAGCATCAGTTTTGTTAATTAGCATTTACTCATGTGAGCAGTCCCCTTGACTTTAATTGATCCATTTTCATGAATAAATAGTACATAATTTTATAGTTAAAGAATTCAGTTCCTAGTGAATGCAACCAGCCGCTGTTCTCAAAGTTTAATTCTTAGCATAATATGGAAATAAAAATGAGTATAACACTTTTCATCAGATAGAAGAGAAACACGTGTAAGGCAACAGTAGGAACAAGCATGAGTCCAGGACAAGATAACTGGCTACCAAATCCATTTTATTTGCTCCCTTAGCACAGCAAACAAAATGATAATAAGAAATACAAAATACATGCCTTCATATAAAATAGTATCTCTGTTATAATGGCAGCTCCTTCACTACCAGTGCCTGTGTTTTCTAGAGGGCCAAGAGCATCTGCCCTTCAAATGTGGGGAGTTAGCAGATCGTAAGATCTGCTGAGAACTGAGGTTTTAGAAGAGGAGCAGTACGAGCTCCCTCTGCTTCCCAGGAATTTGTTCTCAAGCTCCCACTTCTCGTATCAGCTTTGTGCTTATAACTGAACCTCCTTGTTTATAGTCCTTTTTATTTTCCAAGCTAAAGGTTTCAGGATGGCTTACAGAAATTTTTATAACGATCCTGTAGCATAGAACACTTTAATAAAAGACTACAGAAGCTGCAATTTGGCAGTTTTAAAGATGGTAATTAAAGATGGTAGCCACTGTTCTTCTTTCAAAGGTCCTTATTTCAAGAGCATCAGATTATAGATTTAAATAGATATGAGTAGGGGTCACTGCAAATTGCTCCAGCCTGACAGAGCGGTGGGGGCACTGGTTTACCTCCATTTGTAAAAACTCTTTGCAGCCATAGCTGGCAGTTGTCCACATTGCGTCATGGGCTTTATGCCTTTAATTTTATCCTCAATTCAGAGTTTGAGGACACAGAGTGTAATATCACCAATAAATCTTTAGCTTTATAAACTAAAAAGAAGTCCCTTTAAATAATTCAGAGAGAATTAATACATTTCAGGAAGCAAGACGATTTACTAAGCTAATTGCAGTGTGTATTTTTTAGAGGATATCTTTGGAAAGGTGGCTTTAATCACCAAGTGCCTTTAGAGTTTTCTCATGTGACTGATGAGAGCCACACATCTAATGGCCTGCAAAGACATGAATGAGAAATGCTGCTCTTTCAGATGCACTGCTCCCTCTGATTACTTTGTGATCTTGCCATTGCCTAATTGTCATATGTAAGGTAATATTAACGATCTTCAGCAAACAGCTAAAGGGACAGAACTGAGTTTATGTGAAACTGAGAAAACGCAGACTTCTTTAGCCAGTGTTTCTACCAAGTGATCTGGTAGAAAAAAAATATTCCAAAACCCTACGAAGAGATGGAGAAAGGAGAAAGCCATCTAATGTCGCTTTGAAGACTCACTACAAAGTTATGTCTTTTAGTTTGGTAAAGCAAAAAGGCAATAGAAGAACAGACCAGGAAAACAGTTCCTGTCATGTGACACAGATGGATGACCTACCAGTTCTATGTCACTCCACAACTTTATGGGTTGATGTATTAACTGTAACATAATACTTATCAGCTAGTGTTATAAATTGCTTCGAAGATTAAAAACAACAACAAAGAACAAAAAGAAGTTTTGGGTACTTTTGAACACAATTAGAAAGATATCCTGAAAGAGCTCGTGTGAAGATATTGTGAAAACATGATTTTCTCAAATAAAATCTATGAAAAAGCCTTGCAGCATGGCATTAAGGGGGCTTTGGGAGGTAGAGTTAGAGAACAACAATTAGCAAGAATAGCTCTGTACCATGGCAGGTTGGCAACAGGCTGACAATTTGATGGCAATTAGCAGACATAGCCTGATGCACGTGCCCCTTAAACTTGCAAAACCCCCTTAACTACCTCCTGGAGAAAAGCCCTATCTATGGGCACTTCTCCATCGCATTGTAGGCACTGCACTCCTTTTCCATGCAGGTATTTTACAGGTTCTTAACTTACACTATAGATACGGTGGGAGAAAGAGTACCAGAGTTTGCTCTGAGATTTCATTAACTGCTTCATGCATGAAACACAAAAAAGATTATTATTTATTAGCAAATTTATCATTATATAAAGAAATGCTACACCCTTTCTCACCCTTCAAGACCTGAACACATCAAACACGTTCTTTTTCTTTTTCTACAGGACACTGCAAACCACAAGGCACAAAGTATTCACTGAGAGAGAGAGAGAGAGAGAGAGAGAGAGAGAGAGAATAATAAAATACAGCAAATTATATATACATCCAATGAAAAAAAAATCCATTAATCAATGGGACAAAAGATGTTAAATTACCATGTGAGTTGATGTAGCCAGTGTTTTTTTTTAGCCTGCTGCTGGAGTAGGATACCACAGTATGCACATTTTATAATTTAGACACTTTACAGTTTGGATCATAAATATATTGATTACATTAGCTATGGATCAGGTAGATAGATAATAAATCACTGTTGATCTAGCATATTTAATTCATTGCTTTTGATGAGCTCCATGAATGTTTTCCAAATCTTATAGACTGCAATATTTTAACTTAGGTATGTGCTGCATGTACATAATTTTTTTCTGGTAGCAATATCCATTCTTGCTGGTTTCTTCTTTTTATTCTTCACTATCAGTGGAGCCAGACTTGATGGTGTCATCGGTGGGGAGAGGGAGGAAGGGGGGAGTGCAGATGTTGCAATCAACTTTAAGCTGATGATGATTTCCTTATCAGAAAGTCTGAGAAACTGCTTTGGTAGGAAGTAAAGTGGATGACCAAAGACAGCATGAAATTTGGATTACAACTGAGCATACAAAAGGAAGTGGCAGCTGCAGCAGGGAAAGTAGCGTTCCAGTGTGCTAAAGCATGGGAGAGGGAAAGTTGAGCTTGCAAAAGTAGTTCTACTGGGATACTAAAGAGAGATCTAGTGGCATGTGAAGACCTCCTGAAACATTCAGCCCTTACAGAATTGAGCTTTGGGTTGAACGTTTTTCCATATCTCAGGAGAGGATGTATTGTTTTAATGAAAAGTAGGTGGCAAGTTCCCTATCTGTAATGCCCAAGACTGAAAGCCATTGAGAAAAAGAAAGGACATCACCTGTGGTACCTAGTGACCACTAGGCTGTGGGACTGGAAGGTCAGTAGATAGATTCCAAATCATTACTGAGCATCCAAAGCTCATCTGTAGCCCTCCAAAGCTCACAATTAGCACAATTATTTGGCATACTTCAGCCCAATTTGGTCTATTGCAAATGGCCTTTTGTCTATCCACACATGCAGACACAACCTCCCTGCCCCAACCCCAAAGGAAGGTGTGGCTCTTCCTTTTCTAGAGTTTTACCAATGATGGCATGATTTAAGGAAATACTTTGTTTCTTTGGCAACGTTTTCAGTTCCACTCACATTCCATTTAGCTTCTCCAGGAACCATTTTATTACTTGGAGAACTCACCGTTTGAAGTAGAGGATAATCAGTTTAAAATGAAGCGATGCAGACAGATGCCAAACTATGCATGGAGAATTTCAAATATCTGTTAGACCAGGTAACCAAAAAATGAAATGCAGAAACATCCTATTTATATTGGAGTCAAGCTATCATAAGAATGGGGAAAAAAGTAACAAGAGTGTCAATTGATGTAACTCCTGCTGTACTAGAGACTAAGATTAATCAGTTACAAGGAGAAACATTGGGGTTTGAAACACCCACTGCTGCCTCACAGAATGGTAGTTAATAAAGGAAACATATAGCAGGGTGATTTGTTTCTACTTTTTTCCTCCACCATTTTCTTTTCCATTACAAGAAACATTTGCAAGGAAAATGTTTGTTTTTTGCCACTAGGTAAGATAGTTATAGTAGAATTTTATGATATGATTCTAGGAAGAGCTTGATATTGATATTAATTGATTTTTCCCCCCCTGAAAAATATTTTAATGGGTGGAACTCATCACATGAATAAAAACAACTGAAGAGTCATTCAATACAGCTACAAACTGTAGCACAGGTCACAGAAGGTATCAAAGAAAGCCTAAAGTGACCCGACTAGTCATAAAAGCCAAACCAAAAAGCTACTCACAAAGTATATGCAGCCCACATGCTGTGCAGCTTCTTGCTCCTTGCAAAATGCAGCGGCAATGTTGCAAGCAGCTATAATACCATCAACATCGGTGCCAGAGGAAAGTCACAGAGAGGGGCAGACAGCATGCAGTAAGGAAGATGCAGATTAAATAACTGAGCAGGTAGAGAAGGCCAGTACTGGCTACTTTCATAAAAACACATAGAAAATTAAGATGAAGTTGATTGTTCTTGTTAATGTCCACGAGTGTGCAGAAGTAACCGCATGCAGTAGCGTGAAATCCAGTATCATACCAGCAACTGCTATGGGAGGTTCAGAAGGTTGCAGAACATAGCAACCACAGACAGGCTCACAGATTAAACTGCAATATCCTATTCTGAATTATTTTCTTAGCAGTATGTTAGGCACTCTTCTGAGAATGACTAAAGATAAAAAAACAAACAAAAAACATTGGATTCCTGCTCTGAAAATATCAATACATTTATTAGCTTCAGCGTCAGTATTTTTTCTCTAATTCCTGTCTATGACTTGCAGGGGTTTTTCATTTTTCTCCTTCACATTTTCCTTTTTTTTTTTTTTCCTGAATGTTTCTCTTAAACACTGCTGAAGGAAAACAAAAACAAACAAAAAAGTGAAATAGAAATGAAAAGAAATGCATGTGAGAGAGAGTATGGAAGAGTAGAGTTATTACTGGACTCTTCTGTTTTGTTTTTGCTGGTGTTCATGAAAGATAAATTGCTTTTAAACAGAATCTCTCTAGCAATTTCAAGAAGTCAACAGTTTAAAGAGCTTACAGAGCACAGGGTTTGGCTGTATCCACTGCTCTACCAGTGGATTACAGAATGACCTTGTGTGCACCTTTCTGCCTCAGTTTCTCTGAGTGTAAAATAACTGTAATGATACTGACTTCCTGAAATGCCTCATTGCCTCAGTACCTACTCATGAAAAATACTATTAGAAGAGCTGAGCATAATTATTATTAGTTTCTGAGCTGTCTGCTGGTGAGGTGAATCAGCTGACTCAGTAATGAAAAGTCAGTTTTCCTCCTCAAGGCGTTACATGAAATTGTTATCTGAAAGACTTAGGACTTGACCTTCAAAAGAATTCAGCTCCCCAGAGCTCCAATTTCTGGCACATTTTTAGACATTCAGAAACAACTGCATTTCCAAGTGAGTTTTGCCCACAATGGATCCCACCATTTGCAGAGCAGTTCTCCTAAAACTCCCGCAGCTCCGCTGAGCTGCTGGGAACAGGGACTTGGCTTCTCCTGAGAATCCATCCATCCCTTGCTATCGCCATGGGGCTGATCTCAGCACCTGAACTCACGTATTTCCACATGGAAAAAAGACAACAGATGCCAAATTTCTCCACTCTTGCTCTACAAATAAACCTGGCCACACAATATATGAGCACAGAGCTTTCTTCAGGCCTCCTCCTACACCTGTTTTAATCCCATGCACAACTCCAGTTAGAGAAAGCAAAAAAGAGAACCACTCAAAAAGATTCAATGAAGACCCTCAGGCAAAATAGCTTCTTTACCCACAGTATCTGCAGGGTCTTATTTCAATACAAAATTGCTTTTATCCTGGAAGGGGAATACAGTCTGAGGAAGGAAACCAGCATTTAGTCACTGTCTGGGTGTACAGGATGTGCGCACCCATGCCAGTGTGTAAATCTGATGCTGTCAGCAAAACTTGCTGCTTTCTGACAGACACCCTGTGCAGCCTTCAAAACTCCTACAGTCAATCCTCACACCTGTCAGCCTGAAAGATAACCTGGACTCGTCTTCCCTTTTTCCTTTTTCATCATAAAAGTAAAAGAAGAGGTACGGTGCTGTCATTTGGAAAATATGAAGATTCTGGGATTCTCTGGCACAGTCTCTCTCTGAGGGCTTATTTTAAACATTTTTGTCTTCCAGCTCACTTAAAACTGTAACAAATAAAACTAAATGATGGTGTTAATTTTGTCTACTGCTCCCTGTATTGCTGCAGTCTTCAGTCTTCGGCTGCTGTCCACCCTCCAGCTGCACGCACAGCAGAGCTGTAGCAGTAAGCCATAGCTGACTTTACATGATGCCTCAGCTAATAACAATCTGTCAATTTACTTTCCTCCACTGTTCACTACCGCTTTCCACAGGGGGTAACAAAAAATGTTCCCAAAGCCTTTTTTTCTCTCTCTTTTTGGCTGCATACGTATGTCTATATAATTATCAAAGCATCACTTAATGTTCACTAAGACAGATCGCGTCGCTGAACAATTCATTTTCTAACACCACAGCCTGGTATGACTGGGCCTTTTGGCAGTAATTGAATCCAGTCTACTGCTGTCAAAACAGAGAATTTATGAATAATAAATTGATTGTAGCCAGCAAAGCTAAGTCTGAGAGATAGCAGGTTATGTCAAGGAATAAGAAGAAATTTAAAAACACAATAAAGATTAATTTAGAATCAAACCCGCAATGCTTCCACAGTGGACAATAAAAGCAAATAAAACTGTCATTCTTATACGATATAATCTATAGTGCCACAAAGTGCATGAGCTCACAGACAGAAAGAAGGGAAGCAAAACGTACGCATACCCAAAATGATAGTGCAGATATAAGATGTGACATATGAACACAACACGGTGTTGCACTGCCATAGCTCTAATGGATTTTAGGTTACGTTATCAGGGTCTATAGGAGGACATAATGTATTTAATTAGACTAACTGATATGCAGAATGAAAGCTGGCAAGCTTGCTAGCATGTACTTGTGAGACCTCTGGACTTGCAACAGTCACATTTCAAGGTTTCCGTAAAACCAAAAGGCGAAAATACAGATACAAAGGAACTCCACCCAACAAAGAAATAACAAGAATTAATGGTCACAGACTGAAGGCAGAAAATAAGCTGTAGGGTGCGACTTTCTTTACAGTGAAGGCACTTAAGAGGTGGAACAAAGGGTCAAAAGGAGGGGCATGCTCCACATCTCACTGCTTTCAAATCATGACTAGTTGCCTTTCTGGAAAGAGCATTTCAGCCGCATAGAAGTTAAAGAAGCAACAGAGTTACTGGGTAAAATCCTACAGCCTGTGATCTATAGAAAGTCACTCAGTGCCCTACCAGTCCCTTACGGCATCAGACTGCATTAACCTCTGAATGTCCTGTGTGCCACCCAGGGCTTTGCGAGTCCAGACTCATTGCGGTTCATCGAGTGAAAGGAGCTGATTAAGACAGCATGGTTGGTTAAAATATGATGCTCTAGCAATATCTAATCTATCCTGTTATTTCTGTTGTCTAGGAAATGATTTAGTTTTAGGTTTTCGTTTGTTCCTGGCTACGATTATAGACTTAATCCCACTAAGCTGGTTAAAATGGTTACAGTTTAGTTTTTTTTTTTTTTTAATTTCCTTGTTGTTGTTGTTTTCTTTTGCTTTTGCTATGTTTGGGGACCGCTTGCAAATTCAGAACTGATCTGACTTGATGACGTTCAGCACTTCTTCAATAGCGGTCGAGAGTTTACTAGAGCAAACACTACAAGCCCACACCTGCCCAAACCTCCAGCTTTTGACACTTCCTTCGCACACGCTGGCCAAACTCCCTGCACATCACCCGCAAGTCAAACCACACGAATGGCGTGCATGGACTAATGGCAGCAGATGGTCTTCTAGCTTAATGGCTCCCAGGGAGCCAATGGACTCGATAATCATTAGCAACACATTATGTTGGTTTCATGAGAAATTGTCCTCCAGGAATGTAAAGTTAACACAGGATCAAGACCTCTCTTTAAAAGTTGGCCATTAACAGCCAGTCAATTATTCTACTTTTAAATAAAGTGAGTAATCGCAACTGAACTCAAGTTATACAAGCCATGTACAAAATTTCATAGCTGCCTTCAATTCATCTTTTTTTTTTTTTTTTAACGTTCAAATAATCCAAACAAGGAAAAAAAATGGTATGACCTGGAACCACCTGCTCTCATGCTGTGTCTTGGAAGTGACTATTTCCAACCCAGAAGATTTATGAAGACAGCCACTAGAATTAGGGGAAAACACCTCTAGGACGAACTTGGAATGTCCTGAAAGCATAGAGACTTACAGCACCCAGATTTCTAACCCGGCACTACAGGCACATGTGCAAAGCTCTGCAGAAACCCACCACACCTACAAAGCCCTAATTTGTAGCTGTACGTTTGGGGTGTGTGCATGCTGGTAAATGAAGCTATAGGTTTTGTTAGTGAGATCTTCAGGAAGGAAATGGCTCCCAGGAGAGGACTGAGTCCAGTGCTCAAAGACATGGGGCAAATGAGGATAAACTTTCAGAACCACACCGCACTGAATACCTGGTTGAAAACCTCTGCAGGTACTAAGAAACTCAGGTCAATTCCAAGGGCAAAACCCACAACTTCAGGACAACAAAAACAGTAGAGGCTTTCTGCAAACCTCTGTTGACTTTGTGAAAAACAAAGCTCTGAAGAAAAAAAAGAGAGAAATAAACCTGTCTAGACATTTATATGGATGTTGGTATTCATAAAAGATTTCTCTATGCCCTGACCTCTTCTCATAGCTGATCCTTTTATATTCTTTTTGGATGGTATCGAGTGGTTCTATCATTATTAATAAGACATGTTTATGTGACATAAATAAGACAAGCTAAGTTCTTCACGGACTCACAGAATACCAACTACCTGATAGGCTTATGCTTTTCCAAAATTGGTGGCCTTTTCTTTTTGATCAAATCTTCCCTGCCAACTGCTCTCCCTCATCATCTAAGAGGCCGGGAGATAAGCAGGACAGTGTGGGTAGAGGATGGAATCAAATGTTCCACAAATCTGTGTTGAACCTTCCCCATCATCTCCTCCTTTCCTCAAGGCTCTCAGTGTTAGGATGAGGTAGTGACAAAGGACTCCATATCTCATGGAAGACTTTTGTAACAACTCTTCAGTAGAAGCTCTCTTGGACACATTTGTCTTCACAAGTTGCCAGGGAACCCGGGCATGTTGGAAAAGTAGATGTATTCAGAAGGAGAAACGACACTTTTTCAAGGAAGGACCAAAGTAGCATTAATGCTGAGTACACTTCAACCATCTTTCAGAAGAAGATCTTTTAGAAGAGTGCTTTGCAAATAAACAGCCTACAACATCTCTCTTAGTTTGATAAGCATGGTTAATTTGTAAAGTTGAACTTTGTGCTACGTCACAGAGATTGTTTATCCTTGTTTACATGTCCCCCAAATGCACACACACTTTTAAGACATGGTATAAAATTTATGAGATCTACTGTGCTCCTTCTGCAGAGAACATGCCGTGTGTTTACTAAAAATGCTCAAGTACCTACATGAGTACTGCATGAACCAATGCCCTGCACCAACAGAGAAGATCTAATAGTTAAAACTCCTACCGTGGTGTCATATAACACCAAGTCAAATAATCAGTACTTAATGTAGGACTTTCACCACTTTACAGCGATAACTCAGTTTTCAAAGATGCTAAATTTTGCAGCAGAAAACAGGCATGCCCATAAAAAAGCACTTGTATACAAAGCTATCTTCCATACAGCAGTTACACAGTTCACACAGGTATGCGTGTTTTAACAGTTATCAGCAATAAAAACAGACATTTTCAAGGAACAGTTTTAAGGAAGCTCCATTCTTCTTAGAGCTAGAGAAAAGGCACAGTCAAACTTATTTTAGGATGCTGTAATTTTCAACACATCTCTTCCCTTTTAAGTTCTGCAGCTCTGGATGCTACTGGTCAAATTTTACCCTCTCATACTATAATAAAATCTAGACTAAATCCACCGATTTAGCTGGTGTTATGTGAGTTTTGTGCTCGCTTCCTGGAGCATGAAAAATGTTATTTGTAGGAAAATGAAGTTATTGTATTTCTCTCTCCATTAACATTGATGTGTTTCATGTAACAAATACTGGATGCAGTCACTGTATGCACTACCAATGATGAGAGAAATACAGTAGAAGATTGGAACCTAATTGTTAAATGATCTTTCTGATTGTCAGAAAATTAATGGCACGCTGCGGGCCTTGTAGTGCATGCCTTGGAAATCTCAGTGCAAGTTCCCAACCCATTTAAATAATTTCAGTTTATACATTTAATTTGCTTTTAATGTAGCCATTTAATTTGTTTTTGCCTATTTTTTTAACAAAAAAAAGAAAAGCACCATGGAATCTTTATGCTTGCACATGTACATACACAATTTCAAAGAAAGTACTATTTTCAAGCAAATTATATGAAATGTAAAATTAACAAAATGCAAATAATATAAACAATCTAAATTAAATATTAAAACAATGCTATATCTGAATGACTGAATTTTATTTTCATAAGAAGCTAAACTATAAACCATTCTTACCAATGCAACACCCAGCTGTTTGGTGTTTAGCATCGGAATAACATTATTCTAGTGCAGCTGCTGTTATTGTTTGCTGTATTTCTGCCAACTCGTGGAAGCCAGAGATGTTCATCTAGCAAAGAGGGACAGCTCTGATGAAAGCTCCAGTTTGACAGATGCTCCCATCAACAACTTTGTTACTCTGATTGACTACATGGTATTTTAGGCAAATTAACCTGTCCAAAAAAATTCTTTATTGCTATGCTTGTGGCACAGATGGAAATATGAACTTGACAATTCAGGGTACTAGCTTAGCAATTAACTGAGATGTTTCAATAGACTAATGAACTTTCATTCAAAGCATGCTCTCTGTCAGGAGAAGAGACAGGCTGTTGTTTGAGGAAGTGTTATAGAATGTCAAATAGATCTCTACAGCGATGTTACTGTGAAATTTGAAATATTAGAAAGGCACAGAAAGAAAGTCATTTAACACCTTTATAATCTCAGGAGATCTGAGATGAATCTTTATTATCAAAGTCTGAAATTCTACTGCACTTTACAGTCATCTTGCAGTAATTCACGCTCTGTATAATAACATTTCTCCAGTCACTAAGGCTGTTCAGTTTTGAATGGTCACACTATTAGAAGAAAAAAAAATAATCAAGCCATCTTTCTTTTAATTCATAAAGATATTAACATCCAACTAAAAAAATTATGAAATTATCTGAGCCTAAGAAACTACTATAGGGAAACTAAATCATCTGAAATAGTAAGTCAAGAGAGAACTATGTATGATTAGTAAATATGTATAAATATTAAAAGGGTGATTTTGTTTGGGGGGAAATGAATGCAAGGTTCTAAGGTAGCTTGAAATCATACAGAAATGACTTGAAAACGTGCATTTGATAAACTGAATGGACATTTCTGGGATCCAGCTTAAATTGCTCATCTAGCACCCTTAATGCAACAATAATGGACAAATCACGTCTCCGTTGGCCTATTCTAGCCTCTGTAAAAAACAAACAAAACCAAAAAGCATTCTACAGTCCAGTTACAGTCATTCTGCCACCCTCAAATGGCATGAAAGGGCCATAATATCAAAATCACCACTGGGCAGGACCTTCCAACCATCAAAAATCTTCTCACTTCAGGCTGAGCAGCATCTTTTACCCCACTCCAGATCTATGCACATTACCGGGAATGGAAACAAACAGAACATGGCAGAAAATAGCATTTTCCCGGATCAGAACTGAAAATCTGCCTGGTCTTGTGGGAGGCCAACCTTACCACTCACGACATACACATACATATATGCATATGTTAGGTAAGCATATACCAGGTATTAATAGCCCAAAAGCCCTCTTAGTACCATCTTTGTCAGTAACATCTGAACTATTTTTACTCCTCTGCCTTCTAAAAGAAGATGTGATTATGATAAGTATATTTCAAGGCATATATTCAACATTTACAATATATTCTTTATTTTTTAATAGTCACTTTTTGTGTCTTCTATTGGAGAGGAGCTAAATTTGTTCCATTACATAGGAGTCATGTACCTAGCCTTGAGTGAAAACCTGCACTGTGACAAAATATAATCCACTTTTCCTACATACCTCGTAAACAGCTTGACTCTCATCATAAAATATTAAAGCCTAATATTGCAGTCAGTTCCTTCTGAGTATCAAGACTTGGAGTAGCCCCAAGCATGTCAAACATGCATTGGAAACACTATATTTTTAAAGCAAGGCAATGTGTTAACTGATATACTGCAGTATTTAGTCTAAAAACCTTTGAACAGTTCTTAAAATTCTTTAAACCATTAACTACGTGATGAGTTAATAGCTCTAAAATGACCATTAAGGTTCAAAGTGGGCTTTTTAAGAAGAAGTCAATAAATAAAAAAAATATGAAAAGAGGGCACTCCTATATTTAACCCTACAACAAGCAAATTGCTTCTCCTACTTAAACCAACGGCAGTATTCCCACTGGTTTCAAAGTAATTCCACACACGAGTTGTAACTTGGACAAGTGCCATACCACAGTGGTTCTTTGAGCTGACAAATAAATAAACCAGGTAAGATGGGCAAGCAGCCTTGACCTCTGTCTACACTTTCCAGGTATACCACAGGCAGGGTTTGACCTCCTGCTGCCATGTACTCACTGCTATGGCCCTGAGAGGCCAGAGCAAAGTCTAATCCCTTGTCAATATAAACCACTGGATAAAATACTTACCTTGATTTCTCTCTCAAACTCTTATATGCTGCTTATTTCTACTCTTGAAATTATGCTCATAGCCATAGGTAGTATAATTACTTATGCAGACTATTATTGCACACAGCATACCTATTTCTTACATTTAATCATCAGAGCAAGTTGTTTAGCAGTAACAAATGGGTATATGTTTCTCGTGTTCCACTTCTTGTTAAGGGCAGAATCACAAAACCCAGTGTATTTTTGTCAAGTAGAATCTTACAGGAATATCTTTTATCCACTGAATCATGGCACATGCCTCCCAACATTTCCACAATTTCCAGCCACAAATTTCTTAACCTCTTGACACGTTACCTAAATCTCAGAGCAGCCAGAAGACAACCATCTCTTTAAGCATTTTTAGACACCTATACATGATGCTCATCAACACGATCTTCACCTAAAATGCTTGCCCTAGTATAGCTGGATTGAATGATGAGTGCCATAGTTTGGCATAAGTGGGACAATTCAAGCAATTCATGTTTAGGAAAGATTGTGTGAGGAATTACTTGAACCAGAACAGTTAAGGCAGGTTGAGTCCCTTGAGAGAAACAGCAGTCTTGTTAGCAGCAAGTTGGAAGTCAACTGATAGCCTTCTAAGGAAACTCTTTTTGTTTAAAGGTGATATTATAGCAAAAAGCTCTGACAAGTACTAAAACAGGACCTCTGGCGTACCAATGTATCATGCTGAGATCAGTACAGAACTTCTGTCTCAACATATTTGTTTTATATTCTCTGTCACGCCGGCCTGAGAGCATGATGTTATGCTGAAGCTCACCAGAACCTCTTTGTCTGCGAAGGCTTGGTCGTCGAGTGGGGAGAAATGGGCAGACGACCTATTGACTACACAGATCAATCCCTTTTGTCATCCTAGCCCATGAAACTCTGCCAGATTTTAGTACCAGTAAAATTGTCTGAAATTCCCTTTTAACTTGAGGATGAGGTTTCCAGCTCTTTAAAGCAGACTGCTCTGATAGCAGGTAATGGACAGGCACTGCTGAAAGAAACGCCGTAGTGAAAGGCCAAGAAAAGTCCTGTTTGCAGGGAAGTGGAGTTAAAAGACTTGCCTCAGTAACTGTAATCAAACAGCGAGATTAAAGGCAGCACTGGATTTCCTGAAGTCCACAGAAATTCTCAGGAAGGCCCCACTCATGCCCTAAGAAGAAAATGAGTCAGTGGCTGCTTTTTCTGCTTGGAAAACTTTCCTATTTCGCCCTATTTTATTCATATCACATGGGAGATGAAAGACTTGGCGACTACTGTCACGCGCCTGGTATCTCCTTCAGTACTGGGTGCATCAGTGTGTAGAGAAAATGAGCTCCATAACGTGGAAGGAAAAGCAAGTGGGGAGGACTGGTGCGGTACCACCAACACAGCAGAGAACGGTGGACAACCACAGCCTCACTTCAAGTAATTAATGGGACTAACCTTGAGTGAGGACAAATCCTGCATGTACTTTATGATGCTTTGGAAGAAGAGGAGAAGAACGCATTACTTGAACGAGGAATATATCTACGGAGATATATATATATACAAGCATATGTAAATCAAAATATTTTCTCTTAAAATAAGAGCTATAAGTTTTTATAAATCACCGCACTGCCTTGATTGAGCTTGCAGAACATTTCTGGTGATTTCAACAACTAATTAATAGGTACTTTTTTCTTCATTCTCCAAGTTCTTTATTCACTATAAAAATGACAACTGGAACTCCTATGAAATGTTGGTTTGATTCAACCCACTTGGTAAATTTACCACCAGCATTTCAAAAGCAAGATTAAGGAACGCCCTACCAACCTGTTCACAGTTTATAAATAAGTTGTATTTCCCGACGCAGAAATTAGATGTGTTGTTTGGGTAAAAGGGTGAACTGCAGCCAGACTTACATTTTATGTAAATCTATGATAAACAGGCTAATAAGCATTCTTTTTTATTATGTTGTGAAGATACCTCACCAATTTCACCTTTGCATTTGCTAATTCATTACATTTATCAAGTTCCATTTTTTTCTGTATGGATAATATACTGTGTAGAAGATTACTTTGAGCCTTCCTTTCCAGATAAATCTGATATTCACAATCGTTAACTATTGACTAACCAGAAAGAAATAAGCTAGTAATTAAAACCGAGCCCTAAACAACCTTGCTATTTTTCACAGGGAAGGTTTGTTATTTATTTTTTATTTCCTTGAGATTTTAAATTAGCAACTACATTCCCATTTTGGTAGAAATAGTAAAACTGCTTCAGTGCTTACTGCTGTCAGTGAGCTCTTATAATAAGTGTAAGCATGTGCTGTTGTTTCAGAACTAGGAGTTGGAGGCTGCATCCTGCCCGTCACGTTTAATCATCACCAAAAGGCCACGTAGTCCTCCTGACCATTAAAATGATGGACTGTACTTCATACTATGTTTGTAAATTTTTCATGTAGCCACCATTTTCTTATTATGTTTTGCATTGTGCTTAGCACCATAGGACCATAGGACTCTATCCCTATGTGGTAGCATAAAACCGTAAGCATAAAATACTAGCAGTAATTATCAGTAGAAAATAATTAGACGAACAAGACTGTGACCTCCTAGCGACAAACCACAATAAAAGGCTGGTACATAAAGCATTCAGGATACTTAAAGCTTTAGTACCAGGAGAAGCAGTGTGGGTGATAATACTGTTACGCATTCTGGAAGCATTTTCAACCATTTTAGACATCTGTCTGTGCTCCTCTGTAAAGCAGAAAGATGGGCTCACCTGGAAGTTGGTGAATCATCCACAGAAGGAGCATCCCTCTCCGCACTAACCACGCAGGACACCTGGGAAGAACAGCCCTCTGACTTAGTCACCTCGTTTGGAGACCTGCACGAAGGTATTTAAGCACTCCCCTCTGATAAAAGGTAAATGGGGCATGGACTTCATGACACGAGCTTCATTAAGGAAGATGTGTTTTGTGGCACTAAACCTGGAATTTTTGGCTCTGAACTTGCTTCTGTTAGATGATGAGTTAACTCAGTATTATTTGAGAGCTTTCTTAGTGAGTCAGAAGATGACACATCAGGAAGCAGTGTGCACCTTACAGAGCACTTAATGCTAAAAATCAGAGACGTTCAGAAACAGGCTTTTCTGAGAGTCAGTGATAAGCCACAGCAGTCACCCCGAGTCCTGCCCAGATTCACTGGCTGTGTCAATCAATACATCTCCATTGATTACAATCACAGTTAAATATTAGACTTGAGCTGAGAATTTGTCTCATGGTTTCTTTTGTTCAAAGGTCTCTATACACTTATTTCTCATTTTTCAGTCAGGCAACATGAAAACACTAATAGAAAAGAAGCATCCCCACGAAGGTGATAATGAGATGGTAAATCTAGTGATTCTCCTGGTGTTCCTGTAAGCAACAAAGAAGGAGCTGTTTGAAGTAGAGGTTTCCATCGGAAACACAGAGGGTAATCTTTTAAATACTGCATTTTTTCAATAAAAATATTTTTAGTGAAGTTGCACGGGCTGCATTCTTTCAAGAGCTCCTCTCAAATCCTAAGGGTAACGAGTCTGTGGTCACAGCTACAGCCACGAACTCCAGGATCACGCAGCATCTGTTCAATGGACAGAAGGTCCAGGAGATTTGACTCCAGCAGTTCACATCTCTGGGGCAGAAGACAGATGTGTCTGTGCCCCTGAAAAACAGCTACCTCCATCTCTGTTGTCCTGGCTATATATTTACCACTCTTTTCCCTGTAATATCTAGAAATAACCTATTTATTTTATGTGCTGCTCGGTGCCTTAACAACTTTCCCTGCCATTATTAATGGTATTTCCATCCTTACTAATGCTTCTAATGAGGAATTATCAAAAATGTCGTTAAAAAAAATTAATGACTCTGTCACTATATAGCACATTTTTAATGGCACCTTACGTATTAAACCAAGTATGCTGTGAGTCAAATAGATATTTATTGAAAAATATGTTTAGTTTGGAAAGCTTGGGTTTTGTCCAGCATGACTGGGTATCTGCATCAAGCATAGATGTCCATAGATTACAACACAATTTTCCCTCATCAGTGTAAAGTGAGTGACATCTCGAATTTTTCTGGGAAGACATTTCAAGAAATAAGAGAAGCTGGTGTCTGGAAGCTAACTGCTGGGTCATTACTGCAACAGTGCTGTGCAATAATTCAACAGCAGCTATGAAAATTGACCTATGAGACCTTCCACGGAAATGGTTCCTTCTCACTAGTCACCACAACTTGAAAAATATACTAGGTAACTTGGTAGCCAGTGAACGGAAATTGTTAAACTGACTTGCTCTCTCAAGGAGGTACTCGTCTATCCCACTGGTAACAGAGCAGGTAGTAATGAACCTTCCTCCAGAGACAGAAAAATTATCTTCCCTTTCCTACCTCCTGAAGACAGAGAAGAGATGGACTTGTATCAGTCCGAGGCTGCCTCAGTCTGCGGGCTCTGCTTTTGGTAGGAGCAGCTGGCTCGCTTGCTTCTGATACCTCGGAGGCATCATTCCCTTCATGAGCTGGAAGGGGAAGAAGCTTTCTCTCCTTAATCCCTCTTCGAGAGGCTCACAGATACAGCGGTACGTGGGAAGGATCGCTGGTACTCCATTGCTTCCCCAGAGCCCCTTAGCTGCTATAACTCAGCTGAGCACCATCTACTGAAACAATCGTTTGTTTATATTAAATCTTACTTCAAACATGATAATGGTATCATTTTATATTTATACAGTGCTATTCATCCCAGAGGATCCCAAAATGTTTCAGCTACTTATGGGCAGCAGCTGTTTAATAGTGGATAGTACGACTGCACAGCAGTGCGGGGCAGAAGCAAAGAAGAGCTCTGCATCCAACAGGAGCTACAGGGGAATTTACACAGGTGAAACAGAATTACCCAAATTGCAATTTAGCCAAGATGCCTGGGGCTAACATCTCTCTGCTCACAAAATGTTGCCCTTAACAATTCAGAGGGCATTCATCTGTTGACAAATAGAGAGAAATGTCTTTGGATATTCATGCAGCTTGCTTAACTCAAAAGCAAATTGAAAATTATAATAAAACCTGTTCCACATTCTTCATTCATTAAAACTGTGTCTGTGCCACGTTATTTCTGGGCATATTAGCATCTGCTGGGAAGAGCTCATTAAATGACCATTAGCCTGCTCTCTTTTCCTTCCAGGACAGCACAGGTTGAAAGCCTGTCCTTCCTTCGTGGCACCACCTACGTAAATGGCAATAAGATAGAATTTCATTTTGGCAAGAAAGAACACATGAGCACAGAGGTTTTTGTTGGAAGCAACTGTGAAATAGAAGGAAGAAAGTTCAGGAGAAAAGGCTGCTGAATAGCATGCTTAGGAAGAAGTACCACAACGGTCCCTCAGGAATGACTGCTCTCACCCACAGAAAAAAAAGGGGCAACCTTGGCCACTGATCTGTAGAGAATTGCCTCACATTCAAGGAGACCTGGCTTGTCAGTAAGTCAACAGACAACATCTCGTGTTGGGTGGTCCTTAGAGCAAGGGTGCTAGGAGAAACGTTGCACAGCCCCAGACACTTCTGTAACCAGAACTGCATCCCCAGCAAACTGGAAAAGGCTGTGCAACAGGAGGGCAATGCCTGCACATCACGAAGGAAGAGAAAGTTGTGGGAACAGTAAGTTGAGGAAAGAATGCGAAAGAATCAGATGTGACATTGGAAGCACGAAAACTCAAAGCAATTCTCAGGTTCTCATGTTTTCCACGCTACAGATCAGCCCTGAGACAACCTAGATATTACACATTTACATTGCTTTTCTGTTCTTTAAAAAATAAAAATTACTTCTTACTCCTACCAGCAGATCAAGTAACGTGAGAGCTGGAGTTACTAGTCACAAAAACAATATTGCAACTGGGGAAATGAGAAGAATGGATGGGAAACACAAAATAAACAAGTTGAGGGCTAAAAACCGTATTTGGGAATTTTTTATCTTTTGAAAGGTTCTTCTCAAGAAGAGACTGCATCAGGGCACTGCTTTTATGTCCTTGAGTAAACATCATTACCTCATCTCTTCTCCCTCTTACTCTCTTACCCTTTTTACTTTTTGATTTACTAGCAGTATTAAAAAGGAGCAACAGAAATTGCCACATAGGATCAGGGCACTGTAGTCACCTCCTGTGTTATCAGGTCTGCGACATTCTTGCAAAACATCTAATTTGATCAAAGTTCAAAATTGTCTGTTGTTGGCAGGCATGGAATAATCTAGCAACTGTCCTCATGTCCATTAATTCAAATTTGCAGATTTACCAGGCTAGGAGATTTTGTCTTTCCCTGGCAGTATGACTATTTGGTGCTTCAGCCTAGTTTCTGGTGGAAAGAGCACTCGAGCATCCTCTCTGCATTTTTTTTTTTTGTACCTGTGACATCCTGACTCACTCCCCTCATCCCCTGGGTACCTTCAGAAGCTTTTAGCCCATTTCAGCTGAATTTGCCGGAAAGACAGAGATCTCAAGAACTTCGTGTTCCACAACAAACAGGCAGCTGGGAAGGGATTCTGTTTGTAACTCTGCTGGGGAAAGCTGTGGCATGAGCTCCGCTCCTGCTGCATCCCCACCAGCCCCCTGAGACAGGGCCACCACAAGCACTCAGCCCCAAAAACGCTGCCATCAGAGCACAGGCGCCAGAGAAGGCAGCTCCCAGAGACACCAGCAGGGATCCGGGCCTCAGCTATTCACCTGCTTATAGCTATTTGCTAATCTTCCCCGTCACAACTGCTCTAGCCAAATAGGTTTTGGAAACTTCCCAATGATATTGTGTGTCAGCGAGCTCCACAGACTAATTAGAGGCTGCAGAAAAGCTTTTTCCTTCGGGGTGCCTTCGGTTTCACTGACAATCCCCCCTTCCTGGCGACCCAGAAGGAATTATATACTCTACATCTCAGACAGTAATTACTATCACCTTCTCTTAATTGATCTGGCTCCAGTGAGCAATAAGAAATTAAAATAATTAGCAGATATGCCTAGTGTTTCTGAAGTCCCACCTACACTTTGTAGTCTATTTACTCTAGAATCAGCTGGGCCCATCACTTCGGTGGCAGTGCTGCACCGCTCTGGCTCTCCAAGACATTTGACCAGCCAAGTCTGAGGACTCTTCCCAACCCATACACAAAGTCCAGCTGTAGCTGTTGCAGGCAGTCATCAAATAATCGCTCACCAGCACAGGAGCTGTGGTAAAATAGCCCTTTCTCGAGCTCGTTTTGAAAAAAAATGAGGGTCATTGCTCTCCTGTCCCCTGGAGAGACAGAGGATTACAAGGATGTCTTCATGCTGCCAACATTCACACGTTTGCTCCACTTGCACAGGAGATAGAGAAATATATACATGCAAGTTGGGAAGAGAGGCTAAGGTCTTGGAATAAAAATAGCATATTTAAGGGATTAATTTCATTTTTGTTCCTAGTGATTTCTGTATTGCATTAATTAATGTTCCATCTTGACTGCTGAGCATGGACAGATTTATTTTTTTTTTCTAATAGGAAGAGAGAGCTTTGAGCACCATGTGGCTTTTCCCAAGCACTTGTTCCTCCAGTAGCTAAATGTGGAGATATCACTTAAAGCAAATTGTGCCCTCTCTCTGCCCTTAGCAAACAGACACTGACTTTTTTTTTTATTTTTCTTCTGTGCACAAATACTACACATCTACTGCCCTCCTTTCAAGAAACTGGGAAAATCCAGATCCCAGCAAAGTTCAATCTTTTCCCCCTGCACTCTGTAAATTTAGTCAACAATATTAATCCACATTGAACAATTCTGCAGAGTACAACAACAAGCTGGTTACACAGACAGGGATGCATTTGGAATTTAAATGAGTTCCTGTTATTCTTGTTCTCTTGAAGCCTGCACAGTGCTGAAGAAACCTAATGTCTCTTAAACAGTGGAAAAAAATCAATTTAAAATATATTTTAACTATTCTGCTAGTACTATTGTCTGTATTCCTGAGGGAGAGAGTGTTTCTTGATTCCCCCCCTTCACAATTAAAGGCAGTCATCAAAGATACACATTACCCTGGTTGTCTTGACAATGCTTTATGATTAAAAGACTCAAATACCTTCAGCTTATCATGCATTTAGAAATATAACAAAAACAAAGAATAATTTGCCATTCTGCAAATTTGTCATCTCTTCATTCCTTCTACTTTAAAATTCTTTTATTAACGTGGTTTATTATTTCTATTGCAATACTACTAACGAAGTCAATTCATATACTCATTGTGCTAGTAGCTGTAGAAACACAACAAAAATAATGATAGAGTATGTTAGTTATTTAAGCTGCATTCACACAAATGTATTCTATCAACCCTGAACTTGAAGTAGTGTCTAATGGTTGTGCTAATACCTACCAGGAAAACGGTGGATATTCGTGCGTATTTCTTTAAGTTGAACAAGGTCATTTGTGGTCCTTTTTGCACAATATTCAGTGAATTAAAACATATTATTCCCTTACTTCCTTTTCCGCAACACATCAAGGGATTATTCAAAAAGAGGAACAAAAACCACCTTGACTACCTTTCACGGTAGGCTCATTTATCCCTTTGTGGTCTCTTAAGCAGCACCAGGCTGTGTAAGTTAATGTGGACTGGACAACTCTACTTCTGGCTTCAAATCACACCTTCCAAAGTGCTTATTAGGGGAACTTTCCGATCCAGCTTCAATAATCCCTATTCCTTGCCCTCTTCCATTGCTTAATATAACCTAAAGTGCTAGCCTGCTAGGAAAGCCTTTTTACTGACCCATATGAACTGGACACATGAATACATTTGTCACTGGACAAGCAAAGGTACCCACAGATCCCCTCCTTTCACTGGATCGATAACAGAAATGAAAGCGAAGACTGAAATGCTTTGAATACGGGTTATACAAAGTAATACAGCCATATCTCCACTTATAGATAAATCCCATCATTATAGTCCCTTGCCTCAGACAAAACTCCAGTTAAACTCTAGCCCTACAACACTTTCCTCCAAAGCAAAAACCTAATCTAACTTACAGTGAACATTTTCACAGTAAAAGCTGACTCCTATTTGTGCACTGAATTGACCATGACAAAAGAATGCCTCTGCTTTCCAAGGCCTAAATATTAAATTGTATTTTCTCTGAAATCTCAGCTTGGGAAAAAATCCCCTGCTCTCATTTAAGCTAAAAGTTTTCTTAGTCTTTTCTCCTGGGCTCTGAGAGCTCCTTTACAAATTTTATTGTAAAGAAAGATGGAAGAATTATGGTAATTTAATGTTTATTCTTCTTTGTGAACCACTCTCAGCTCTTCTGTATAAATAACTAAATGCTCTTATTAGTCCTAACATACAGAGAAATGCTTTCTATTTGAGACTGTCTTAGTGTGAAATCTACGGAAAATCAACTTCTGTCTCTTGCCCTTATTTTTCCCAGGAGTTTGATATTTGTCTCTAGTTTTCTCTTACCTTCTGTTGTGACAGCAGCACTCCTCTGGGTATCAAGAACAGAGAACCACGGTCTTACTGGGACAGCAGTCTTCTATCTTGTGACCAGCCTACCCAGCTCTTGTTTTATTTCAAGAGCACATTTCTACCAGCAGATGGGATCTGTTCTGCAGGCTCCACTGGGCTGGGGATGATGCCAAGAGAACAAAGAGCAGCGCCAGAAGCATTGATGCCACTATTCCCATGGAGCAGAGAACTTCCCAAGACAAACATCACCAAGTGCAAGGACCTTGCCTCAGCACTGGGATGCTCACTGCTCTCAGATAAACATCACATGGCCGTACCCGTGCCAGTGGGGTAGCCAGGGCACTGAGTATTGTGCCAGTATTACACATCACCCTTTCTTAGTCAAAAGGTTCAGGAAAGATTGTATTTTCTGGAGGAAACCTCACATCTCCAAAGTATCTGTGAAAGTAAGTCAAACTGCACTTTTTTCCCCAAGTCTGAAATTTCCATACACTTCAAGCCAAAGCACTTTTAAAGGAGCTTAAAGACGCATAGGTTCCTGATGAAGTCAAGAAGGAGCAAAGCGACAGTTTGAATTCTAAACAGATTGAACTGCCCGGTGGAAATACCTCTCACTAACGAGGTGGAGAGCTGAGAAGCAACTATGTTCCTCACTGAAGTGAGAGAGAACACGAAGTTTAGCATCTGCTTTGGCATCCGCTCTAGAGAACTTAGCAAAGAGGAGCAGAGATCGAGCCAAGCTGAATTTCAGCATCAGCTCTGGATGCACCTTTTTGCCTTGGGGAAACTACTTCTCCTCTGCTGCCATTTTGCCATCTGTAAAATGATGATGGCACTATTAATTACCTACCTGAGATAGCTATGCTGAGATATACTTTTTATCTCTGCAGTACGACACATTTCTGGAGAACTATACAAGCAGCAACAACATTTGAGCTGCTACAATCTTTTCCACAGTGCAGCTGTACTTGTGAGCACGCACAGCTCATATTGCAAGTATTCATTCTTTATTCTCCTATTGATTTCAATAGGACTTCTGAGCACAGAGTGTTTTCAGGAGCAGTTTACATGCATAGGTCTCGGAGTAGCGCATCATCAGTGAATAGAAATAAATACATGGTAAAAAATAACAGCTGCAGAATACATTGGGGATATTCTTCATCAGAAACGAAAATTTACAGTCTCAAAAGAAGAAAACAGGATTTTTTTTTTCTATGAAGTATGGAGATTAGCAGGCATTAAACATAAATACATAATATTATACATGTATCTCTATAAACACATAATTTTCTGCCTTTCTAAGACTGTTTAAAATGGTAAGGAAGACTACACAAGTGACTTGTTGATTGCACTGTGAATCTAAGAACTCTCTAATTATTGCTGCCATCTACTCATAATTTCAGAAGCTAAGTTATTTTGAAAAATGAAGTCAAAACCTGACACTAATAATTGGATCTTTCAAGTTATTTTCCCCCCTCAATACAATAACAACCGCTTGTTGATATTGCATTAATACTTCCTTTCTATTTGCTTTTAAATAGTTTTATGAACTAATGTAAATATTGATCGTACAAACTAAGAACAGACACTGTTTTTTTCAGCAAAGGACGTGAACATCAGGAAAAGGAAACAGAAATAGTGGCACACGTCAAGACCTCGCTGCATTTAAAGCAGCTTTCTGTGCAGTTGAGGTAAGCGGGCCGGGGAAGGACCCTTCTCTGCTCTGTCTGCTCTGGGGCCAGATGAGCTTGGGCGCTGCTTGCTCGTGCACTACCTGACAGATAAGCAGCAGAAGAAAGCAGGAGGCTCTCCACACCTCAGAGCAATATCCTCTCTGCCAGCACACCTATGTATGGGACATCCCACGTGGCTCAACGGTTGGAGCCAATAGACCATGGCATGCCTACTTGGCCTGCGGTCTTTGAAAGACCCATAGGTAACGGGGAGAAACCTCCTCGTATGGACTTCAGCCCTTTCGGGCCTTGGAGCATGCAGGCATTTTTGGAGGTCTATTCAGCATTAGTGGAAATGCAGAGATAATGACGAATACTGACCGTTTGTCACGCAAAATGTTATTTAGTATATGCCAGATGACAGCAGTAAGGAACACACACCTTACTTCATTAATCAATAAAATATGTTCCTTTTCCTCCTTGCAAATCACATCTCAATGAGCAACTTGCACAAAGAAATGTGGCAGCAACTTTCCTACCCAAGTTCAGGAGAATAAGCTCCGAATTCTCCTTTTCCATGGTATGTTCCTTTGGAGACACATGACTATGGAAAACCATTTTTTTAAGGACATCATTCTGCCTGTTACAGAAAAGTGAAATTGTATTGATGCTTACAAGAAGGTACTACAGAGACACTCCCACAACTGGGCTTCTGCCCAGCGAAGTCAAACGCTCGACTTTCAACAGAGGCAGTTCCTCAAGCATTTCACTGAGGCTGGATCACAACAATGGTGAATGCCATGAACTCCTAATCTTCCTGCTGATCAAAATATAACTTGTGCAGAAAGGGTTGGATGAACCTCAAGTGCACAGCTGCTTGTTTTACAGTTTTATTTTTTACATTCCGAAAGTTTATGTGATCTAATTAGCCATTTTATTTCACAAAAATACATTTTGGCACTGTTGGACTTGGAACGGCTCTAATGCAAGGGGTTTGTCTACAAAGGAGGCAGACGAGTGCATGGAAAATAAGCATTATGCTTCTGATCAGAGACATTATGACGGGGAAGCACAGCTCTGCTACACTCGCATGGAGATCGCTTCGCTGATTTTAAGCTTTTAAATTCTGTACATTTATTTAAACCTAGCTAAGAAAAACCAGTGACAATGCCCAGCAGAAGCGTCTAAATATTATTCACACTTAATGAAAAGGCTGAGAACATCAGAGGCTGGCCAAAGCCCGAGTGCTTGCCTGGGGTTATCTGCACCGCTGACCCCAGCCCCACCAAAACCCAGCAGCAGCACAGGCGAGGCGGGGGAGATCCCGCAGAGCTCCCCAAAGCCCCTGGCCGCTCATCACACGCCGCCTACCCTTTCCTACAGCAGCTCCTCCGCCTCTGATTTTATCTGGTTACTGGAGAATGTGGATTATGTGACTGCTCATTTCCAAGCCCCAGCGCTGTTAAAGGGGTTATCTGACACGCGGGTGTTACCAGAGAAAATGCAGCAATTAAGTTCCTGGATCCGTGGCTGTTCGGCAGCACGGGCACCCCAGGGAAGACATCCTGGCCATGAATATATCCAAGATATCTAGATAAACAAAAACACATAGTCTCCAGAGCCAAATGTCAACCAGCCACTTTTAAAAAGCACCGAGATAAAATATCTACCTGTGCTCAGAGAGCTGACACAGCCTGCACGCTACTTGACCCAACCCAGCACTTAGGCAGGATCTCAAAGGCACGCTGCTCCTGCATAACTCTCTTTTGAGAAAAACTTTCTTTGTGGCCAGCGGATAAAAATCTGCCCTTCCTCTCCTGCCTTATAGTTATGTCTTGAAGGAAAACCACCCAAATTAAAATGCTTGAATCGAGACATTGGCAAGAGATGTGCAAAACAAGACAGAGTCTCTTGTTAACATCTTATTTGCTGTTTTCACTCCACTATTTGTGATAAAAGCAAAGTACTAAAGTACAATGTAGGTACAGAACAGCCACACACTTGAATCACACAGTCTACTTATATTTAACTCCCAGGGTTCTCCCCCTATAATCTGAAGTCCTAGATTTATCAGGGTGGAATATAAGGGAGCATGTTTAAAGCATTTGTGAATGCAAATGTGTCTCACCTACACACTCAGGAAGAAAACCATGACCTCTTTCTGTGTGTCCTTGCTTTCATCCAACTCACAGGAAATGTCATCTAGCTCTGATTGACAGTGACTGATAATAAGGATAAAATACCTTTTTACTTCAAATGCCTATCTATCACTGTTTAGAATACCCCTGTCCTTTGATGATGCATGAAGATGCATTTGCCTCTCAAACAGTTGATGGATTCATTTCTTTTAATTAAAACTATAAATCTTACTACTTATCTTACTGTTATCTGCAATATGACAGTATCCCAAGTTGGATCAAGCCTACTGTGTTCAACATTGTACCCCTATATGGTGAAAGATAGCCCCTACAAAACAACTGGCTGGTCATGGGGATATAGGACCATTTTACAGAAAGAAACAAAAAAAAGTGGCACACATGATAAATGATGGAGCTGTCAGAAAAATAAAACCTATACAGTTGAACATGAAGACGAGGAAAGGGATCATTTCTTTTCCCATCATTTGACTAGTTTTCACAAGATGCTTGCCAAAGTCTTATCGCTGTGCTGGCCCTTAAGCCTTGGCTTGCTTCGTGTACACATTAAACACACTTTTATTAAATGTCTTCTGCTATGACCAAAACATTAAATATATTTCTCATCACTAATTTACATATTAACCATTTATGCAGGAGTACCTTAAAAAAGCATAACGGCACACAAACGCTGCTGTGTAGCAGTTTCTATGCAATATCCGTGGTGTACCTGCATTTATTATGAGACTCGGTGATGTGTTAAGATGCTTTTGACACTCTTACTTGCTCTGCCGTTAAACTTCTCTAGGCCAAGGAGGTTGTACCTCTCCAGTGCCATTAACCCCACAGATTGCTTTATGAGGTTAACCGTCAATTCACATTTCCTTGCCCTCTTTTCAAGCTAAATTTTTTGACAAAGCTTTCAGGAAGACAATGCAAACGAGCATTTTTAAGTGGTCAAGGATACTTAAAATATTGAAGAAACAGAAATATTTTGAGTGAAATTTAGAACTAGTGAAATTTTTATTGAAATCGTTATGTTCCTCAGATGGGCACTGGAATTGGTGATGGGTTACCTCGTACTCTTCTCATGGCTGACTGTTGGGAAATAGTTGCACAACAGGGCCACTTTACTGGCAGAGATGGGACGTTAAACATACAGGAGGTTAACTGCAGGAGGTGATATGCCAGAAGGTCAACTGTCAGTTCTGGCTGATACCAATTCCAGCTACTAATTGGTCTCTTGCCCCTACCCAGTAAGGACAATTTTCACTAGTGAGTCCCACACAAACTCCTTATGCATCAGTACCCATTTAAATTGCAGGATGCAGTAATGCACGCCCAATCCCATACACACAGTACCAGTGCCACTGCCTGAATATCTGTTGTGTTATAATTTAGGATAGGTGCTTAATCAACTGCCTTGATTTAGTAAGCTTTACTGCTTTCTAAACAAGTAGCAATACATAACACAATTTTCAGTCCAGTTTTAGAAACCTTGATCATTTACCCCATTAAATCAGAAGGAGAAACACAGGCTGCTAGTGGGAGCATGTTCTGTTTCTTATATGCAATTCTCTGACAGCAAAACACACCATAAAAATGCATTTGCTGTTTCAGCTGACATATAACACAATATTCCAAAAGAAAATATTAGCCTTGCCATTGCTACAGCTAGTGATATGTCCTCTCGAATTTAGTACATGCAATAGGCTAGAGGATAAAAACATCCCAAAGATAGCAGAAGAATTTATAAGTCAATGATCTGCTTATGAGGAATGGAGACTGCTGATGCAAGCTGCAGTCTTACTGATAAAAAAAATGGATTTCCCATAGCATTGCCGATAGCACTGGGAACTAATTGGCCTGAGTTTACTCCTGCTGACTATTCTGTGTTCATTTTGGCTTGCTCTGGAGGACCCAATCAATCACAAGCCCAAGCTGCAGCTGACCCGTAGGCAGCCACAATTAAAACACAGTTCCTACTTACTTAAAGGTAGAAGGTGAATTTAACCCGATCTAAGTAAAGGAGAGAGGGCTTGAAACCACTTGCAGTCCCTAAGATGTTACATCACTTCAGACAACCCTTTTCCTTTTAAGAGGAGCTTTTATTGCCCACAGCCCTTAGGAAAGCTTACAGACCATTTTAGCAGACGACGCCTCTCCCAGATGCAGGGTAGATGAAGCAGGATGCTACCACAGCTCAGGACCCTGAGGATCAGGCCCACGGTTCTTAAGGAACTTGCTGACTTGCTTTAATGAATGCTCTGTCTAAAACTAATTACTTGCTTGCACTCACAGCACATTTCTGGGCATTTGACAATTTATTTTGCCTACGTGCTACAGAAGGGCAATCTACAAGAAAAACACTCTTGGAATGAGCCATGGGCTGTGGTTTGTTCAGAGACAGTCCCCGCTCATCCTTTGAAATGCAGGCACAAACACACTTGGACTGCGCATCTGGTCCTACCCAGGCGTTTCTTGGAGAGAGAAGTTTTACATAGACTTATAAAGATGGGGATGGGGAGGAGGCAATCCCAACAATATGGGTAGCACCTCCTTCAGGACACAAGGGACATAAGCTTCCAGCCATTACAGTGTTTTCACATCTCTGTTTCCAAGAGCTTTTGCTGGGATGCAATGACTATGGTTATGTACTGTCCCTTGCTACAGGGTGAGCCTAACCTAGCCTCATATCTCTTCCTCTTTCTGGCAATAAGCAAGCACTTGTTTATCTCACTAAGGCACAATTTAAAACTCACCCTTCTCATATGGTGCAATTTCACTTTTAGGAATTTACTATAAGATTAAATTTGGTTCAGTGCTTTCTAAATGTACAGTACATACATGAGGCAGAAACCGAACTGCTCTAGTATCACTACTGACTCTAGACAAAAGCTGTACTTAAAACTGCAGACTATAGGGAAAGTCAAAAGCAGTTACATAGAAAAGGATGTCATTACCAAATAAAACAATTCTCATAATGGCTTATATTTGCTAGCTCTGTATCTTTGTTTTGCTTTAAATGAGGCCTCCAAAACACCACATGAGTTTAAACAGGTTCTGAATTTCAAAACTTTCACCACTATCTACTCAGCCAAGAACCCCCAAATCTCCTATGCTCTAGCACAATTTTCAGACTGTGCAGTTTTATTCTTCAGAGAGTAGCACTGCTTTCTCAAAAGCAATGACTTAAGGGACAAGCAATTTGTATTTCAAGTTGGTCACGTTTTTGGTCAACTTTAAATCTATTTGTACATTCTTGTCTGAACCCTCTGCTCCACATATAGCAAAGAAACACACATCTGGTCAGCATAAAGGAAACAGCCATGCAGTCAAGAACAAATTGGAAAATTCCTCTCTGAAGCAGGAGGAATTAGCTTTGGGTGACTATGCTTAACACATTTCTGTTACTTAAACAACTGATCATGGAAAGCATTCAGACCAAATTTAGGAAAACAGAAATGGGTATTTCATGGTTATAGAAAAAAAGAAGCTAAAATGCTGGATATGCTGGCCTCTTCTCTAGATAATATTACGTATTTTCTCAGCACTGAAGTCCCTTCCCCTGTGTAGCTGTCTAGAATAAGTTTGTTTCCTGTAAACTATAACAGCTGTGTTGTTTTTTTTTTTTGGCATCCTCTGCATGTCCGATCTTTAGATCACTTTTAGAAGTATCCAGCACTTCCCACTTACAAGGCTACAAGAAGGAAGTAATTAGCATTTAGATAAAACAGAACAGGATGACAGCAATTCAATTGTTGCCCAAATCATAAGTTTTTCGATTCAATTAAGCATTCGTTTTCTGGTTTTGGTGGCAGCTTCTGTTGGGGACAAAGCTGTGGTTAATTGAGAAATGACTACAAACCAAACACTTATTAAAAGCAGAATTCTTTTACAGCCAAGTTTCTGGGCTCTGTTAACTTTCTCTGCAGAGTTAACATCTCTGCAGAGCAAACTCTGGAAAAAATGCAAGACACCAAACACTGAAAAAGACAAATCATTTCAATTTTTCACTTTTGTATTTCAATCATGTTCTAGAACACAGGGAGTAAACTTCATTTAGAGGCTAGCTCCTTTGGGAAAAAAAAAAAAAAAGAGCAAATACTTTAAAGACTACTGAATAAAAGTAAATTAAAAACAAACAAACAAAAAACCTTGTCTGCTATATACATACCAACAGGTATACCTACTCAGAAGCCATACTTCAGCATGAGTTCTGCATGACATAATATAATTCCAAGCACTCTTCCTTCCCTTCCTCTTTTTCTATGAAATTTTGGCTATTGAGTCCACCCACACTATTACTGTGTAGTCAATTCTGTACAATGGCTCATTCACCGAAGATATTTAACAGTAAGAAAATTTAGAAACATGATATAAAAAAAACACAAAGTAATCACCAGAACCTGCCTTGTACTAGATTCCTGCACAGCAGCAGAGCTGAGCCAGATTCCCACCATGTTGGCAGCTCAATGCCATAGCTAGATGAGTTACTGACCAGCACCACCTACATCTGCCAATTAATTCTGTAAGAAAACACACACAAAATATGTATTTTTAACCACTTTGCATTCATACAATTATAGTACCTGTTTTGCAAAACCAGAGAATTCTGAACAATTTTAATGTCTCTTCTCTTTCATGCACTCATGTAAATTATTTGTGACATCTAGATACTCTTTGACTGCAAAGTATTACCCATATTTTTGACGAGTAACACCACGGAAAGCTGGGGTTGGTTTTGCTTTTCCATTAGCATCAAGGGTGCAAAGCTCAGCTCAAACCTCTGGAAACCTTTGGCCTTTCTCCAATGCTCCTGACCTGGCCAACGTTAACAGCCTCTGATACAGACTTTTAGAAGTTTCTGTCAAAAATCAGCAGTTTCTTTGGTGTTGCCACTGGATCATTTGCTTTTGCAAAGCTGTTTCAGTTCACAGTGTCTTTGGTAGGTCCAAGAGGCAGAGATTTTCCCTGAACTTCTCCAGTGCACATACAGATAGGATATTATTTTGAAAAATAGTATATTTTCTTGAGGAAGTTCTGTTACCACCAGTCATTGACTTTATCAAGGACTACTTAAACTTGCACATGAAAACTAAGGTCAACCTTTTATTCTCTTCCACTGGTCAAGTGGAAAACAACAAATAAACCTACACACACACTGGGCTAGACCCCAGAAATGCCAGAGCCTGTACAAGGCTTGATACCACCAGGTTACATTTACACGTTTCATCCAGGCTCACTGATGTTAGCAGCGTATTTGAAAGTGTGTCAAATGTCTGAGAGAAGTCTTTGAAATGAGCAGCAGAAAGGACAGAGCATCATGACCTGCACGAACAGAATTCTGCAAACATGCATGCTCCATCCTAGCTACACTGCGTCCTAAAAAT
The DNA here is from genome assembly GCF_964211835.1 of Anser anser. Classification (NCBI taxonomy): domain Eukaryota; kingdom Metazoa; phylum Chordata; class Aves; order Anseriformes; family Anatidae; genus Anser; species Anser anser. The sequence continues at coordinate 4,250,483 of NC_139737.1, forward strand.
CAGTAATGGATGGTCAGTTGTTGCATTGAAAATATCTACCAGGAAAATACAGATAGTATCATGATCAACTACATGGGAGAAAATTTGTATTATGTATTCTTATTATTAGCTGATCACAGCCTAGAAGTCTGAAGAACCCCATCTTTGGCCTTTACGCAGGACATGGCACCACCGCCGCAGGCAGTAGCAGTCCATTAATTATTACTCCAGTGCTGCCTGATAGCAAACGTCTTGCTCTTTCTTCTTGCTGCTTCTCCCCACATGGTGCAGATAGGCTTGGTTTTATAATTGCTGGACCCTCCAGGTCAGAGTCACCACCCTGCCATCAAGAGACATGTGAGAGACCAGCAAAAACCCAGCAGCTTATCAAAAACAATGCTCCATTTTTCCAGCCCCATTGCCCTTTCCATTAATGGGATTCTGCTCTGTTCTGCTGTTCTTTGTGCTTAATTCCCTTGGGCTTCTCAGGCCGTGACTGCTAAATTATAAAATGATTTTGAGAGGTCTGGATAAATGTACCATCTTGTTACATGATAGCTTTTTATAGGTATCATATGGGAAATGCCAGCCCCTGAGGATGGCACTATCCTGGTCGCTACCCTTGGTTCTGTCTGACCACAAGATGTTAAGCAGTACTTGCCCAGAAAAAAATGATTTTTTTCTTCTTTTTCTTGTTTTAAGTTTATTAATACTGTCACATCAAATCTCAATGCAAAGCGATACAAAATGTCATACACTAAAAATAATGTGTTAGAAATGGGTCAGTACTGGAATATTTGCACTATCTATAAACCCTAGTTTATTATTTCCTCCACTTTCTAGCTCTTTTAACACAATTCTTGAGAATACCAACAAAACAGAGTTAAATTCTGATGAATTTTAGGAGAAATCCAGACAGAAGTGAGTATTTAGGTCACTAAATTAGTGAGAAAATAATGTCAGTGAAGTTATTTTGAGTGAATTTCATCATTTTTATGTAAAGTAATTAAATTGATTGCTTTTGTGTGGAACCATAAGCTCTGGAGTGGTCAAGACAAGCTGCAACCATGCCAACTGTGTGCTCTCAGTGAGAAGAGAGGAAGAAAGAACATGGGCAAAAGACCTCTATTGAGTAATTTAGGTTGGACGGACCTTGGGAGATCACCTGGACTAACTCTCCAGCCAAACCAGGGAAAAACAGGTGAAGAAAAAAGGAGGAAGATGGCTTGGAAGTTTTAACGAGCTAGAGATATATAGAAAAAGGGAGATGACGATGATGGCTTGAGAGGCAGAGAGGAGAACTGTGTTAAGGCTTTACCAGGTAAGGAATCGGCTGAAAGGAAGGATGCGAAGACAAGGATGAATGTAGTTCTCACCAGCTGTACATGGAGAACTAGCATGGACAACAAACTGGCTGTGGGGGGATTATCACACAGACATACCGCAGGAAATTTACCATTTTAATGCAAACACACACTTCTGCAATGGGCCAAGGCTCACTAATGGGAAAGTACCTCCTCTCTAAGAGATGTGTGCAATTTACTCAACAAATACAACCAGAGTTAACCACGTCCAAATAGCTGTCACCTTTTCAGTAAATAATTAACATGATCTGGAATAGCACTCTGGGAAGTAGCTGGCGCATGGGCTGCACTTGGTAGCGAGCAATGACACCCAGAGTCCGCCACAGTAAGGACGCGCGCCCATTCCAAGTTATTTACTCCTCTACATGGCACATGCACATCCTTCGAGGAATGGCTCCCATCCACCTGGCACCCAGAAACGTAGGAAACAGTGTCATAACATTTTAGAGTTTAAAGTGCAGGCACAATGTGCCAAATTGAGGTAACAGATGGGGATCCAAACATTGCTAAGTGCTACCTAGCAATGCAACATATGCAGAGCCTGGAAATCGTGACATCATCTCACGGATGACAAAAACTTGCACCGATATTCAAATCGCACGCTTAATCACAACAAAAACTGCACATCAGCAAGGAACAATAGTACCAGAGGTAAGAAAGACAATGGTGCCTGGAAGAGAAGAGCGAGCCACCCTGGTGTCTCTGCGTGACAGAAGTGTGGGCTCTGTGCAGTCCTCATCTTTTCCCCTTTCTGCTTCAACAGTTTTTGGCAGGCGGATAGAGACAACCTGTGAGATAGTTTTGTGTTGAGTTTTGGAAGGGTAGGCTTGTATCCAAGAATAGAAGATAAAAAGAAAGACTTGCAGAATACGTCCATCTCCCAAAAGCTAAATATGTACTGTACAATTTGAGGTTAATCAGTTGGAGTTTTTAAATTATTAAACATGTACTAATTTTATGCAGTCTTTTATTTATACTATTTGGAGGGATTATTATGAAGAAGAGAAAAATTACTGCAGAATGCTGAACACCCAGCTTGAAAATTCTGGCCTTCAGTAAGAAGATGAAAACACTTTTTACTGATTCAACTTTCATTCTAAACTCATGTAATTTAATCAGATATGTTCACAGCTAGAATTGCTGCATGCTGGAAATCCTTCCTGGCAATATAGAAGCTACCACTTTACCACTCCACAGATAATTTTCTCATTACATTATATACTACAGTTAGAAAAAAGCTCAGTTATATTTACAAGCATACAGTACAACCAGTGATTGTAAAAGTATGCATAATGCATAGCTAGCTTGCCCAAGTAATTAATGTGATTACGCATGCAAAGCAGGTAACTGCAATAATTGGGTTGCTCTGCAAGCTGTGCAAATGCATGCACAATTCTGCACACCTAACGTTTTGGGAGCTTTGCCTACTTGGGGAGATTCTGAAGTTCTGTTTTGCAATCACAGTCTAGAAAGTAAACATAATAAACATAAGATTATTTCCTGTGCTATAAACTGACCTAAGAACCGATGCTATTTTCCCAATATAATTAAATGTTAAAAGCCTTTAATTAAAGAGCATAAATCAGAGTGAATCATTTCAGACCAAAGCAGGCTTACAATACAGGATGCATTTGTTGCTGAAAGTCTGCACGAGAACAAAGCCATAAAAATGCCATTCACACCTTTTAATTGGTACATTGGAGTATTCCTTTTATTGCTCTGCCAAACGAGCAATGGTACCACTTTCCGTCTGAAAATATTTTCAGACCCTCCAAACTTCAATCCAAGTGCTGACAAACAACAAACGACGGCCTCTGCTTCCCTGCAGTCCCACCCAGAAGCGAGCCGTTCTTTGTCCTGAAATGCCTGAAGCGTACCTGAGGTTTGAATTTAATTATCTTCCATATTGTGTTTCCTTTCATCTCAAGCTGTTATTTTTATTTGTTTATGCATTTATTTTGGGGGGATAGGAAATGTTATTGGTTCCGTTGACGTGGCTGTGCTATTACACGGCAAAGGAGCCCTTGTGGACTGGAGCCATGGAAGAGCACCGCGCTTGTGCCTGCTGCAGGGCACGATGATCCTTCTCCCTTTTTTTCCTTCCCCCTCTGTGCTCTGCCCTGTTGTCATGCCCCCCGCCAGCAGTGATGGGCATCCGTAAGTCGTTGGCATAAAAATATATTTACGGATTATGCACCCAGAAAACTACAGTAGGGTAAATGCAATCAGATTTACCGATAAACTCCAGGGCTCTGTGTAAATGTGGACTATGATAGAATTTACAGCTAGACAGAGCAGAAAAAAAAAAAAAAAAAAAGGTTTCTTCAGTTTGAAAGCCAAAATACAGATTCAGCTCAACCATGCTTACAAAGCTTTTGTTACCACTTTCTACAAACATTCAAGCGTTCAGGTTTTGTAGCAAACATTGAGGAATAAGACAGGAACAGATTTTGAGCTTGTAAATAATTTCCAACTGTGTATTCAATTCTAAATTTTAGTTTATACTGTGCTAGGTAATTGTGTAACAGTCAAATACAGAAAAGGAAACTAAACCATGGATAATACAGAAACCAATATCACACAAAATTGGCAATAACTGCAATCCAAAAAGAAAGCAAAAACACAGAATAATGCTTCAAAGACCTTTACAAATAATTCCAAATATGGAACCACTCTAGGAATGTCTTGGTCAAATCTTCAATAAAGAATTCCTCAAAGGAAAATACTTAAATTATTTATTCAGCCCTGACCACATGAGCTGAGAATGAAGTAAGGAAAGCAAATAATCAGAAATACTCCTTTTAAACTTGCCTTCAAAGAGCAGAATATTGCAAAATAGTAATTAATATCCTCATAAACTGTTAAGTATGCATAAACAAGCATGCCAGCTCTCCCTCTGTCCCTGCAAGCACAATATGCGTTTACATCTGGTCTCAAGAAGGAATGGGCAGATCCCAAACACTTTGGCTGCTCAGTTCAGATAAGCGCCCAGCAGCGTGGGTACTTATCCAAAGCTTACTCAACCTACCTGAACCTTTTGGGCCGGCAAAATGGAGCTGGCAGCCTTGTCACAACAGGCGTTTGCCTAACATTTCTGGCACGTGCTGCTTCCAGTTGGGCTAGAGATACTGCAGGAATAATCCTTCTCTTTTGACATTTCATATTGTCAGAGTGGCAGGAAGCTGGAAGTGTGGGGATGCACAACATGTGGAATGAGAGAGAAAAACACTTAAACAATCTGAAGCAGAGTTTGGAGTGGAAGCCCGACAGCCAGGAGCTGCCTTCTGCAGTTTGTCATCCAGTCATGGCATTACAATCACATAACCAAATATATATATATATATCCCTTTTAACCCTTAACCCTTAAGAAATTATCACACAAACAAGTAGCTCCACAATGTGAAGTCTGAGGGCCAAACGGTTCCTGGCACTCCAGTGTTTGGGGCGCACACTACCATGCTCAAGCCACACTGGTGTAAGCCAGGAATTTAACTGGTGAAAAATGCAACTGCATGCAACAGGGAGAGGTGACCTTTTCAGCAAAGGATCTCTGAAAAATAGCAGCTTCTTGTGTAAGACCAGTGTTTGTGTAAATATCACCCATGACGATACCGATGCACCACCTAGCATTTGCAAAGCCCCTGTTCACTGACCATAAGGTGTATAAAAAGAACTGCTCTTCAGCTAGCCTGTGATTTAACATTAATGGCATGATGCAGTGAAGGCTTTCAAATAGCATGTGAACAATGAAAGCTATTCCACACCTATGGACTTTTTAGGTAGCGCATGAATGATAAAGTATCCTTTATGACCGGCTAGGTGATCCTGGAAGGACTGGGGGAATCATCTGAGAAGCCAAAGTAACAGTTAAAACAAAACCAATATATCAAAAGGAAAATTTTTGATTGTGCAACAGATTTTCCCCTGGAGATGGAAGACAAGATTTTCTGGCTGGGAGAGCTCTAATGCAGGCAGCATGCATGACCAAACCCATTGGCTGGGCAGCACGGTCCAGCAGAGCGCGGGAGCCACGGCGAGCCAAGAACTCGCAAGCTCTAATCCGAGATCTGTCACCATCCACTGCACAGCCTTGGGCAAGTTACTTAACCTCCTTGTGTCTCAGTTTCACCATCTGTAGGACTGGGCTAGCACTCACTTGGCCAGCAGATCGGGGTATTCAGACGCTTAATTAAGGATAGCTGGAGTGATTAAGTGCCAGCTGCTCAGGCTGTGGCTGCAGAGACTCGCTGCCCGGCGTGAAGCCCCAGCACCACGGCGCTTGAGCCAGGCACGGTGCCCTCGGAGGAGGGCAGGGCAGGGAGGCTCTCTCTAGCACAATACGTGGGTCAGCATCTTTCAGTTCCAGCTGCTGGAGTGCTGGCTTGGCATCGCCCTCCTGCGAGCCCTTGGCTAACGCATGCTGGAGCAAGCCAGTCCTTCCCAGCCCACTGGAGCTGGGAAGGGAGCCAGGTCGTCCTCCAGGCGCCGCCACAATGAGGAACAAGTGGACGCCCCTCTGCGCATGGGAAAGCGGGGCCAGGTACATCCTGCTCCTCCTGCATGCTACAAGCAGCAATGGAAAGGAAAGGCCCGAGAGGTGAGCTCCATCTGCCCTTCTGAAGCAGCTCCTGACTGGCGGCCAGTGCCCCTGGCCACGAGCCCAGGTGAGATCTGACCGCTGATCTCCCGTTAGTCGCGAGCCCAGTGCCTGACCTCTCTCGCAGAAGTCTCCCCACTTCTGCTCACTGCATCTCTTGTCATCATTTTAATTGTCACCCTGTCTCTGCACCTCCCAATCCCATCCATTCCCTCTTATTCTGGGCAGTTTACTGTAAGTTTTTAGTTATCATCAAAATATTCAGAATAGCACAGTCCACATTTCAGCTTTTCTTCTGAGACAGTCCATTGGGAAGAGGTGTTCAAACCCTTCAGTATTTACAGGACTACTCAGGCTAAAGAGGACCCATATATATGAACAGATATTAAATGTACCTCAGAGTAAATGTCACAAAAGTACAAGTGACTGCACAAGGGACAGCCATCATTGCATCACCAAAGAATTAAACCAAGGAGGCACAATAAAATGGCATAGTTATAATGCAATGTAAGGTTCCCTATGAACCCATGAACCAACTTCACTTCAAAGACCTAGAACTAGATGAGAGGAAAGAATTTCCTTTATCCATACATCTTTTATTCTTAAACTTTCTTGCCAGTGCTCCAACCCTACATGTGACCTGTTCATCTTGACAAATCCACTTGCATTTTCCAAAAGTTGAACATGATCAGAAATGCACTCCTACCCAGGAATGCTCTTTAAAAAAACAGAGTTCTTTGATTTAGAAAGACTCCAGAGCACTTGCCCACTGCTCCCAACACATCCAGCCTAGCAATATGCACCAGTGTTTGATTTTTTCATGTCACCAATATCACAGTCACACAGGGCAGCAAGGAGAGGGGTCAGGAAGACCAGCCTCATAGGTGCAGAAAACCACGGTGTGCCAATGCACGATCATTTTCCTGCTGGCTGGAATCACGACGATACTGGACCAGGGGTGTCAACACATTGTCATCAGCCCTTCCCACAGGAGCCCAAATGTTGTGTTGCTGACTCTGAAGCGCAGCAGGAGCAAACCAGGGTTTTACCAGAGTAAACACCAGGAGAGGATTGCAGTATCTGGCTCCCAGCTTTTACAAACAACTATATTTCTGTCTCTGTCCTGTGACCTAGGTAATGAAATAGCATTTAAACTCAATTAGGGCATCTAAAATACAGATCTCTGCCTTAACAAGTAGACATTTGTGGTATTGCAGATTTAATATGGTAATGACTGAACAGATGTTTAGGAAATTGTGTACACTAGCTGATACTGCCTGGCAAAGGATTCATATTTTAGGTGTTTTGCTTCCGTGGTTTTAGGCACTCCACAGCCAAAAGTCTGTTTTCTGCTTGAAGACGAGTAACTACAGAAGTCTTTGTGCTTTGCTTTCGTGGCAAACAGAGGAGCTGGACACATCAAATGTAAATCTCTCCTCCACGTGCAATGGTTTCCAGTGACCCAGCTGCTTTGCACCACAGCTGTGCTAGCACCATACCTGAAAGAGTAATTCAGGACTTGCAAAAACAGAACTCAGATTAGAGCCTGGCCCATGTAATGCAAGAAAAAACACCAAATGGTTTTAAACCACCACATCACGTAACAGCACTTTCTTAGAGTGATGCATACCACTGGATTACAGGAGACTATTCGCATTAGGAAGCATAATTCAATACAACAAAAGGTGGCAAAATTGAGCCTGGATTGATTAAGGAGATTTACCTTCAAATTGACAATATTGCTGAACAGCGAGGGCAGGCATAATTTGGTTTTCTGCAGCACCACACTAAATGATGGCGATCAGTATTCCAATCAGGGGCTGATAGCTTTATTTCCCCCATGAGTTTCCCCAGGTCATCCCTGACAGTTAGAGAAGTGCTTAGTTGTTCAGGCTGCATTGAGCAGATGGCTACTGATCAGAGATTAGTACCGGAGCCTGGGGTCAGCAGGCTGCCAAACAAACTCATCCAAGGCTGGCTGTTACCGTCACCCCTGGGACAACAGTTTGCTGACCGCTACAGACAGGTGACTCGCTAGGCTGTGTTACTGAACGCCTTCAGACCTCTCTGCAGTATAGCCAGAGCTTGCCTAATATATCATTTATATCCCTGTGATTTCACTGTCTGGTGCTACAATATCACTTTTGGCTTTGGGTCACTCAGGATAGACTTTTGAAGGAAATGGAGGGCACACGGAGGTGGCGGAAGAGAATGATTGAAACCCACACCATCCCAGCTCTGCGAGAGCAGAGTCCCCACAACCGTGGTTAAGCCAGCTCACATTTTTCAAACCTCAGATCAGTCAGCATGACAACAGTCATCTCTTTTCATAGGTTTATTATTGTTCCAACAACAACAACAACAAAAAAAAAAGGAAAGAAAGTAAGTGGCAAGATTAAAAATGTCAAAAAGCTGGCGGGCTGGGAGAACAGAAGCTGGTATTTCAGGACTGGGGTATGTGGTTACTGCTGTGCATGGTGCTGTCTGTGCTATCTATATTCTTTCTCCTGATGTTGTTCAAAGGTGAGTTTTGGCACTGACTTAACATGGAATTTACACATACGTAAACCAGAAACGCGCCCTACCTTTACGGGTCTGGACTTTCTCAGTGCTCCTCGTTTTCACTAAAACATGAGAACTGAGTCCTCATAAGCAATGCTCCGATGTTACTTTCAGCCTGGGGTATTCTTCATTTGGGTGGGGTTTTCTTACCAAAGGAGGAAGACAACAACGTTACACCATCATAAGATCCTAGACCAAAACCAGTTTTCACTGGTAAAGGCAATGAGGAGCAAAGCTGAGCTTTGGTCTAGCACAACAGGCATTTGGAACATCATTTCTCATTACTACTATGGTATAGCAAAAACTGTTCTATAGATGAGAGCCAAGAGTACAGTACATACCATATAAACATAACCCAGAAATGTGTGCCCTCCAAATCTGTGTCTATATAGAGCAGAGGAAAAGAAGAAAAAACAAGAAGATGGAAGCAAGTTGCTGAAGGTAACCAGTAAAGTCACTAGAAGAGCCAGAACTATGGTCTCTTGACCCCCATCTTGGTGTCTTCAAAACCACCTATACTGTAAGAGCAAGCAGCTGTTTGGAGCCATCCATTTCAGGAAATTTAAAAATAAAACGTATCAATTATTTTACACTTTCTAAGAAGAGTATCTATTTCCTCCAATTATAATATCCTATAAAGAATGGGTACATGTTGCTTAGATACGGTACTACATATACAAAAATAGTTTTCTAATGGGTTCCATTTAAGAATTACACAATAGTATTAAGTTTGGGGACGCTTTAAAGTCCTGTTTACTCAATTTCATTTTAGTCTACTTTCACATATATGCTTTAATTTGTATATGCTTTTAATTATGCACTTCTGTGACACTGTATTGAGTCAGACCTAAATCCTGCAAACACTTACATGCATGGTTAACTTAATGCACATAGAGCCTCACTGCAAATTTATGCATGTCAAATTAGAAATGATCATGGTTTCATTGTTTCCCGTTTTCTAGTGGTTTGCTTCATTCATTCCTATATTCTCTGATTTTTTTTTTATCGATTTATTTTCACATTCATGCATTTATTTCCAAACCAATACAACATTTGAATTTAAAAGAGAAAAACTCTTTGGGAATTAAATGCAATGTAAAATGAAAGAGTCAGACTTCTAAAGGAGGAAAATCAGGAAGTTATTCTCACATTGGAGAAGTACATTTAAAAAAAAAAATCACATCTAACTTGCCTTGAGAACTATTTTATGAACACAGCTTGAAATCTGTTCAGAGTTACCGTGATTGTAACATTGCTGCTCAGATATTCTTCATCATCTCAGCTAAGCAAAAATATGCAGAAATACTGAAAGAAAAAAAGGTTATGTGATGTAGAATAACTATATTTTCATACTGTATCTCACATTATTACCACAGTAGTGTTTGCCTTGGATTCCAAGGCCATGATAAAACTCACTAGTTCTGAGTCCTGAACCAATGAAAGAAAGCATGAGCTGGTAAGGAGTTTCCCTGATGTCTAGCAACCTCTGCAAAATCCTTGTCCCCTGCAAACAAACATCCCTAACTACATTTAATACTCCAAATGTTTTATAATATTTGGTACTGTGCCTTTGAGCAATTGTACAGTGCAATCTGCAGCAACTGGTCAGCAGGATTTGTTTAGAACAATAGGGACTTTAATAGCAAACATGCTGCAATAGCAGGGGAAGGACGCAGCTGATTTGAAGTCCTGAGAACAAGAACAGTAGTATATTCTCAATTTAGGCTTCACCTATACAAGTTTCTTCTTCCCTGTAATCTTGGTGATATTGGAAACCTTCCACATTTACTTTGGGCTTTGACTTGACTTCTTTTTGCGTCAGTTATTAAATAACCATCATCCTCTTCAACACATGGCCAACGCCGCCTGCACACCGCTTCTTTCTCTGCCCACTGCTGGTCCAGGAGACCCAGCCAAGCTGGCTCATTACACGGCACAAGCTAATGACATGTATTATCCCAATAATTACCCAGAACCTTCACTACTTCAGCAACAAATAACTAAAAACCCATCTTGGGATAGAGGACTGCAGTGGAGTAAAGCTGCCATATTTCTGTGCAGATTTTCCCCCAGATAAACACGTGCATAAGAACTGCACGAGAAACAAGTCCTACTGCACGCGTGCAAATGAACTGTTTAACACATGAGCCCCAAAGTGTGACTTTTTATCAGTAACAAATTGATAAAGCAGTGGCAAAAGCTGGAGGGATTTCAGCTGGCAGGTCTGCTCACACCTACAGCACACGAACTCCTACCAAGTGCCAGACTTAGGGAAAATCTGGACAAGACTGAAAAAAATAATCAAAAACCTTCCTAGACAAATACATCCAGTTAGAAAAAGAAGGTCTGTGTGTAGAACCTGCGACAAATGAAAGCTCTGTTGTAGCATGCTAATTGGAGTAGAACTGCGCTGCTTTCTCCAAGTTAGCAGAACATTAAAGGAATTCTCGTTTCTTCATCCAAGTGCCAGCTGGGAGCAGTGATTTTAATTTATAGAAGAAACCCCAAACTGTACCTTTCCATGCACCCAGGAAACTTCTTGAAATAACCAGCAGCACTAGCTGCAGACTGGGTGGTCAAAAGCTGCTCTTACCAGACCTTGCAGCTTTCATGATATTGCTCGGCTGCCTCTTCTTGCTGTGGTTTACGCAGCGCTGACACGGAAGCAGCGCTGACGGTTCAGTCCCATCATTAGGCTCCTGAGAGAGAGCCCACGAATAGCAAGAAACAAATTACGGCTTTCCCAGAGCTTCTACCTCTAGTTGGCTGCAGAAAGGAAAAACGAATCATTACGTGTTTCTCTTTCACACTGCGAAGGTAAGATTTTCAAGCTAGAACATTGCATTATTTGCATGTCAGGGGAGAGGAGCTTTAGTGTGGATAATAAAAATGTAGATTCTGAAGCACAAGCTACAGCAAATAGAAAAAATGCGTATGTCCATACAGTACTGAATAGCAGCCAGCTCTGCCACTATATGCTACTTGCCAAAATTACTAGGAGTATACAGTTTGTACTTTGAACTATGTGTTGGTAACCTTCTGAAGTAGGATTTGCTTTTATTTCCTAAACTCCGAAAGAGATTTCAAAGTGATCAAATTCTACCAATGCAAATGCTTGTACATACAGTGTGTTTTGCTCGAGTATTTACGAATGTTTTCTTATTCATGAACAACCTTGTAAGCAAGAACTTGTTTGAACAAGTACTCCTGGAAAATGAAAAGTTACAAATATGATAGCTGATTAATCCATTTTCATATGCAATATTCAAAGAGTTTGCCTTTCAAAACTGTTTTGAGAACTAATCCATTCCTGTTTGCATAGTGCTGCCAAGGTGTAAAGCACTATCTAAGCATTCAGCATTATTAGTCTACCAGGGTCTGAGCATGCATGCGGCCCCTCTTCAAAACATTCGTGCTTGCATTTCTTAAAGGAGAAAGCAAGAGAAGTTGGAGAAAAGCCAGTCAAAAATCTATATAGTGTACTTGTCCACCCCAAAATTAACTTGGGTGAAATTTTAAAGTATGATCAATCTTTATGGTCTGTTACTGCAGGGAAGGTGTAAATAGAATCAAGTTTTCATACAACTGCAAGTTGTAGGAATCTTTTAAAAACATGATTATAGTGTTCTTCATTCCAAATCAATATTGATTATTCCTTAAGTTACAAATAAATTGCTTTTAGACTGAGACATTTCATGTCATATGAATATACTTACTAAGGAAAATATCCCTCTACCAAGTGAATGATGCCACCCCACTTGCTGGGCTCATTTAATAAAAGAAAAAAGGTTCTTCCCTTCCTTTCTCATATATTATTTTAAATATATTTTAGCCAACCTGCCTGACCTATTTGATTCTTGTTACCATTGTTCTGTGCAGAACTTTACAAGGATAAAGAAAAACATTTGTGACATCTGTGCTTGTGCAATGACCAAAAGGCCATTGCTTTCAGTGCTATTTACCCACTTTAAGGCTTAAGCCCACTCTGAAGACACATAGCCCAAACTCCCTCAGCAAGAAGCAGAACTCAAATTTTTATACCGAGGAAAAAGTCACTCCTGAATGCACTGTCATGAATCATGCAGGAAACAAGTCAGAGGAGGCTGCCCAACACTGTAAGTGCCACACAGGCGCTTGGCCGGCTGACTTCTGCCGACAGCCGTGGAAATTCACACACCCACTGGGCTGAAAGCATGGAGGTAAGTGAAACGTCTCTTCTCTTTCATCTTTCTGCTGTTTGCTCTCGACTTCCAAAATATACTTAAAATTAAAAAAAAAAAAAGAAAACCACAACAGTGAAATTCATGTTCTCAGTAGATTGCAGATAATACATAGGGCGAGGAGCATGAAAAGCAGCAAGTCACTTGGATGGAAATTAGGAATTCAGCAGTTTCTTCCTCGGTTGGCTACTCAGCCAGAGCGGTGCAGTTTGCTGCATCTCATCTGGCATTCTGCTGCTGTAGCTTCGAATGTGGCCAATGCAAGAGCCTGTTTGATCATCAGTTATGAGGGTGGATTTCTGCAAAAAGGAAATACAAAGTTCCTTTTGCAATAAAATGGTTTGTATTATCCTTCATGGTTTTACACCACAAAATACTCCTTACGTTTTCTCTCAGCATTTAATGTTTTTTAAGTTTACATTTGAGTTGCGATGATTAACTTTAAGAAACAAAGTAAACTGTATGTGCTTTTTTAGCCCCTAAGGACAATTATTGCTTAGAATATAACTGCAAAGATATTTTTACATTGTAAGAAACTGAGTATAATGTATATTACAGCTCATTTTCCAGCACTGGATTGCATCATAAATACGCTTTAAGCTGCCAGTATAAAATGATAGTGGAAAATTAACACAAGCATAACCCGCATTATTTAAGCTGAATTTTATAGCCAAATACAAACCAAAATGAAATAAAAACACGGTATTCATCTAAGAAAAAATCGTAGAAATAATACAAAAAAATGGTTTTGTTTTTAAGGATAAAACCTACTTAGCAAAAAAAAAGAAAAAGTAGATGAATACATTTGCCATCTGTTGAGAACATGGAACTGGTTTCCCTATTACAAGCAATAATCTTAAAGCTAGGGATTAATATCTGTAGCAGCATCACCTCCTGCAAGTCCAAGCACAAGGGCTCAGAGTTCTGTTTGTCTGCAGCTATCACAGCCCCCAGTGTGCAGGTTTTGCCCCCAGAACCACCCATTCCTGAGGAATTTGGTCTGGCCATTGACATCTCCTCATGTTTCCATGGGCCTGGGAGCAGCATGTGCTCATCAGGAGTCAGGAGGTGGAGACTCAAATATCAACAAGCACCTCTCACTCACCCGTGATTGAGAAAAGATAGAAAGTGGCTAGAAACAACTGGCGTAAGGAGTTTGCTCTTTTTTTTTTTTTCCTTAAAAAATAAGAACACTAATTCACCTGAAGATCAAATTAGTTGTCAGACAATACACTGGTCTTATGTTATACACTGATGGTGGTATCAAAGACTAGACGAGTAATGATGACTGAGTCCTGAGACACAGAGCTGAAGAACAGCTAGGGCTATGTCCAGGAGTCTGATTTAACATTGGTAAACTTCATTGCTGTAGCAACAAAATAGAGGAGTTATAGCTTCTCTGACTTCAGGCTGAAAGACGGATTTTTGCCTTCCTATCAAACTATTTTATTATTATTATTTAACAGCACATTATCAGGTCAAGTATTTTTTCCACATTTTTCATCTGCATGTCCTTAATAACCCAGTACACATTTTACTTTTTTGTTTCCTTCAATTTTCTATCTCCATATATCTTTGACAAACTACCAGATTTTCACTATCAGGTATAAACAGAATCAGATGCTGGAGTTTACAGCAGGGTGAAGCATTACAGAAGATCATCAACACAAAATATTTGAAGAAAGTGCACAGGATCTTTCATTGATCACTGGAAGTATTTATCAGGGAAGAATCAAACTTCTAATATTCCCTAAGCACGTGTGAGACACTATCACTAAAGATGAGTTCTTGGGCTAGCACCTGAGATAACAATTATATTCCTTTGAAAAGTTCATAATGAATAAGATTCTCATCTTTTTAAACCAGAAATTTTTATTCACTACATAGTCTTGCCATGACACAAATACTATCTTTTATAATAGATGCTTTCAAAATTTTTTTTGTGTGGATTTTGATTCCTATTTTACAATTGTGAAGTTTTCTGTCTTGTTTCCAAAGAAAGAAGACTAGTGCCTTTTATTCAACATTATGAACAATGCTTAACATTGTAAGTTTCCTGTGTATGTCATAACATCAATAGCTAATTTATTAAATGATCCTATTTGTTGTTTCATGAAGCATGTATTTTCTATCCTTAGTCACAATGCTATGCTGTTCTTTCAATTAAAATTAATGCCATATCACTCATAATTAAAATCCTCATATATAAAGTTAGCTCATCGATGCTGAGCCTGATTTGGTATTCCTCAAGACTCAGTCTGACAATGTTCTTGAATAAAAACATATCTTCGAGTCTGTACCTTGCTTGTTATTAAACCAGTACAGTCTGCACCTTCACCTTGCTTTAGAAAGCCAGCCCGATTTGTAAACTGAACATAAATCTTAACCACTGCTGATCTCCAGAGCATCTCAACTTTATATTTATTCATTATTATAAATATCAGCTTGCTTGGTGAACATGATCCCCCAAATATTTTTATTTATATGGTACTTTATTTATACAGTAAAGAAAGAAGGTCTTTAAAGTATTTCCTAAGTTGATGTATATTTGAATGAATGCTCAGTATATTTTCCACTTTAAAGGCTCTCACAATCTAGGTCATTTTGAAGGAAGTCATTATAGCTGTTAAATACAAAGAAGTGAGAGAAGGCTTAACTCAAAGTCCCAAAGTAAAAAGTATGTAGGGAAAAAAGGGAGTAAAAAACAACTATATATTATAATATAGAATATTTCATTAGTATTTCACTGGTTAGGGTGAATAGAGTGGAGAGGAGGGAGAACCCAACTTGAATGAAGAAAACACTTTAAGGAAGGGAAGAAGGGTAAAGTAACCTGTTGCATACCTATTGCCACTATTTGATACATGGAAAATATAAGTACATTTCAGATTAAACCAGAAACATCTGGAGTATTTCTGATGCATTGTAATTTCTCGTCTTCATCCTTATCCACAGCCTGTAACATGGAGGGTACGATCTCCAGATGCTATTAGTCAGGGTGCGTCCGTCAAAGCTACTGCACACCAACTTCCAGCTTTCTAAGTGTTTTCTGGCCATTTTGCTTTCCTCTCCTTACCGTCCGCTGCGGATGCAAGTGAATCAGTTTTCCAAACAGCAGAGTTCAAACTGGGCACCGTGTACTACACGTGATGAGGAAGGGGTCCCCACCATACCGACCGTTCAGATATCCCCCAGACCCGTGGTGAGCCCACGAAAGCACACGGCATCCTTGCAGTCTCACCACCCTTAGAAGTCCATCACCAGAAGCAGAACACTTGCTGGCATGCTCCACGGGGTATGAAGGGCCACGGGCTTTGAATTACTGTTTCCTTCATAAACGATAATGTTAGATTCTATTTAAGCAGATACTCAGCTAATAGTCGTTATGATCTCAGTGAAAGTACATGCGAAAGTGATGTGGACGATAATGGCATTTTCCTGCCAGAGGTGCAAATGACTTGAACAGAGACATTAAAATAAGCAGCATGACATTAATAATTAATTCAGAATTCACCATAACAATACTAATTATGGTGCATAATGTGGTATTATGGATTACATAATACAGGCTTCTACAGGAAATCAATTGTAATTCACCAATTAACGCGGTGTTGTGAAATGTGCTTCTACCACTACCAGTAGAATTTAAAAGCCTGATTTAAATCTTCACCTCAGAGACATTTGCTGAAAGCAGAAAGAGTTTAGGCAGATGTGAAGGCAATTTTATCTGCACAAGATGCAGGGCTGAGTTTCTCAGCTAAGTAGCCTACCGGGAGAGGGCCCAGAGTTTTGTTTGGTATTTCAGAGACCACGCACTGTTCTTCCATAAAGCTTATCTCTCATCTCCTAGCTAGACTGAAGGATCTAAGAAATCCCTTGCATTCAAATCAAATATCAATCCAACTGCCATTGTTCCTTTCCTTATCGGAGATGCAATCCGCTTGATAGAGAAGGATACACGGTGCTTCTTTAAGCACCTATCAATAAGACATCCACAGCAGACAGCAGGCTTATTCGAGGCTATCCATCTCTGGGAGCAGCACGGTGACAGAGGCTAGAAAGCCTATGTTTATGAAAAAGGTGAAAAAGGAAATATTACTGCAAAGCCATAGGTGATTTTTAGTCACACTTTCAGCCCACTAAGTCAAACTCAGAGGCTTATCTGAGCAGGGAGACTCACATCCCTGCCACACGAACACATAAGAACAGCAAACATCCTCTAACAGGGTAGAAGATTTGATCAGATTGCAGGTGAGGAAGAAAAATCTCTCAGGAGGCAAGAGCCAAATGTTTCCACATTCATCTACAACCCTCGATCCTGCTGAGGCTCACCAAGGTGTTCTCATTCTGATGTCCCTTGCGGATGGCATCTTGAAGACACCACAGCTCTGAGCAATCCCCCGCTGTCACGGGGGCACAATTCCTGTGCTCCAGGTAACTGCACGGGAACGACGGCACCTCAGGAGGTGCAGACTCACAAGTTCATTATGCCATCACCCACAGCAACATTAACATAAAAGTACCAATACCCAGAGGCCTACGTAGATGAGAGATGAAAGCAAAGCCCTCTGAGAAGGGGGCTGGTGACTGCCCCTCTTCCTCCAGGAGAAAAGAACTCCAGGGCACAAACCAACTGTCCAGCACACGAACCAAGACTGTCCTGTGTCACTGCATAGCACAAACACCTCAACTCACACATACAATCCTTTAAAAAACACGCTTGATAGCTTAATAAGTTTAATAAATTTATTAAGCCTTCCCCTTCCTTCTGAAATCCCAACCCCATTTCCCTTTTCAACTGCTTGTATGTCTGGATCAAAGAAAAGATGGATTTTAGTGTATTTAAAAAAAATGCTGAGCTTGGAAACTGTTCCTCAAAATTATTAATTGTGTCTAGTTAAACAGCTGAGCACATTTTCATTTAAGTGGGGAAGCAGCACTCTTTCCTACCCCTACAGGTAGCAGGGACGAGACAACATTCCCATTTCCAAACCTGAACCAGAGCAAAGCCTACACAGTGAACAACGAGGGGGCCACTTTGGTTAATCACTCCTTTGGGTCCACAGACACAATTGCCAAAATCAAATCCCAGCACTTTACCACGGATGGTGAGCCTGCCAAACTCTGCTGCGCTCCTCCCCACCTCCCTTCGCAGGCTTTAAGCGACAAAGCTGACCCTGTCCCTCCCCCTGCCAAAATGCTCCAGCCCACCCCTGGTGACGTTTCTGCCTTTTTTTTTTTTTTTTAACAGGACAAGGGACCAGCGTCCTGCTCTCACTTGACAGGAAGATGATGACCAGACCAAGGATGCTGACACTCAAGAAAGGATCCTCAAGAAAGGATCCCCCAAAAAACACTTAGCCCCCTGCTACAGCCATGTCTGGCGTCGAGACGCTGTGGCCAACGCTCCAAGTACCACAAGATGCTCTACACCGGCCCCGGGTCAGAGAACTGTGACAAGGCAGCCCTATTTTAGGTCTTCCTCGTTGATCCCTTAACAGGCCTCAGTTTCCTTTGTGTAAAGGACTGCAAAAGCCGTTTCTCACTGCATAGAGCCGTTATACGAATAAAGACATCACCTGCCCTACGGTCAGCAGCGAGGACGTCAGCTCCACTCACTGGTACCAGCAAGGGAGATGCGTGGCCCCTGCGGCAGGGGCAGCTCCAACTGCTTCACCTCTATTTCAGGGAACAGATACGGAGATTACAAAATCAGCTGCTTCCCCCAAAACCCCCTAGGTACAATACGCTGCCCTCAAGCCAGCCAGACTCTGCGTTCATTTTTATTACCTGGTTTTCTCAGCACCCTGCTAACAGAAAAGTTGCCTCACAACCTTTTTTTGGGGTAATTTTCCTTTTTAGCTCCATCTTCCAGACAGGCACACTTATCATACTCAAGGCTAGGCCTGCAAGCAGGATGTAAATCACTTTACCAGCTCAGCTGCCACGTATTTAATAACTTATTCACAGTTGCAGGAGGAAAAAAAGGTTAGATTATATGGGGGGAGACGAAGAGGGAATATAATTTCCTAGCGTTATATGGGACTTTCCATAAATACCTTGATTAAGCATCACAGTGGAGGGAAGCCCTTTCATCACGCCGCACAGGCTAAACTTGGATTTAAAACTATGTTGGTGGTGGCTGCCACATCACGTGCATGGCAGGGAATAGCTGCTCATAAGAGCAAGAGAAGGGAAGGACAGTTTGCTTAGGAGAAAAAAAAAAAAAAAAGGTTTTGTTTGTCAGACAGAGCCGTTCCATTGTCTGCAAATGCCAAGAAGGGCAAAATTCTCTGAAGACATGTCAAGCCCCTGATCCAGCTGCCAATCGTTCTCATCAGCAGAAAACCAAGGCTGACGTGTGGAGGGAGCGGTGCAGTGGTGGCGAGGGGAAACCTCGTCCTCCCCGGCGGCAGCGAGGGGCAGCGCGCCGCAGATATTAGCGGGATTGACCTAATATTGGATGGCTCCGTACCCAAGTGCTTATGCGAAATAATAAGCCCGGCTACTGAGCAATTATTAAACACAAGGAATTGTTAAATCCGTGCATTGTACATATTCTAAAGGAAATTAATCATTCTGAACTCTGGAGAATACAGTTTTATAAGAAGAGAAGAAATAGCAAATACACAATAGGGTATTTAAATGCTAATACAGTCAAACAGTTTAAAGCATGGCATACATTTTAATATTGGTTTACTGAATACTAATTATGCTCTGCTAAGTAGCAGTAAGTAGCATTTATTATGATTTGTTGAAAGTATTGATCCAGACGGTGACAAGTACAATTTCTCTTACTGTATATATCCTTAAAAACAAATATTATCAGATTACCAATAAGTCGTCTTAAAATGTGCCTTCTTGTGAATTTTCTGTTGCATCTACTAGTGGCAGCTAAATATGCTGTAGCTCAGTACTATTTTAGCTCAGTGGTGCGAGGCAAAGGCAGATTGTTATTTATGATCTCAAATTTATTCTCCTCTACTACTCGAGGCCGATGACTTTGCATGTGTTCGCATCTGGTCACACAGTAGACTACACAGGCCGGAGAGTCTAAGATAAATAGCCATTTTGTCAGCAGAGCTAAGGCTTTAAAAACAAATGGCTCATCCCACATCTGGACGGGTTGGAGCTGGTGTGCTCCCCAACGGGCTGTGTTCAGTGCTGAGCGATGCACAGCAGTGATGACCCCCACGTGGGATTAAATCACACGGCAGGTATTCAGCCCGGCTTTCAAGGAAATAAGGACTCTGTGCACTTCAGTTTCCTCCATGAGGAATACAGAGAAGCACACGCTTCCATAGCCTAAATGAACACCTCTTGCCATTCAGCTACACTGAATCAAAGGAAGGTGGTTGGGACAGAAACTAGCACAGGATTTGTCCCCTGGCCTCCACCATACGACCCATCTAGATCCATCAGGCAATGACTGGCACAAACACAGAGCAATCCATTACTAACAAATATTTTTATATTCGATTAAGATACAATACCTGCTGCGTTAAATGCAAATTAAATAAGCATATAGGAAATTCAATTTAAAGCTTTTCTGTTTTCTTTTATCTGTTACATCAAAGATATGAAAAAAGTAGTGGCTTTATTTTTTCATGTGTTTCAGAAACACGACGTGAATAGAACTGACTTAACGGGAACATGAATGCAAAAGTAGATTCAACTCTATTAACTTTAACAGTTTTGCTGCAGAAATTGTTTCTCTTGATATTTTAATTTCAACTTTGCTGATCGCAGAAAGAAGCAAGGTCAAAACCTCTGCTAATGTTCCTCAGCCTGCACAGGATCACTTAGCATAATTCAAGTAGTTGTAAAAAAAATTAGCGCTGCGTGCCATGATAAATGGGTTTGTGTTTGTCTCTCTAATGTAACAGGATTAGGGTAAAAGAAAGTACCATTTCAGTAGTTCAGCTGAAATAAACATTACAAAAGGCCAATTTACACTTCCAAGATTACTCGTAATCACACACTGTTTAAGAAATTATTTCAGAGTGTAGCGTTATTCTGCTCTAACTGTAAGTAGGCCATTCACTAAAATATCTTTGCTGTTTTTCTTAGCAGAAACAAATCACAGATGTTTTACAATTTATTTTTATCACCAAAATTAAAGAGAATAAAGCTGTGTTTACACTGTCACAAGGGTAATGTATTACAGCTGTAAAATAACAAAAAGAATCTGACAGTGATGAAATTATCATCTTCTTCACCTGGTAAAATTTGCTGCTAGAAACTTAACAACTAGAAAAAACTAATCCACTTATCTCAGCCACCTTGATGCTAAAGAAATAGACTATAAGTAGCTCTCTAATAATTTACTAATACTGATCAGCAGTTGAAAATTCACCCTTTCATTTTTTTGTGATGGCTTTCAGTTTGAAACCACACCTTTTAAACCATAAGGGTATTTGGGTATGGTACAATTAACAAGTTACTTGGTCAGATCCCCTTCCCACCCTCCCACTTCCTTTTTGGAAAAGACGTTATCCATGGCAGGTGATGCACAGAGACAAAACAGCTTTCAAGAGACTGGCAAAAAGCTTTTGACTGAATATTCTGATTACGACTATATGCAACTGAAGGCGGTGCGATAATGCTGAAGCCATTCAGTAGCAGCACTGCTGGAACACGGCCAAAGCAATTAAAGGTTGCTGACTTGGCCATGACACTGAGGATATATAAAATAATTTTACACCCCTTCATATTCTGGTAATGGGTACATGCACCCGTAGATGAGGGAGCAACAACTGTACAGCATGGATTAAATTAACTGGTAGGACATTAACCAAGAGCAAACGGCTTTCAAATGAGAGGTAGAGCCCCTGCCACCAGCCCGCCCCCAAAGCCTGGGCGCTCTTGGACTTAGCCCCAGCAGCACCCTGGGGACAGGAGTCTCCTTCTCCTGACCCCACGGCCATTCCGCTCTCGGGGCACAGCTGCTGCAGCCAAAGAACAGCCCCTTTTTCTGGTCCAGAGAAGGACGGATGATTTTGGCTGCTTTGCCTTGTTTTCATTTGATGCATTCGAATGACAAGTCCCCGCCAAGGATCAGGCGCTGAGCTGCGATGCTGAGGCATAGCCTTACGAACCTGGTGATGCTGGCGTAAAAACTTACACGTTTCCCCACAAATATCCCAGCCCAGCTCCAGCTTTTCAAGACAGAAGTTTGTGTTCCTCCCACTGTACTCAATCCCACCAAAGCTGGAGAAGGTTCAGCAGCCCAGAAAACAGACGTAGGCCTCGGGGAACACCCCCAAACACTTTTAGTCCTGAGCAAGCACCACGGGGGGACATGCAGGTGCTGCGGCAACCCTTGGGAAGGGCTCCACGAACCCAGCCAAAGACACAGCTATTGCACAGTTTAATATTGCTCTGGGCTACGTGACCAGCCAGGCTGGACTGCGATGAGGGCAGCACAGCACATCTGCACAAACACACAGGGATGTATCTGCAAAATGAAGGATGCAGAGTTTACTGCAGCTCTGGGACAGCAACACAGCTCTGCACCAGCAAGCAGCCTTTACATTCTGCTTAATATAATTATCAATATATGAAAAAAAAAAAAAAAAAGGCAAGTAAATGAGGAGTTGCCATAGCAACCGCTACCTCCTAGGAATATGAAAGATACGGGACCACCCTCACGGAGGGAACATTTTATTTATTGTTTTACATTTTGAGTGTTCAGCAAAGTTACGCTGCTGGACACTGCCGTGCCTGTTGGCGACCTTCACTTGGTACCACTTGGACTTTGACTGGCCAGTTCTGCCTCAAGAGAGGGTCCAGATTTCCAGTACTGAGAAGCAAGAGTGGAGGCAAACTCTCTGATCAGCATGGTAACATCTGCTCGTAATTCAAGCGCCTGCTGATGGTCAGCACTTCCCCTGCTAAATTACAACATGCTCCCAATTTATAAGCCATCTCAATAACAGAAAGTAGAAAGGCAGAGGAATTCATTTCAGTCTGAATTTCTGTGATGATGGGCATGAGCATATAAGGACCCATGGGTTTTTCTATTTCTTTGTGTTTATGTTTTTATTTTTATTTTTTTATATATTTATTTAAACATGCACTGCTTTAGCCCCAAATCACCTGTTTCACTGCTAGCTGGACTTTCACGTGCTCAAAGCATTTTGAAGCATATCCCTAAAACTCTTTGGTATTAACAGGACAAAATCACATGTCAACATGTTTAGCTATATAGGAATGGAGCTAAATACATGATTAAAGTTAAGCACAAGCTTAAGCTTTAAGAAATTGCAGCCTTACACTGTCGGATTTAGGCACATGAGCATGTCATGTCGCTACAGAGCTGAAAAATTTAGATGTGGGACAAGGGGAACAGAATTATTATTTCATGATCACAAACAGTTTCTATGGCACGGAAAGACACTCTACCAAGAGGAGTACTTGGCTCACATACCCTCACATACCAGCTCCATTAACACAAAACACAGGCGGCCTCCTTCGTTGGATGTGGTATTTTATAGATAACGCTATTTTCATGAATGGACAACACAAGAGAAGGAAGCAAAGCTGTGGGTAAAATAAAAGATTTAGTAGTAGTAGTAGAAATATAATAATAAAATTCTAAATTCTATGTAGATGCCTCTCTAAACCTAAATTCCTTTCAGGAACACAGGAAATGGTTTAATTTCTCACCATTTTTGAGGCTAACATTTGCCAGTGACATCATCAGAACAGTGCTTTTCTTCTCTATTTTTGTCTGTATTTTTATCTCCTGTACAGCTTATATATTCCTCTTTTTACTCCTGGTAGTGTCCTTTAGAGATGCACTGCTAATTTAGTCCGCAGAGACAACAGGACATTTGCTCCTACAGCCTATCATTTCCTTGAATATCAATCTAAATAATATTTCTAATCCGCAGAGTGATATTACATCAGAGTAGTGCAAATACATTTGCACGTAAAATGAAATATGAACTTCTAAAAAATCAATATCACCAGCTGGAAGTATAAACAAGATGGTAATATTCAAACAAAATAAAAAAAATACAAGTCTCCACTCTTATGCATTTTTTTTTAATTGGTGAAGCAGACTTGAATTAAATCTAAATCTATGCTGAGCTTAAAAACAATTTAAAAAAGCAAAAAAAAAATCAAGCTTTTTCTATCTTTTGGAAGCACAGAAACAGAATTCAAATGATCCTTCTAAAAAAATCTCCTTTTAAGAATGTCATGCATTGAACCAAGGTAGCTGAACAGTTGACAGTGGCCGGGTAACATCCACTTGGCTGGGCTACAGCATTCGAGAGGAAGTTCACCTTATTTTTCTACCTTGAAAAATGGAGCCGTTTTCCAGCCCTGTGAGATGCCTACTCACTAATGTAACAGGAACGAGACAAATTATGCGTGAGTGGAAGGGAGCTAACAACAGCACCGAGCTGGCAGCAGCTTTGCCACTGACGATGCTCTTCGTAAAGAAAGAGGGAGAGACAAGAAGCAGAAGTGTGAGGTGAGAGGGTGGGCGCGAGGGAGGCTTTCTGCGAGGAGGATGCATTACAGGACAGTCGTACAACACGCTCTTCCCTCTAAGAAAGAGACAGCCGGGGAGCAGCAATAACAGCTTTCACTGCGGCAGCAGCTGGAGCGGTAGGAGCTGCAGCCTTGAAAAGGCACATTCCTGCTTTCTCTTCTCTGAGTACTTCCTTTCCCAACTTTTTTAGCTTGCTTTGCTGCCAAGGCTAAAATAACATTGCTCTCTGCATCGCGTCGTTTTAAGAGAGAACTGTTAACTCCTGCGCTCTCAGAAAGGAAAAGCGAGCCTGGATGTGTGGCAGAACGCTGGGAATGCCCGAGCGAGTGGCCAGTTTGCCCCTCGTATCTCCGCATGCCGCAGCTCCCTGAAGGGGTGCTCAGCCCCTGGGACATGCCTGGATGTAAGGCACCTGGCCACCGTGCACCTGTGTGTAAGGCACGCAGCCACCTGCTCAGTACCCAGCTGATTTTTCAAAGCAGAAGAGCAGCCGCCAGGGAAGCTGCGAGCACCCTTTCCTCCTGCCCAGTGACACGGACATGGGAGAGGTGCGCTCAGATCGTATGGGAGAAGGGAAGGTGAGCTGGCGTCTGGCACACATCGAACTCCAAGGTAAGGATCAACAGATTGTTCAAGCGCAGCATCCTTTCACTGCTCTGCTCCTCGAGTTGAGCTTCTCACCATTTCTGCCATGAACTATTCCATATTGGGTCCAATGGAAGTTTTTCTCCAACAAAAGTTTTTTGTTCACTTTTCTTCCTCCTCCCCCCCTCTGCCTTTATTTCAAATGTGAAGACAAAGAGGGAGCAATAACTCTTCAAAAGCACATGAATCCAGAGATCTCTCTGCTTTGGTCGCCAACTTGGAAAATCAGCTATTCATCTGTAAGCAGGCAGGGATCTTCAGCTGGATTTCTTGATGGGACACCACGAGACCACACTGGCTCACCAACCTGTTAGCAGACACCGCTGCACCATGCATGGATCCCCGTCCTGGGCTCCGGCACCAGCAACTTTCAACAACAGGTAACTGCAACCTGGCCTTCTGTACAAAAGGGCACCCGAAACTGACGGATTCACACCTCTGAAGAGCTGCTATACAACATGAGCAGCCATGGAATCGCAGAGGAGGGGAATGAGGGCACATCCATTTCCCCCCACCTTTATTTCGGCAGGGGGCAGAGCTCCAAGCGACTGCGAGGCAAAACAACCGCTGCAGCAAGGCTTTTTGGTGCCTGCACAGCCATGAGGTCTTTTTGATGTCAAGCACACACAGTGACTGATGATGGCAAAAGCAGGTGTGGGGAGAAGTTGTCAGGAGTTTATCATACAAGTGAAAGACACTTCAAGGGAAAAGGAAATGTTCAAGTTATAAAAAGGCCTATTTCACTCATGTGCTTTAAAACTGCAATAATCCATTTGATGCCAAAGAGAAGAAAGAAAAAAAGGAATCAAAGAACAATAAGAAGGATGCTACCGCTTATAATTTTTATTCTTTTCTCTACAAATTCTTTAGAAGCCCTCCAGCTACAAACAGGTTCCAGCCCAGTAAGGCTGTCTGGGGCTTTTTGCAGCTGAAGATCCATGAAGAAGGACCGAAACATCCTAAGTTTGCACACTTGAACAACACTAGAGATAAGAACAAACTTTAAAATCCTGGATAATCCTCACTTTACTAATAAGCAATTTTATCTAAATCCTTCTTTAAAAAAATCATGCTTCCCTGAGTGATGCTAGGGGAAGTAAGTTACCACGTCCAATTTCCAGCTCTATTCAGCAAGCATTAACCTCAGCCCCTGCCAAGTCATGGGGACTCTGGTCCTCCTCATCTCAGCAGCCAGGGGTTTCATCCTCATCCTCTCCCCTGAGAACAGGAGGTTTAGCTCTCTCCAGGCTCCCTCCTGCGTGGTGCTGGGTCCCCTGCTGCCAGGGGCCACCCTACTGCTCACTCCTATCTGTCAGCCACCAGCCTGCAAGACCACACTACAGCACAACAGATTTATTCCCTCCACACCCTCAGGCGATAAAGAAGTGGAGTTACGCTTTTATGGCTGTGAAGCTGCAGTTAAGGACGGTGAAGAGCCAGATTTGCAAGGAGACTTGTGTTTGGGATTTTCAGCAGTGACTAAGCAATTCCCAGCTTCAGGCACCCAGAGCAGAACCCACGATATTCGCTGAAACCCTGTATGTCCTTTGTAACTCTTTCATAGAGAAAGCCCCAAAACCCCGTGTGAGAAGGAAGCCTAACGCACACACTCTGGGTGAGAACTGATCAGAATTCATGGAAGAAGCAAAAATTTTACCCAAAATATGACAACTCTTTGACTGACATGTTCCAAACCCTTTGCTGAATGCAGAATACTTCCCAAACAAACCTCTTGGCCTCCCAGCCAGTATCACCCCACATCTGGAAAGTTATTTTTTTTTCTTTATTTACATCCAAGGAAATCTTCCAAGAGGTTTTCTCCAACACAAGATCCCCAGGAACCTAGTGACGTTCACATTCACCAAACCTGTAACAGAACATAATCACACCCTCCATCCAGCTCAGTGATGCACTTCTTGTAGCAGGAGGAGCCGGGGCTCGCCTTGAAGTTGGAGCCTATGTCCAGAGTGCTAATTCAAATAACACATGCACAAGTTATTAATCAAGGAATGAGCTCAAGAAGCACCTAGAGACGTACATCTTATTGCTCCTAATTTGTACATGCAGTTATAATGACAGTGCAACGCAGCCACATTTACACCACTATCTTATTAATTCTTAATAGCACCATAGGGAACTACCCTTAGGCACATTAAAAAAAAAAGCACCACAAAGGTTGTCCTTCAAAGGAAAGCAAGCAAAGGCCTTCTGAAGTGAATTAGGAGAGCTATGCAGTAATTATAGTGATTGTATTTATGCTGTAGAGATGTGTATTGACCTGCAATATCCTTCATTGTGTAGCTGCAGTTGTAATGCACTTGTTCAAATATTAGCTGGAGTACAAGCACAGTTTGAAAACAGTTTCATTGGGGAAACTGTCTGGCTTCAGTTTTTATTTTGTGCCATGTTTAGAAGATTAACTGTGAACCACAATATTGTACTCCAGCTGGCTCTGCTTTAAGGAGCCAATCCAACAGCAGTGTAGGACTTCTGATCTAAGCAGCATCTCCTCGCAGCATGCTCTGCTTCCCCTTGGCTCACAGAGCCATGCCCCCAGTCAAAGGACATGCACACACAGGTCAAGTAATTGGGTGTGCAAACAGGGCTGGCAGGTGCACTGCAGCAAGAGTTTGGTATGCAAACTTCCACCTGGCTCTCCCTGCTATCAGGGCTATAATGCAGGATGAAAGGAAATAATTTGTACAGAAAACGAATCGAGTACAACTAATCTCCATGCTGCAATCTTCAATTAAAAATAAAAATAAAAAAAATAAGTGAAATGAGTGAATAATTCCTTTCCTCCTTAGGGAATAAGGGAAACCAGATCTTCAGAATTGGGGATTATAAGCAAAATGACAAGAACTACTCTTGAACAAATATATCCATAGAGAAAAACATTAGAAGTTTTTTCTATTAAAACATATTTGTTTCTCAGCTTGTGAACTAAATGGAGCAAATTGCACATACATTTGAAGTTCTGCATTAAAAATGTGTACAAACATTTCCGATAATCAAGATGACTGTGAAATGCGTGTGCCAAGTATTTCAATAGCTCTTCTTCACTTGAACATGGTTTGTATCCATCACGCGGTATTGGTTCCAGACCCAGTGTTTCATCCCAAAGCGCTCAAACATCGTGAGTCAGCTCCCCTCAAAATCATCCCAGTGACTTCAAATGAGACACAATACACACACAACTCTTGGGATCTTTTAAAACTGCCTGTTATCTTACATGCATCTCTCACTTTCAGGCTGCTTTTTTCTAATGCAAAGAAGCTAAGAAATTTACTACCAAAAACACATTAAATACGAAAATAGCAATTTTCTCACACTCAGATTGTTCTAGGAACTGGAGGATTAAGACACTGTTTATCACATGGGACCCTTAAAGGCCGGCTCGCTGCTCCCTGGCCGTGAAGGTGAGCTGAAGCCTGCTCACCTCCTTTGTTTGCGCGGGGAGAACGCAGCAGACAGCGGCGCTGCAGGATGGCACTGGCACCACACAGGACGCTCTTCACCTGAAGTAATCCAGCTGCCACATAAATAAAGCCCTCGGCGGGGGACCAGATGATCTGTTAGAGAAGGAAGAAGCTGCTGCTCCTTCCCAGCACCGGGGCACTGCCACGGAGGACAGGAGGGAAGACCCTGAGTGCGGACAAGTCGCTGGGATGCTTTACCACAGTGCCCAGCACGCTGGTGGAGGGGCCACACCAAGGCTGTTCATGCAGCGCTTTTCCATCTAGTTTTACATTATGATGACCGAGCTTTTATGTCACTCTCCTCTCACAACCCTCGTGTATTCATGTTATCGATATCCAGCAATACAAAAAATCCCAATGGGAAATGGCAGCCCCACGGTGCCGCAAGACACTCCTGTTTTCAGGACTGCAGAAGCCTACAATTGCTTGCTGAAATCCTTAGCCTGTCCCTCCTCAAACAACTGCTGGATTCCCGTGGACTGAGGAAGCTGAGCAGACCAGAGCAGAAACAACACAGACTGAAACAGAATAGAAAATAAATTCGCAGTGTCCTAACACTCAGAACGTAGCTGCGGGATGCAGACGGTAGGAGCCTTCCCACATCTCTGATGGACTGCCAGGCTTCTTGGTCACCTACGCCTCACACCCGGGAGCTGACAGCCAGCAATGAGATAGGAGGAGACTATCCTGAAACGAGACTATCCTGAAATGAGGAAACTATCCTGAAACGAGGCCAGGCATGCTTCTGCCTATAGCAGTCGCTTCCTTCTGGCTGCCAACAGCTCCGTGCACAGAACGGGCCTGGAAGCAGCTTCGGGAGGTTTGGCTCCAGGGAGATCCCTGCGGCACGTCAGGTACCCGGGAAAGCTTCTGCTCCTGTTTAATCTGGGGTATGCCTTTCTGCTGATTTCTCCTTTTAGATTCTAACTCGTTCCTTCTCGTCGCGCTTTCTCAGCAGCGATCGCCACCCCATCTTGTGACCAGCCTTGCCCAGGCTGCAGCAACTCCAGACTGCCAAACAGCCACGCTACCTAAACACAGCAAGGTGAATTTTCAGCCTAGAAGGTTTCACAAGCTAGAAAAACAAAACACACCACTCCACCACCACCACAAAATCCTCCACACCACCAAAACTTCAAATCTAATGAAAAAAAGTGCCAAGAGCTCATCATGCATACGAAATAAGTGGATGCACAATTCTACAAGGATTTTATTTATTTTTAAAGTCAAATGCTCCTTATCACTTTGATGGACAGAACCTGTGCCTCTGTCCTTCCAAATACCAGCTCAAACAATATGAAAAGCTACTCAGAATTTTTTCTTAATCTGAGCCTTAAGACAGCCTCATGTCAGTTTGGTTAGTTTAAAGCCTCACTATTGAAATATTCTAGCAAAGTAACCACTCCGCAGCCTGTTGGACAGCAATGTCAAAAAAAAAAGGGGGGAAAGGAAAGAAAAGAACCCACCCTTATATTCTCCAGTGTTCGTTGAGGAAAGCTGCACAGAATTGTCACAATAAGTTAATATGACAGCATAAAAGCCAATACTCACCCTGGGATTATACAATAAATAGACTCCATTAAACTACTCTATAAACTCTCCTGTGAGAAATTTCTCTTTGATCCAGAACTTAATAGGAATTATTTAATCATAATGAAATGGTAATAAAACAGCATCACCTGAATAAGCTATTTTATTACCTGTTTTATAATTAGCTCTTCTTCATTATAATTCTTTCAGATATTTCAAGCTCATAATGTAAAGGCCACATATAGAAATATCTAGAGCAGCGGTGTACTTATGGATATACTAAGGAATCCTTCATACAGAAAGCGATATATTTTGGTATTTATAAAGATTGCGACTATTCTCAGGGGGACCTTGCTAAAGCAACCTCATCATGAAGGCAACTGAGAAATAATGGTGTCCCTCTCCATGTCGACCTTGTAGGCAGACAGCAGGATGGGTCTTAGGTTGAGCTGTCTTTCTTCTTATCAAAATTTTGGCTTTTACTGGAAGGGACAGGCTCCCTCTCTCCTCTCCTTCCTTCCCCTTTGCTGGACACTAAGGGACTGACTCAGCTCACACCTTACACTGCCTTGTTTGCAGGGAGGGATGGTGGTGCTGCATTACTTTTTGCTGCACAGCTACACGAGCTTGTGTTGGCGCCAAAGAAGTAACAGCAAGCATTAGAAAGGTGAGACTTGTCCTGTCTGGTGCATCCAACTGAATCCAAGCTTAACTCATCTCTAGTGACCATGTTTATGCATTTTTTTTTTCTCCACGAAGTCAAAGAGAATTTGGTTGCAAATTCTTACAGAAGTTGTACATCCTTTGCCTTCTCCAACTTGCACCAAAAGACAAGTTCCTCCGCCAAGGTACGGGCATGCAAGACCCTAAAACCTGCAAATACGTGATGCAAGCTTGGAAAAATAGAATGGCTTTTCACCAAAGCCCACTGCAGACTATGATTGAACAACCCTTACTGAAGCTTTCTAAAAATTAGCTGGCATAGGCAGAAACACACCTGGCAAAATATTGACTTAAATGGCTTGTTTCCATTGGGCAAAGGTGCAGACGACTGAAGAAAAGTCTTACAATGGAAAGCATCAAGAATCCTTAACTGAAAATAGGGGCATAGCGTGTGCATACACTGAGCTATTTAAAAAGTAATGTGACATAATTAGATTCTACATTTCTGGAAAGGGTTTTTGATCACACAGATGTATAACCAGAAGCCCTTACAGAGCATCTTACAATTTTTAATGTTCATACACCCTGTACAGCTGCGCATCGCTTAAACAAGGCTGTGAAACCGGTGTTTCACTGTCATTATCCTCCACTCCAAAACTTTAAAGATACCAAATCTTTCCAGTGCTTTGAATTTTCTGTCTCTGGCCACATCTCACATCAGTATTTTCACACACGTACCACAGAATTTGAGGAGGGGAATAATTCTGTAAAACACGTTACAGTAATTAATTTCCTTTAGCGTAATGTTATGTCCACCAGAGTCTGCTTGCTCTTATGGCTCTCCTTGAGACCTCAAAATGTATTAACAGATAACTGGATAAGCCTTTAAATGCTGCTGAGTTTGTAACAAAGTCACGCCAAAAACCAAAGCCCTGCTTGTATACACGCAAAGTGTTCAGCAAGTTTCACTCTAGTAAGGATGCAATTGGATTAAAACACATCATTTGATAATTTTGCAGTTAGTCACTGAAGTAAGCACTAAGTAATTTCAGTTTCGCACAAAACTAGTCATCTTAACACAGTTGTACAATTTGGTAGAAAATTATTTTTAGGAAATTATCTAAGAGTGCACTATTTAAAATCACGTCGAAAAATCAAGGAAAAAAAGTGATATAAAATTCTGTCAATATCTCAGTTCATGAATTACCAAGCTCTTAATATTCAACTCCACGAGAGTGATTATGGGCTAGGGCCAAGAAGGGGCATGTGTGATAAATATCTCTCTTTTATGCCTACATAAAATGCTCTTATAACATGAATAAAAAAATAGATAAACAATCTGTGGTGACAAATTAGCATTTAAAATTTCTAGGCTATCTAACCTCCCCTGCACGTACTCTGAACAAACACTAATAAAGTGTTCAGCACTACAATGTAGCTGTTTTGGTAGCTAAATAGTAATGGAGCAGATGCTTAATATCAGCCTTTAAGCCTCAAAATGTACAAATACAATTAATTGCCAGCCCAATTTTGGAGGCTGGGTTCTTCAAGAAAATGTGTCTTTGAAATTTTGACTGTAGGCAGAATTTTTCTTTTGGGGGAGAGTTGTGTTATTTTTAACATAATTAAAACCTCCTTTTTAGTGTAAGTATCACCTTCACTGATGTTCCTCCCACCGCTATCCATAGTTTTTGAATTCTTATTTATATTCTTGTTGTTACATGAAGAAAGCCAAATCTCAGCAACTTCTGACAGTCTTTTTTAAAATGGACAATTGCACTATTCAGCTTGTAACAATGCAAGCAATTTGAGGTTATCAGTCTGTTTGCATGTTTTCACTGCGCTCAGCACAATGAAATCCTGATCTTAATTACTGGCTATCATCGCAAAAATACCACTATTGCTACTCCCAGCACTGAGTCAGAAGCATTGTTTTATATATGATTACTAGAAGGTGAACCTCGCCAGTCTCGCTTCCCTGAGCAAGCTGAGTGAAGTAATACTGAAAATAAAATAGCCCGTTAAAATAAAATCAGTTTTCATAGTCTAAAGTGCTGCTGGAAATAGGACAATATGAGCTATTCATTCCTGACACTGTTTCTGCGAGTACAATCTATGGTTTATAATTAACAGATATACAATACTTTTCCCTTGTTACTTCTTTTCTGAGCTCTCCTACATTTATGACTGTGCTAATTCCCAGTGGAAGTGCCTACACTGCAATGCTGCTCAAACTCCCCTTGTAGCAGAGCCCTGCTAATACAAGGCATTGATCCAGCAGCAATTACTAGCAGGGTAGTTGGAAAGTTACACTAATTCCCTGCCTTTATTTTCCCTGGTGCTGCAGGGTATCAGTTGCTCAGGCTGAGAGCCGTGGGCAGTGCCCGCTGCTGCCGTGACCACACTGCCCGGGGGCAGCATCCCGGGGGACAGGAGGATGGGGGCTCTGCTCCTCCCCTGCCCCATTTCCTCCCTGTGACCCAGACTTGGGGAGGAGGCCGGGTCTGCAGCTGATGCTTTTCAGAGAGGCCAGCGAGATTTGCTAACCAAGGAGCATTAGCGATGCACTTGGATCCTTACCAGCTTTTTTTTTTTTTCTCCCCCCTTAGGAAGCCCATGGAAGAGGTGATGGCACCGGAGCCCCGGGTGGTGGCTGCTGAAGCAGGATTACTGCGCCTCCACCTCTGCAGCCTCCACTAAGAGAACCAGCCGCCTGCTGCCAGAGGACTCGCTCCCCGCGCCACGCCACTTGGCATTTGGCCCGTGAAAATCGATGGGTTTAGGGAGATGTTTCACATCCCCACCCAGTCACACCTCTCCTGAGAGAAGGGGAAAAAAAAAAAAAAAAAGGAAGGGCTGAATTGCCGCGCCTCGTGCATCGCTCGGAAGTCTATCAATTTCTTCTCTTTCTTCTGTAAAACGAGAGCAAAGTACACGCCTTAATTCTGCTGACACTACTCCTGCTCAGTAAATAAGCCTTCTGTATCAATATTTACTTCCCTCTCCACCAGGCAATGGACCACTGTTGGAATTCAAATCTTCCTCGCTCCCTTTCAGAAGTCTCGGCTACCCTGAAAAATCAATCAGCTGGAGCAGGCACTGCTAAATGGCTTGTAATAGCTTAGCTCAGGCACTGGGCAAACGTGAAGATTATCATCCCAAAGCTAGTTACCTGTGAATGCAGCCCAGTGCTACAAATTCTTCTTAAATTTATCACCCGCTATTTTGCACAGGTATCAGTTCATGTTCCGCGTGCTTAGCAAGGCTCAGGTGAACGCCCGAACAAAGGCTCCTGCAGCCAAAGCGCTCGGAGCTGGCAGAGCTGTACCCGTGGTGCACAGCCAGAGCATCCTTCCAGATGGGGACACTGTCAGGAGACACCTCAAAACACCCTCAGTGTTTGGACAGGAGCAGCACGCAGTGGGTCAGGTGCTACCTGCACTGCTATCTGGAGAGAAAGGGAGCACTGGGGCAGGTTATGGAGCACCAGACAATTAGAACAGCTTCTGTAGGCTGTGACAAGGAAAAAAGGGGAAGATGCAGAAAGTTCCTGGCTTTCAGGCATACCCTTGTTTTGGTGGGTTTTGTCATCATTGTTCCCACCCTCCAAATGCAATCTCCAAGTGATGCTTTGCCCCTGATGGCAGGTGGAAGGAGAGCGGTTCAATTAATAAATTACTTTTTACCAAGTTAAATAAGAGCTAATAAATACGACATAGCAGAGCACATGGCATATTTATGCTAACCACTTCACTCTGGGATAGAAACACCTGGGCATGATATTAAAAAAGATAAAATTAAACTTTAATGACCACAACAGTGGGCGACAGAGCAGCGCTTTCCCTTACAAACATCTTTTGACTATAAAGCATGTACTTAATTTCCACCTGAATCAACTTCTCAACAAGCCCTTCTTGAAAACCAAATGCTCTTTTCTGCATTACATCAGGTGTTTTGGGGAAGAAGGCCGACACCAAACACTATATTTCAGAAGTACTGCTGACTGGATTCCAGAGCTGCAGTTTCTACATAATGGAAATACTTCATTTTTGCAAAGTAACATGCTGCCACAGCTTAAAGTTGTGCTGTAATAACATAATAAAATATAATGGCAACACAAAGCCATGTTAGGAACCTATTGTTTAAACACTATGAACAGTATGATATCTTTCATCGCTGCCAGCAAAATGTGAAAATTCTTTTATTAGAAAAAAGTCACAAAAGATGTAGAAAACAGTAAGATTCCTTATTATGTAAATGCCAACTGGGGACAAACAGCTTAATGTCTAACAACAGCAGGCACTGTAAATTTAGCTGCTTGGGGTGAAGGGTGTTTTGCTTATTATTTCTGCAATGTCATTATTACTTTAACCTTATTTACACACACAGTACACAGATGAATGCATTGTATTCTTAGTGCTACGCAGAAAATGCTGTTCTGTTCCCTGGAAATGGGATTTCCCACCCTATACTGCAACAAGAGCACAGTCCCTAAGGACATCAAGGAGACAGCCAACCAAAAGCTGCAGCACACAGAAGTTTTTGAATTTTCAGCATCCCTGACTCCCATCTTTGCCATCACATGTACTGTCATCAGCTTGTAAAATCACAACCCCCTGAGTTCAGTGTGTGCCTGCACAGGTGCCCATTGACTTCACTGCACATTTATTACAACGGTAGGACCTCAGCATCAATGAAAGAACACCTCCCCAACCTTGACTTTGCTAAACATCTAAAATTCAATTAGTTGTACTTTCTCTCTTTTTCTAAGGCCTCTGCAGTTGGTTTCACACTGTGACAAATGCAGCTTGGTTTTGAATTCCAGCAGTAAAAGTTGACGGCCCAAATGCTTGCAGAAAGCAATAACAAAGTGATGCAATCGTGGTCGAGGTGAATTCATTTAACTTTTAAATGAAGACTTGTAAAGAAATTTCTTAACACCATTCACGTTGTTTTCCTGCCTCCAGAAAGGAGCACCATTTGAAGCAACAAAATAATCCTCAATTTCATATTTATAGGCGTATATACAATATATTCTATTTTAGATCATCACATCTTGGAGGCTGATTTAATAGGGAAATGAAAAGGAAAAAAACAACCACCCTTAAGTGTATTAAATGCTTATATTTAAGCATAGCAGTAGGTCTGTTTAATTCCAAGGTGAGAGGTCCAAGGTGATGTGCCAGGGATGAACAGTCCCCGTTGCACACTGGTACTGGCACATGCAGAAGTTCAAATGACTTCACAAACAGTGCATGGAAAATTGTCACCATTGTGGCATTTGAACATATAATTACATCAAAAAACTCCCATTTTTTGTAACAAGAAAGCTTTTATCTCACATCATGCTCCTGGGACACAAATCTCATATTCTCCAGACAATATTTTTCCACCTGTAATTCTTGCGTGTTCTCCAGACCCCATGATCTGCTCCCATGTTGGGATGCAAGGCACACGTTTCCATTCCAGTACACTTCACTTTCCTAAGTGCAAGCATAACCTTCAGACCTTGTAATAGCATATGTCCACACATAACTGCTTATTAAGAAGAAAAGAAAGGAAGAAGAAAAAAAGCCCATGACTTGTCTTTCTTTGCATGAAAAAGTAGTCAAATGCAATTACGGTCCATTTATTTGTAATTGAAAACAACGATTTATTATTATTATTTTAAATTGGTGACACAAAAAAGAAATTCAGTGACCTGCAGCAGCCAAGCAGTCTTACCTGACTCTGCATCAGCTGAATCATTGTAGTTGTGTCCATGAAATTTCAGTGCCAGTGACATCTCTACCTAAAGCACACAGCTCAATTATATCTGCATGACAAATACCTAAAGCTCAAGAAAATACTACCAACGATTGGCATTTGCAGACAAATGGGCTAGGGAGACAGAAATTACAGTAATCACTATTCATTGATACATGGTACAGTGCTTTAGGTTCGGGGTTTCTGGCTGGCAGAAAGACAGCAACTTGAGTTAACTGATCAGGACTTCAATTTCAAAAAACACCTTGAAGCTGAGAAAGAACTGGAATATAAAGGTATTATTTACTGCATATTGAGATAATGATGTACTATTGTTATGAATCATCATGTAGTTACCACTGCTTCCAATGCTTTGCTTTGTTATTGCAATATAGATTCTGACGGCAAGACGTTGCCTTAAGATTTATCTGCAAAACCACACTGACTTCAATAGAAGTCTTTTATCTGTAGGAATTTTTTTTGTGTGTGTGAAATGATGTGTGTGGGTAGAGTGGAGGCAGTAAGAGAGTAGCAAACAGAGGGAATGACTGGTAGAATAAAAAAAGAAATTGGTGTCACCTCACTGCATTCTTCTTCTCCACCGTCACTGTATGTCGCAGTGAAACTGCTGCACAGAGTTCACATATGACCACTACTGTAACTTGCGGCATGAAGAAGAGACCAGAATTTCGCTTTTGACTTTATAGATTAATGCTATAAAAGCACAGATTTATAAAATAAGGGGCGAAATATATTCAAACCATCTTTTTCATCGGAGACACAAGAAGTGGTTTAGAGCAATTAATAAGGAACTAGGCAAAAAGGTACAATCCCATCCTGAGTGCACGGAGAGTTAAGTCCGTATTTCATGAGATGCTTTCATACAGGCCCAAACATCAGCAACATCAAGGGTGAAGTCCCTGGGACTTCACAAAGATACCTCTCAGGGAGACGAAGGACATCACAGAACAATCCAACACAATGCTCATGAGCGTAATGCACATGGTGCATTTTGCAGAATCGCTGCTGAACAGATGCTTGCCTTTGTCCTACAGTACCCTCCCCTCCTTCGTGATAAACTTGTGCTTGTAATCAACACAGCACTGCCAGAACACCAACCGAGCAAGCCCTGGGGGGCTTCTTCAAGGGGTAATCAGACACCCTTCCCACCTGGGTGAGAAGAGGCATGGAAAAGCGATGGAGTTTGGGGCCAAACCACGAGCAAAGCCAAGAAAAGAGGTCTCAGTGCTGCCTTGACCTTTTGAAACAGTCCTGCTGCTTCAAGCATGCAAACATAAACAAAATACTTTGAGGCTACACCTGTAAAATAGGCTTCATGATAATATTTCTTCATTTACCTTTTTATCTGAGACTTAGTATTAAAAAAGCACTTTTGAAAATTACCGTTGTCTATTTAATTAATCTTCTGCCCATAGAAAAAAACTTAACATGATTATGAACACATTCAATTTTACTTCCATTGATTTATCCCCATCTGATGGCCTATTTTATCTTTTATAAGACTTACAATAGTAGAACTGGGTCACCACGCAAGTAATACAGTAGTAAAACACATTTTAGTGAACCCTGTTATTAAAACCTCTCATTTCTTTCTGCTCTGTTCGAAATGAAGCCTATTACAGCAATTGGACTTGTACCACTTGGATAAAACATGGTCAATTGAACTGACTGAACCTCACTGTTACAGCCTTAATCCTGCCATTCCGTGCACCAAAACCAATCCCACCACAGGGGTCCTCACACGGGTCCTTTCCACCAAGCCAGACACCATCTCAATGGCCGCAGCCGTGCGATAGGAGATTATCCGAGACACAGAGAAAACAAGAGGGGGGAAAAAGGCTACCTGCAGTCACTTTGGGGAATGCTCAGAATTAATTTTGACATAATTTCGGAGCAGAATGGGAAGGTATCCAGGAGCACTGAAGTTTGGCCTTGCTTTCAGCTGAAGGTCTGAGGACTGGTTCGGCCACCTAGCAGTCCTCACCACCAGCGACGGGAACCTTTGCAAAGCTCTGTAGCACGAAAACAGTTTGGGATCATCCAACTTTGGACTGAAGCACAGGAGAAGTCAATGCCTGTGAAGGGTGTTATTTGGTTTACTGCTAAGTTTCCCAGTCCCAGAAGTCAAGTGTTGCAGACTGAAATCAAGATAAAATGAGCTGTATCTACTTTGCTGCAGGCTGCTTATCAGCAGCATGGAGACATCCCAGAGACTCATTATATACAATATACATGAGAAATGTGAAAATAGTTCCTTCCAATTTATTGTAGTATCAATGTCCTTAGGTGATAGATTCTGTCTCTGTGAATACTATTAAGAAAATCAGCATATGACTCCTCTGAAGACGTTTTTTCCAGGTGAGATCCACCTCAATTAACCCAGTGAGTACAAGGGAGATGAAGCACATAGGCTGTTATTCAGAAGTTGCTTGCATTTCATTTCAAATGGAAATTCATCACCACGGGTGAATTCACCCACTTTAGAGGGCTAACAACAAGGCATTCACAGCACTTTGGCATCCTTGTACAATAAGACCTTCAAGGAAGGTAAGTTTTGCACCCAACTTAATATGCTTCACTGGGAAACCGTCATTCTACGGGATCTTTCAGTGCTTATTTTTGTGTCTAAATACTACTGAATGCTTCAGACTGTATTTAAAGGGCAGTATTTGAAAGTTAACTCTAGAATTAATATACTCTGACAGTTTACATGAATTAAACGCTCAGCTGCTGCACCAGTGCATTTGGTATTTAATTTTATGCAATGCTGATAATGGATAATCATGGCACTGAAAATAGGATCCCTTTTTTTCCTCAGACTTTCTAGTCATATCCCACTTTGTAAGAAGGAAAGTGTTGTTTGTCTGTTCATTTTAAATAACCACCAGTCTGTTTCCTCTTGCTTTACAAACCCGAAAACCACAGAAGTCTTCTTGAACACACACATTCAGAAGTCATTTTTTTTCAATACACAGCCAACCCAGACTTCAGCACTGCAGCTACAGTGATGGACCAGGCAGCCTGTACAAAAGAGCAGTGTGGGTTTTTTGCACGTATGAACTTCCCAGCCTCTCTCCTCTGCCTTTCCTGAAAGCAGCACCAAGACAGGTTTTAAACCAGGCCACTCCATCCCCCTAATCCCTTGCACCCCCAACACAACCAGCCCTGCACAAGCTGTTCCCTGAACCCAAGAACAATGTTTTCTTTCCACTGCTTCTCAGGTCTATCACAGCACAGACAGAAAGGGACAAGCACTTTTCCCTGCTTGATTAAAATTAACTTTACCTCTGAACACAACACAGAGGTATTATTACTTAACCTAGTCTTCAAGGAAAGCGAAAATCCCATCAGCTTTCTTTTGTCAATCTTCGCAAAAGCCTGTAATTCTTTTTAATACCTCCTGCCTATGTTACTTCTGGAAATAGTGTTAAAACTAGACCAGGTCCCCAAGTAGTATGGAATAGCCACAGTCACAGCAGATAGTTTGAGCTCATGGAAATACTGCACGTCCTGATTTTCTCTCTCATTTATGAAACAGCTTCAAGAGCCCCTCTCCAGAACCCAGTGAAGTGAGTAGGGAAAAAAAAAAACTTCCACTCACTAAGCAGACAGATATGGTTTGAGACTTAAAACAACAAGCACAGAGATTCAGGGGGAGGTTTATTTTTCCCCCCCCTCCCCTAAACGTTTAAATATATATATAATAGACTCATATATAACAAATACGGTACATACATATATATATATGAAATATGCTGCTACATGTAGTAAGTAGGCAAACAGAATTCCAGACCAGTGTTAGCAATCCACCTTATCTGTATCATCAGTGCATTACTGAATAAAAATGTATTTCCCTTCTGTGGTACGGCAAAGATACCTCTGTTCTCATCACAGAAACTACCGATTAGCAAAATTATGTTTTTACAATGGTTTGCTACCTCGTTTATCTTTCAACTTCTTTGTAGTGTTGTATTGTCAGGCATGTAAGAAAAATGAATGCTACAGGTGTTCCTTAAAAAGCAGTAATAATGCATCACACAGAATGCAGAGGTTCATGAAATAATGATGCCACAAGGGTTCACAGCAGAGTATGAATCGAGTACGATCAATTCTAATCTACTACAGGTGTGACTGTCTCACTTATTTAATAAAAGCAAGATAGGTGTGAGAAAGTAAACATGTTTTCCATTAGGGTGGGAAATAGAAACTGGCATTTTATGCTGGGCTATGTTTCCAGGTAGAGACGCAGCTCTTCATCAGCCCACACCCTCATGAAAACCAACCAACATTGTTATTCTGACAGCAAACACTGTCTGTTTTTCAAAGACATAAGAAAGAACAGACAACAATTATATTTAATTTTCATACAAACTAATGTGTACCGAACATCTGCTCTCATAGTTTCCTGAAGTCAGGTTATCAGAATGCTTTTTTGTGCAATATAAATCATTAAAAGAAACACTCTTACAATCCAAAGCTTTCCTTCGTGTCTCATGCACGTGGTACCTTTCAGATATATTGCAACCTGAGTAGTATTAAGGTTCGTTCTTCTGTAATATTTCTCAGCCATTTTTCACCATAGCACTAGTTGGTTGGCCAGGATGAGTTTTTGACAACTGTCTGAAACAGGTCAGCTGGTTTCAAGGTCATGGAGAATAAAATGTTTGCATGCATCAAAATAATCTGGCAATCTTGTATTTGAAGAGACATATTATCTGCATAATTTTGATTAGTGACTGCAAATTGAACAGAGTGGGCTGTGATCATGGAATACGCCTTTTTCTAGCCCGGTGAAGACCGGAATCTCTGTTCCCACACAATCAGCAAAAATGCTTATTTGAATATAACTGTTCAATATTTCATACGTAACAGGTCATCGCTCCTGGCGAAAACAGGTGAAAGACAAAAATGGTTCAGGGCAAGGCAAGGAGTCAGGCAAAGAAAGGCAAAAAGGGGCCTGAGGTGGGGAGAACACGGCTGAAATGAGGAAGGATGTTCCCAGGTCCTGGAGGCAGGAAGGATTAAACGTGCAGGAGGTGACAGATTCCAGTGGCCGATCAAATGGGCTCAGGCACGTATCTAAGAAGACCTGCCAGCGCAGCCCTTCCTCACCTTTATTGGTGCCAACCTGTACGGAGGAATTCACTCTCTCCACTACTGTCTGTGATTTCATTATGTTAAGTGCAGGGGCTAAATATTCACAGCTGCAAATGGACTCGGTGGGAGCTGCAATTTGCTTGTGTAAAGTGCTGTACCTTGCTAAGGAGCCTGAAAAACATCCAACAAACCCACAGGTCCGAGGCACTTCAGACTGGACACTTAAAATTAACAGGTAGTTTTGACCTTAATCTCTTGTTGGTCAGTTAAGTCCTATGACATGGGGGAAAAACTGGAACTTTCTCACCTCACAAGGAGTTTTAATTCAAGAAAAGAAATTCCCAAGTGCTTATGAACCAGTCAAATACTAAGATGATAAGCACTGCAGAGGAGCTCAAAAGGAAATTAATAATCCTGTCTCCAGAACACAGTTTGAATTATGAGCAAAAATAAGGCACGGGGGATACATTGATTAATGAAAAGAAAACAACATATTGAATAGCCTCTCATTAACTGAGCATCCTACTTTCTGTGCACTGAATGAGGCCAGGGTCCTGCGCAAAAATAGCATGAGACCATATAAAGACATTATTGTAATGCAGATGCAAATAAAGGTTTCACAGACAATCTTAATTTGAGGATTTCTTAAGGCTTTGGTGCTCAGTTTAGCACCTGATATTTCTATTATTTCTGATAATTCAGGTACTTTTGCGTATAACGATTTACTGAGAATCGTATTCTGTGAATGCTGAATATTTCCACCAGATAAAGCAACTGGCTAACCTCACGAATGCTGATGTGATTGAAAAGTGTATTTAACACATAATTTACACATATGCAATTCTTTAAACACCCAAGTGTGCTCCCAGTGCTTTCTGATCAGCTAATTCAAATACCTAACTATACAAGAGCTCCTTTAAATGGATACAAGCGTAAGGGCAATATTTTTATGTGATATGGAAAACAACAGGGTCTATCCAATTAGGGAGAGATGCCTGTTTAATGCACATTTTGCAAAATGCGCCAGTGTTGTATGTGCCATTAAAGATATTCAGCATTACTGACTTTTGAACTTGGTAATTTTCCTCTTACTATGGTCATAGTATTATACTTTTAAAATGGAAATACATTTCAAAGGAATAGCCCAAAGGTTATGGAATATATCACCAAGCTAATCACAGTGAAGTAATATAGCAGGCGATATTAAAACCCCGGTGATAATTGCCCCAGGTATTTAAAGTAACAGCAGCATTTTCCTGTACTGCAGTCAAAGCACAACAGCCAGTGCTGTATCTGAAACACAAATCAGACTAAGAAATCAGACTATACACTTCCCCTCAGGATTTAAGAACTTTATACTGAAAGATGCCAACCTCTCTTCGGCTAACATTTTATAATAACCAAAAATACATACACATAATAGCTTCCAAGTGCATTTACTTTCTTAATGGTATTTCCCAGTGCATGTTTACAAGAGGAAAACCAGGACAGTGGGTACCTGGCAGGATAAGGACCCGGGTGAAGTGGTGCCTGCAAAGTCTTTGAAGAATGAAATCCTGTGTTTACTCATGGAACAGTGCTCTACCAACATGAACCTGTGCACCCCAAAAGGGTACTTGGCAACATGCACTGGGCTCACTGGATGTCATTCTTCCTTTTGTTAAAGGGCCAAATGACTTTCACTATGTTTATTTGCCTCTTCTGAGGTTCAGCCAGATGTAGGATGTAGGTCTCAGCTAAAGGACAACGAAAGATTACAGAGAGTATCTGTACCCGAAGAGCACACAGTACTGCTCCACGGCAGGATACCTTCAGAAGTCTAACAAACTTAGCCCAACGGTACCATCCAGCTTGCTAAAAACAAAGGAGGTCCAACTTTCTAGAGGAGAAGGGTCCTTGACAGTGTCACTTACTAATAACATCTGCCCCAAAGCTTGCTAACACTTTCTAAAAGTAGCAGTTGACATTGAATGAGTAGATTGGGTGGAATTTATTTGTTGTGGTCAAATACATAAGTCCCTTTCATCTGGATTCTACCAGGAACTGAAAATAAAGCAAATCTCCTTACAAAACAGAACTGCAAAGTGCTAATGTAATGCTGCATTATCTGAAAGATAGTTATTATAATCAAGACAGATCTGCTTT
This sequence comes from Anser anser, assembly GCF_964211835.1. NCBI lineage: Eukaryota > Metazoa > Chordata > Aves > Anseriformes > Anatidae > Anser > Anser anser. The sequence goes on from NC_139737.1 coordinate 4,294,033, forward strand.
ACTCTGCAATCTCCTAATGAGAGGCACCAGCAAACACTATTCCAGATTTTGTGGTGAAAAAAACAAAAACAAAAACAAAACAAAACCAAAATACCTTTCATTATTTTTACTTTTTATGTGTATACCAACTGACACAAGAAACCTCACAGAAACACCAACTTTATTGCTTCTGCTTCAGAAAAGTCAAATGGGCAAATCTAGTAAACGGGAGATTTTGAAAGTAATTTATTATTGCTGCCGTTACCTGGTGTTTTCCCTGTTGTGATTGAAAACTGTCTTGACTTATTGCTTCTTTAAGAGCCATACACAAAGCTGTTCCATGTTTAAGCAGTCAGAGGCATTTGTCTCCTTAAACAAGGCATTCTAATCATTCCTTTTGTAGCCTACTAAAATAAGATTCTAGAAAAACTCTTCTCTAAATAAGGATAAACAACACAGTGGCTTGATCACAGCACACTGCCAGAACAATCACACTTATAATCTTAGCACTGACGGTATATTTAGCAATCACAGTTACAATTACTTTGGTCTTATTTCACAATATCCTCGGGATGACGATTCTGACAACGTTACAGAGAAATCAGGAACTCTTCCCAGAGAGTGGTTCCCAACCACAAATCGGCAATGTAGACTAAGGAATGAGAAAAGCCAACAGAAGCATTTTGAAAGGAACAATATCCTTTGTGAGTACTTTTTCTTGATATACGACAATGAACACCAGGCAGGAGTTGGAGGGTTTTCTGCAGGACCTCTTACGCAGGACATACTGCAGTGGTACGAAAGGCATTTGCACATCACTTTTGATGAATGTAGACTCTGAGTACAGTTTTTTCCCCATGTCCAGTAGCAAATAGGACCGGAACAGACATGAGAATGTTGCTAGAGTTTCATAAATGCCTTTTCTTTCTTTTTGACTTCAAGGTATTTATTTTCTAACCAGATAGCTGTCAATTTTATTTTTCAATTGATTCCCCTATGGCAATAAAACTAAATCACAAAAATCAAGTTTTATATCCAAGCGTAAAATAATAAATGGCATTCTGTATTTAATAATGTACTTGGTATTACAAGCAGATAAATAGTAATACATAGCTAATACTAATCTATTTTGCTACTAGACTAATATTTCTGTGAGTTGACTGTTTGACAGACTTCCAATTTTTGCTAGCAGTACAGTGTTTATATATGCAAGAAAGACTATTCTCATGATTAAGTTGCTGCACAGAGACACCAAGGATCTGAGTTGAAGTCCTTTTATAGAATGATGCTCAGAATGACTGTCTGCTACATTTTTTGTATACTTGAAAGGAATCCAAATATATTTGTGCCCTGGTTTCCCATCTTATTCTAAAAGCAATATATGTTATTAAAAAGAGACTTTAAGGTACCGAATTCAGTCTTTTTAAATGCATTTTTGTTTTTCAGTGATACTTCAATCCTTCCACAGTGGAATTTTTTTTCCTTCTGAAAACGGGAAACTCATGAGAGAAGAGAGAAGAAAAGATTTTTCCATGATTCAAAAGCTTTTGCTGATTTATTCTACTTATTTCTTGTGAAAATGTCATCATCAAAAATCTCCCTTTTTATTAAAAAAAGATTGATTTTTGTACTAGCTCTTGAGGTGAATTTGCTTCCTCTCACATCCTGAGTCTTGTATCTTCAGATGAGAAACTCTGTGAAATGGGAAACATCACAGAACTCAAATGCACTTTGTCAGCAGGGTCTCAGCTTGATCTCCGTGCCTCTAGGAGGCTCCTCCACGACCCAGCACTATGACCATTTCCTACTGCCCTAACTGACAGATACTCTGCTACAAACAGGCAGCAGCAGACAGACATGAGATGGAGAGGCAAGCAATTCCTGCAAGGTAGTTTTGAGGCAAAAAGCAAAGAACCGTTCACCACTAAATTTTTGCTTTTCCATTTCATACTTCAAGACCAACCCGTAAAGCCTCATCTGGCCTATTACAAAGGATGCTCTTCAACAAGAGAGGAAGGTGAGCAGTGCTGCATGCTTGTCGTGTTGGACAGCAAGTTCTGAGAGCCTCCCGGCCAGCACGCCCACTTGGCTTTACCAACTGTTGCAAACAAAGGTTACTGGAAATGCTAACACCTTGAGCCCAAAGACACATACAACCCTTGCACTGCAGCACAATGAAGCCGTGAGGTCAAATTAGAAGCAGTATTTGCAACAGGTTTTCTGCTAGTGCTTAGTTCTTATTTTTATGATATATATTTTCCGCTCCTAAAAACTGCAAAAATTGTTGAAGGGATCCTGTGTCTAATTTTTACCCTTTCGAATAAAAGCTCTTTCCAGTCTGGTAGCCTGATGAGAACTTTACAGCATGATTTGTTAAATCAGATCAGTGCAATGATTCTTGCAGTAATACTCACTTTGAAACAAATGAAAGAAGATATACATTTAAAATAATTTTAAAAGTGAAAATAGCCTGGCATCATATTTTTCTGAAGCAAAATAGTGAAGTATAAACAAGAAATTCTGAGAAATATAACCAAAAAGAAGCGCCTTCTTTTACATTAGAAATGCTCTGAACTGCTGTCTGTGTTGTTTCATCCTTTTTTCCATTAAATCAGACACTTCTTCTAAATCAAGCCCTTGGGGAGTAAGAGACAAAAGTGATGAGAATGCAATGTGTGAATATAAAAGTGGAGCATGTGTTTTATAACTAACTCCGTTCAGAGATCAAGGGAAATGTCACCGTTTATAGCCATCAGTAAAGAATCAATGTAATTATATTTGTAGTATCAATTCAGGTCATTATTCCAATATATACACCATAATGCCACAATTACAGTTTACATCTGCATAGAACAAATTCATGTATCTATTAACCTTATGTAAAAACGAAACAAACGCCTCTTCTTTCCCCTTCCTCCCCTACACGCCCTCATTATTTCGATCCTAAAGCAAGATGTAGTTCAGCATTTAACTATATCAGAAATTTTAAAAGTGCATCTGGATTTGTCTGAAACCTTTGAGACCTGGGTTCAGAGCACCAAATCTTTTTGTTTTCAAGATAATGGATACACTAAAAACCTCCGACCCAGGGGAAGGAGAAGTACTCCCAGACTTGGAATAATTCCCACTCCAAAATGTTTAAAAGCACTGCTCCAGGATGGTTTTTTTCCTTGCTAAGTCAGCCACCACTGGCTCATGACTTTTTGGAAGGGCTGAATTTCAGGGAAGTGAGCCATACTCTTCCAGTGCACTGTTCAAAAACGAGTTTCTGCCACTTCTAACACCAAAACAAAATGCTTTGCAAAGCTGACTGTGTACAAGAAAACAGTGAGGCAGCCCTCAATCCCCCTCCATGGCTAAAATTATAGGTATTCACATTATAATATTTTTGGGGCATCTTCAAGGATCCATCACTATGAACAAAGACTGAACACATCTTTTAAAGCTGTTCAACCTGCCAGCATACTTGCACACAATTTAACAATAAATGTGAGTCTGTAGTCATCTTAGCAACTGTAAATGCCCATGCCTCTACTTAAATAAATAAAAAACAAACAAAAAAACCAGCAAGCTGAGGTTCTATACCTGGTGGGAGCATCATCCACAGAAGACCATCCCACAGAACTACTGCATGTACATACTACTTTTAACAGTATTTCTCAATAGAAGGAAAAAAAGAATTCTGTCTGATTAATTCTTTAGCTTTCTGAGACGAGGTCGTAGAGACCCTAGTTAATCACTTGTGGAACAGCTACGCAGAGTGCACAGAATTTGGAAACCAACTTGAATTAAATTAAAAAAACATTTTTCACATGAGCCCAGGTCCTCCTTCAAGAGCCCACCAACATCCATTAGGCATGCAGAAAAATTACAAGCAGGTAAGTGTTCTTGCAAACAGTAAACATTGCCAATCTGTGAAAGACTTTACCAAAACCGAAGGGCACAGAAGCTCTACTTGTTCAGTCATCCAGCTTTTCAGTATTCAGAGAACTTTCCAGATGTTTAAGAATGAAGACACTTACCTAGAGGAAAAAAAATAAAAAATGAAAAAAGAACACATTAGGCAAAGCTAAAACTTCTGGAAAGCTTTGCCTTTTAAATGATGACATTGCATTGGACAAACTCTCATTATAGATTGTAACTACAAAGTATAAATACTTTATTATATTAAGGTTTCATTGATAAATAGATATCAACTATTAACATACCATTAATAGATGTTTTTTTGGAATGGCTAACCAATTTCAAAAAGCACAACAAAACTAGAAATTGCTGATAACTATTACAACTTTCAGCAGTGATTTGTTAATACTCCCAAATTAAGGCTTATCAACCCCTTGTTCACCAAGTTCAGACTTGTACAAATCCATATAATAGCCCAGTTGATATCAAAATAAAACATTAACACAGGAGGTTCCAGTTCACGGGGCCACTTAAATCAGTTATTTGAAAATAACTGTTCCACCTCTGGATGTCTTGTCCCAACAATGAAATTCAGCATGCTCAGAAACAGTACCCAGCACAAAGACTTAGTGTAGTGCATAAAATGTAGGGGGGAATTTTGGGGGAGAATGTGGGGAAGAATTTTGAAAACATACAAAACAACATGAATTATTTGCAAAATCTGTTTATTTTTTCTGTTGCTTGGAAAGAGCTTCCTTGTCACATCAGTAAGCGTGAATTTTTCATATGCTCAAAGAATTGTGCTCTTTTAATCTTATGATTAGGGTTTGCAGAAATGTGGGAGATGGACTCAGTATTTGTGGCTTCCATTCATTAATCTTCCTATTCAGGACAGAATTTAAGCACAGACTTAAGTCCCAGTGACATCAACTGGACTTAAGTAGATATGTACAGTTGAACATCTGCATAAATGCTACCCGGAAGGGAAGCCAAACGGGTTATATTGCTCTCATGCATTTCTCCTCCAAACAAGCTAATATTTCTAAGTTAAAAAATAAAAAAATAAAAATCCAATACTATTTTTATCCTTCTAAGCCTTCGGGACAAATGCTTTACAGACCTTCTAGTCTTGCAGAGTGCAATTTATAAAGATTAAAGATTAACATTTAGAGAAAAATGCCTTTCCCCAATACTGTAGAGATGCCATAAAAAGTAATACTTTTCATTATAATACCACTTTATGGTACATGAGAGCTTTAGTACCCCACAGGTCTTTTCCTTCTCAGTATCTAGAGGGGAAAGAATACAGATTGCAAGAAGTAGATGCTTCTTTCTTTCTTTTTCCAGCTCAGCAAATATATATCATTACTTCAGTCCCTTCAAGGTGAGCTTTGTTGTGAAGAGAGATAAGGCCCAAAGCAGAGGCAAGGTTTGAAGAAAATTAGTCATTGTATATGCATTTTTATCTGTTTTGACAATGTAGAATTTTAATGAAGGAATGCTACAAGGATTCTGCACTGAAACAAGCAGTTTAATTCTTTCTGTAATTCAGAAAGCAAGTTTAAGTAATGACTATAATTTTTAATTATCATGGAAGAATCCTTTTTTTCTGTTTTTTCTTTACTGCTTCAAAAATTTAATTTTCATTTTCAACTCAGGCAATAATATTTTTCATCATTTTGCAAATAAAAAACCACATTACAATGAATGAATTAGAGATGGGCACATGCACAGAATAGTATCATCTAGAAAATACTTGTTTAAGACTTGCACTCAAGCAACTTTTAAAATCTTGCAATGCTTGTTACAAGTGTCTCAGCCTTTATTCTCTTAAGATAACAGCTTTCCATTCAGTATCAGTGGCATTGGCCAGTACAATCATCTGCAGACCAATCTCCATGCTCACTCTTTTTCATGCTGCATTACAAGGGATTCATGACCACTGTATCCACTCTGCTCCTCAGTGAAAACACAAAAAGCTGGGAATTCAGATGGCTGACCAGGCATAGGAAAAGCATCAAATGAATCACTCAATGGGTTTAGGGCAGAATTAGTGGGATAAATATTTACAAAAGCCTGTTCTCATTTGGGATATGACAGTTATTGGGTGCCCAGTACAATCTACCCTGATGCTGAAGTCAGTTGGAGTAGTGTGGATTTGCTTTCAGACACTGGCTTCGAACTTCTGTTCTACATCTACACTCATAATCAATCCTGTTAACTTTGGCAATTTGTTTGTACCCATTTGAATGGATCTCCAATAGAAAATTTACAATATGTCTCTCTCTTCATCTCTGCCCATGGAGAAGTAAGAGTTTAGTACAAACATTCAAAAATCTCAGACCTAATTATCTGCAATATGTACCCTTATTTTTATGTAATTTTGGCATTTGCCATCAAAACGCCACAGTCATAAAAAATAGATTTGCCTCCTATACATATGATCTATTACCACCACAGCTCATGTTATTTCCTCGGAAGAAAATGAAAAGCTCCATTTGAAACTCTCTTAGCAGCTGGTTATTCTACATTTCATACAGAAATCAACTCCTGTAAAGGTGAAAATGAATAATGACACATTTGTGAAGAAGCCACAAAAATTCAAATGCAAGATTTATCCAGAGCTTTGATACCCCAATCCTGTTAGAGAGTTTATAAAATAATGCTCTGTGCATACTGGAAAAAAAAATCATTCCACCCCCTACCCTGTACAAAACCAAAGGAAATTTGCCTTAAAGAAGAGAAATATATTAAACAGAAACTAGCAGGCCTGTAATTCATTAGGAACAGCCCTTAGGTCCCTAAGGAACAGTCTTACAAACTATACAGAGCTATGCAATGTGTAGATAACTATGAAATGTGTATATAATGGAAGCAGGGACTAGAACCGACTGAAAATTTTCAAAACCAGGCACGGACTCCCTCCTCCCCCATTTTGTTTTGGTGCTTTTTGGTGCTATGTTTGGCTTCTATAGCTGTCTCCTTCCCAGAAGTCTGCTCTCTGCCCGCCTCCCTACCCTGTTCTCCTCCCACCTCCCTGGCAGGCCGAGACCCGGGCCTGCGGCGCCACAAGGCCGCAGCCTCCTCCTGCCCAGCGTGGCCCACATGCACCCAGCTCACCCCACGCTGCAGGGAGGGCTGCAGCTGCCTTTCCTGTCCCCATAACCCCTCTAACCCAGCACCGGAGCACCCTTGTAGAGCAAGGACTTGCTCCAGTGCCACTGTGTTGGTGCCAATGCCAGAGACAGGCATCAGGAGCCCTGTCCAGGCTCACATGAGCATGGAAAGCAGACACCAGCAGACTTGGCCTTTTCTTCTCTCAGTGGACTTTCCTGAAGGATGACCAACGTGGTCTTCACTGATTTAGCTCCCTGCTAAAATAACTAAGGCTGTCAGAAGCGAGACAAGACACCAAAGTAACAGTGAAAGTGCAACAGTGCCAAAAACGAGAGCAAGCTGTTGCGTTTTCTAGAAAAATTCTGTTCTTGATAAGTGTTTTGCCCATCTCTGCTGTTTATAAAAAGGACTTCAAGCATTTTCTCCTTCAACAGAGCTCAACCACAGAGACAGTGAAAACAAACATCCTCGTCCAGCAGAGAAACTGCTATGCACAAAGTTTTATTGAGACAAACCCCAGCAGGAAAAGAAGCTGTGTGGAACACAGCGGGCTCGGTCTGAAACATGGGTGATAAATATCTGAGTGGAATTTACAGTCCAACAGCAATACAAACGGGGCTGAACACCTCCTCTCTGAAACGCAACCAGCTTGACACAGGCTCGTCAGGCTGCAAACTTGCGTAAGGATTGGTGTGCAGCATCCAAGATTACCCATGGGATGAGGGGAATGCTCAGCTGCTTGGGGTGGATTGCTAAAGCGTTAAGGCAAAGTTTAACAGGCAAGGATGGGGATGCTTTTGCAGTCAGAGCACACAGCAAATCAGCTGCATGCGAAAGACAAAATCCCCTAGCAAAGGCTTATATTACTCCTTTATGTATATACAATATGGAAAATACTAGTTGCATTTTAAATTTTTAATGCATCCCATGTTTACAGAATATCTTATTTTTGCTAAAAGGGAGTTTCTATGCAGTGCTGCTGTCTGCACACCTTAAAACATACAATCTTTTTTTAACAACTGCAATGACTTGGATAATAGATGTGAACAAAGTCAGACTGTTTCTAGCTGCTGGGATAAAATAGGTCAGGAGAGCAGAATACCAGGAGAATAACTCCAACTGATTGGAGTAAATGACTAAAACCACTGTTTGCACTTCATATTTTTCAAGCTGTCCTTCTATTAAATCACACAGCCCAGACAAGAAGTACAGAACAGCGTGCGATGCAGCCACAAAAGTGTTCTAGCATCTGAAATAGGTGATAAAAGGATAGGGAAAAAGCAAAACTTTCAGGCATCTCATTCTCAGCCAAAAAAAAAAAAAAAGGGAATCACCTTCTAAAATGAAATGAATCGATGGGGACAAAGATGTGGTTGAGGTCAAGAGGAATGATCCGTATTAACTGCTCCCCGTGTCTGAAAGGCTGTGGAGCACAATTCAAATAATGAGGGCATATGGAGATGTATGGATTATATTGAAAAATATGATCCTGCCAGGAAACAAAGCACAAAGTAACCCATTCTGTGAAGCTGCAGTGAAAAAGGGAAGACAAATCTTAAACCAGTTTTGTTGTAACTCCGTAAATTAATGTTTTGTCATTGTAAAGACTTAACAACCATCAAGAAATGAGCACTTGGAATTTGTGTCTGTCCTGGAACATCTTCACTCCCCAAAGGACAGCTGTTTGCATGTACCAAGGCAGGACAAAATCTAAAATAGGGGCCCCTTTCATCTCCTGAGTAAGATAATAAATGAGCTCAGCTGCATTTCACTACTTCATGGAAATGGGTATTTTACACGCAACGCCTGCTTAATCTGTCCCTGCATCAGCTAAAGATTTCTGGTCAGAAATGGGTCAGCCTGACTACAATTAGCAAGTAGAAAGATAAATGGGGGTAGGAGCAAAAAGCTGCAGTACCACTGGTGTACCAGTGCTGTACTATTTGACCTGTACAAGACCATGATTAGCTAACTCAACTACACAAAAGATTTCTTTTTGCCTAAAGAAATATTAATTTTCAATGTTCCATTTAAAAAGAAAGCAACAAGGGGGCAAAAACCCATCTGTCATTCACAAAAACCACAGCAGATTTTAGCACTATGCTTTGGAAGACATCCTCATGACAAACTTGCACACAGAGCAGATCCCCGTCTAATAGCAAGAGTGGCTCCAATAGATACCCAAGAGATAAATGCTACAAAACCGAGCCAAATTATAATAGGACTTTGTATAGCAGAGAAAAATAACACACTATTGCTGTAACCTTGCCCTGAGGCATTTCACAGGGAAATGGAAAAAAAAAAAGTCTGAATTCAGGCATTCCAGTTTTTCCTTAAGAGAAAAGAGAAGCAGCTCATTTCCTTGGTTCTTCCAAAACCAGCAGCATCAGGCAGTATTAATCAGACTGAGGCAAACTAAATGACAAATCTCCTTCATGAAGGACAGGCTCATTGGGCAGCCATCGGCCACCGTGCAGGACGCCCCGTGCTTATGAGGGGGGCCATTCACTTTGCACAGAACATGCGAGCGTGTTGGTGACTCACAGTGAGGGACAGGCGAAGATGAACCGAGCCATTCATTAGCTCGTTCACCGCACACATTGGCTTCTCTCTCGTGTGAGCGGAAAGTAGTGTGCAGTATTGCAGGAGCCTCATTAGTAAATGAGAGAGGCAGATAAAGAGTGGAGAGAAAGCAGTCGCTCCCTTAGGGCAGCCAGCGACCAACGCTTGGTTTTGGAGTAACTTAGAGCGGTCTGGCAGCTGCAGAAATTGGTTCCCTAAAGACCATTGTGAGGACTTCGAATTATCCTTGACACCATCCCTGTGGTGTCTTGCCCTTAAATCACAGCCATACTTTGCAACGCATCCAGAAATGCCCTGTGCCTGAGGCATGACAAAATGGATGGCACTCAGCTATTTGTGTCACCTTGCAGAGGCTCTATAGCCAATTTCCTAATGTGAAGGGAAACTGTAGCCACCCAGGTGGCTGAAGAGACCAGACAGAGTTTCCAGCACTGGGTCTGGAAAGAATTAGCTGCTGTTATGATAGAAAATCTTGTAGGACATAAACATTGACATAGATGAATTTCTTAATAAAAAGTAAACTAGTTGTTTCTCCTAAAAGAAGCGTGAAAACCTGTTCCTACCCAAGTACGAAACACTCTGTTACTAAGCTCGACTGGCTAATTCCCAGTTGGTATTTGGGCTTTGTTCAATATTACTCCCCAAATCACCTTGACAGTTGAGTAATCAACCATGAGAATAGTTTTACTCTTCGTACTGCTTAAGCAAAGCACAGTGTTTATCTTTTTTTTTTTTTAATTGGTAGAAGGGAACTTATCTCTATGGATAAAGATCATCCTGTCTAGACAACCATCATAAAGTCTCTGCTATACACCACTTTATTACATGCACAGATGCATAAAAGCCTGTGAGAATATTACACAGGTACAACACTACAATACTTGGTTCACATCTATCAGAGATTAATGCCAAGCGAGGTTCCACAGCACATGGTCAAAAACATGCAGCTTTGTGCTCAAAGCAATAAATGTCTGTGTTGTCTGGGATTACAGCAACCTCATCTGGTTTTACAAGCGCCCCACTGGGACCTTTTGAACCTTGATTCCTAGAGCACAAATACTTTTAATACGAGGCGTATACACAGTGATGTGATCAGGGTTCCTCTCGATCAAAAGGGTATCAAATAGAAACATGGAATCCAAAAAGCAAGTCGAGCAATGAAATGTTTGCATTAACAATTAAGCCACAAGGCATACAACAGTGCTGGGAGTAGGCAGGACAGTAGCTTTTGTCTCATTTGCCAAGACTTAAAAATGCAGATCAGATTGCGCATCCAAAACTTCAAGCCATTAACAGCTGTCAAGTAAAAAGGCTTGGAAAGGATATGCCAAGCTCATTTTGAAACTGCATCAGTATTCAGAGAAGTCGGAATTATATTTGGTGACCACTGCATATAAATTCACCTGCAGGCATTTGTGATTGTTATCAACACTACAATTCAAAAGCGTGGCCAAGTGGACCCAAGTGCACACCAGCTAAACCAAACAACAAGAAAGAAAAGAGAAAATGGAAAGTCCGGAAGTCATTCATCATGAAATTCCCCCCTCAAAATACAATCCTTAGAATTAAACCAACCCTTCCTATCCCGTTTTTCAGTGTGGAGGGGGAGAATGAAATTTTAAAACTGTATTGCTGAGATATGCATCCCCCTGAGCCCACAGGTGCTCACTTCACTGCTGAAGAATAAAACTCTTGCCAAAAGTTATCACATTAAAAATGAATCTTGCTAGTTTATCCTCTGTAGGTGAACTTCTCTTTGGAAGACAGCTATAACTGCAAAGAGCTAATCTGTGAAAAAAACATTTGCAAACACGACAGTATTAGCATAGATATCTGCTATTATTTCTTAAAAATAGGGCTTCCTACTGCAGCGACTGCCCCAACAGCTCAAAAAAAATCTTTCCTCCTTAAAGATTTGAAGATGAAGAACCCAAAATGCTGTGATACCTTATAATGCAGCATGATCCTCCTCAAGAGTTATTTTATGTATAAACAGGTTATGATGCAACAGGCTTAAAAATGGACAATATAAACCAGAAAAATTAGATACTTATCAATCTCATTGTCTCACACAGTGCTGTTAGTGGCACTTAATACCATAATTCAAGATTATTTTCATTGTGTTTCATGCTATTTCAGGGCACACTAATTAAGGAAAGGGGTAAAGAAGGTCATAATGGTGGGCAGAGTCAGTACCGCTCTACACCCCACAGCTGAGATGCAGACCCAAACTCGTCATGCTCTGCTTTAAATCTCCTGTGACACCTCTAACTCAAGGGCTGTCAACTTCCAGTATCTTGGCCAAATCCCAACTGGATAATTAGATTGTGCCTAAAGTGCTTATTTATTTCTGGAGCTTTAATTGGATAAACATATACATTTTCTTTTCTTTTCTGGGTAATCATGAATATTGCTGAGCACTCTTCAGTAACTTCAGCCAGTTTACTCCGCGGTTGACTCATGCTGCTCTGGGTCAAACCAATTCCATTATGTCGTAGCTCTACAATGGCTAACTGTAGAAAGATTTCTATCAACAGCAACAGCACAACTCAGAAGAATAAAGGATTCCATCCTACTTCAAAATTAGATCATAAAGCACTTACAAATCAAATTTTCTCCCTCAGTGCTTATTAATGATTTTGAAACTGCTCTATCCTCAAGCCTAGAAGCCAATTAATTCATAGTGTACCACTCGCAAATTTCCTGCAAAATCCCATTATAACGTAGCCTTCAGTTTTATAAAAGAGAACGTAATTTATCAAATAATCTTTTTTTTTTCAGATATAACTATCATACTCAAGAAATGTTTATTTCATCTCCAACAATCAGCCAAAATACTATTAATAACCATTCATATTTCCATATGGACAAAAAGTCCAAAGAAGTGGCCTTAGATACACAGAAGTGTATTCACACCATTTCACTGGGTGTGAAGTTTAGAGGCAGACACACAAACCCAAGCTTCCACTCAGCTGCTGCAGCCTCCAAAAGATGAGTCAGTTCTCTGGAAACTTTGTAGACTATCTAAAGAGCTTAGGTTCCCAACAGACTCCGAAATTAGATGCCTGTTTTAAGACACTGTCAGTATCTCATGTTTTCTACTGGATTAATTGGAAAATGTGTCTAAAGCTACTAGATATTGTATAAAAAATACTCATTCTCTACTGCTAAATTCTAAATTTTTTAATATAATCAGACAACTAAAACACTAGTTTCTGCATAAATATTTTCATAACTTTGACAATTACTTGAAAGTAGGAAATAAAATGCTCATCTTGACTGTAGGCTTACTTTCTTATTCATAACACATTCTTTTATTAAATATCTTAGGAAATCAAAAATTGATCCTTTGTGCAGCCAGAGTTTCATACTCACAATTAAACAGCAGATTCTGACGTACAGTAAGCACATCAGACAGGCAATTAATTGCCTTTATAACATAGAGTACTCTGTTATAAATGTCTGTACCAAGAAAACTGCAGATACCATTTCTACTGAGCATTACTAAACCTATTAGAAATACAACAGAGCAGAGCATTTTCACTGTCCCTCCTTACCCCCAAATATCCTGCTGAGAATATATTTAGCCTGCAGTGGATAGAAAACATAAATGTTGAATCATCATCACATTCTGGATGATCTTCTTTTAACCTAATCAGCCTAAACTGGGAAGAGTGCTGCTGAGAAGTGTGTATTAATGTAGCAGAGGCATCATCATGCGTATCAGGTCCAGCAGATAAAAGGGCTCCGAGGCACATCATTCTACAGGAAATGAAGCGTCAGTGATGAACATCGGTTTCCCATTTTAAATATTAAAACAGGCCATGGGACTTTGCCCTTTCAAACTGGTACTGAAGAGACAATTTGAAAGGTTAATTAAATGACTGACATGTAAAGGGGACGTTGCACCATATCTGTAGAATGAGGTCTGCCTACGGAAAGACGGTGCTTTAAGTTTGAAGGCAGTGTAGAGGGCAGGACCAAAGGCCACATCAACTTAAGGACATTCACGAAAATTGAGGCAAATCAACTAATAATGTGAAGTCAAGGCACAAAAGTTGCAGTACATTAAACCCCAGTGTGAATGCTCCCACTCGAGAGCACAGCCTCCTGGGTTTTAGCTTTAAGGCTGCTTTTCTCCTGAGTGTCAATATCCACATGCTACTTTATAGTTTATATTTTAACTTATGCTTCATACCCACCACAGAAATGCTTCAACTTTCTGGAACTTCCTAAAGCAAACAAGGCTAGTGGTTTAACAGCAATGCATCTCCAACTGTTGCTTTTGATTGCTACACATCTGATCTCCACACGTAAGACTATTTGGCTGTAAAGCTATTGCTTCGTGTACGGCTCTCAGCTGCTCACAGTCTTCAAAAGCACTAGTTTAAGAAATTAAATAAAAAATAGCAGGACTCATGTTTTACCTGCTTTGGATACAAGAGTGGTGGACAGCAGGATATTTGGAGTCATGAACTCTGAACAGGTTTCTTTGTATTTGCACCTTTGTCTCCATAAAATTCAAAAGGAGCCATGCCAGTGACTTAAAAGGTACCAGCATGTTACCCTTGTGGCACTTGACTTTAAACATTCCCCTCCAGCAGTACGAGAAAAAACACACGCAGTGCAGATCTCCTGCTTCCGTGACAATTTGTAGAAGTGTAGATTAATATAAGAACAACAAAACCAAATAACCGAACAAAAAAACGCACTCTATATTCAGAAATTAGATTTTGCACAGAATGTGAGTGTGTGCATATATAAAGCTTTCCTTAGTATATTTGAATATATATATTATTGACTGAAATTTAAAAACCCAGATGAACTTTGGTTGGATTTCTGACTCATGGTTTTATATCACTTCTCAGCAAAACTATCCAATTGTATACGAGTCATTCTAGCATCTCTCAGAAGCTAATTTATCTTTTTTCCTCCTCTCTAATTCTACTCCCCTCCTTTTTAAAGCAAATTGGTCAAGAAACTTAAATCCACAAGGAAGAGACTTAGCTTTATCTTACTTACTCAGGAGGGAGAAAGAAATCCACACATTTATTGCAAGCTTGGGTTCCTACCACGACGTCTTGAAGCGCTCAATAATTCCTCAAAAGCTTTACAGGTAAGAAATATAATCTGCTGCAGGGCCACCAAGACTTTTCTCTATTGTAACACAGGCTGCAGGAGAAGTTCTTTGAAGCAGTAAACAAAAAAATGCTCAAGGCATTAAAAAAATAATATTTTGGAAAAGAAAACAAAAAGAATTAAGTGTTGGAAACAATCATAATTATGTTTTAAAGAGAGGTTTTGATTGCTTAACCTAAGTCACCTAGGGCATAATGATTACTAAATTCATAACTCTTCCATCAGAGAATAAATGGAAAAGTCTTAATAATCTAAAAAATATTGCAGTATCTTTCTCTTTTTGGAGTGAATCAATGATATTTATAGCCCCGGAGGTATTGAATTTCTTTTGTATCAAAGAACACCAATAATAATGTACAATTCCATTATGGAAGTGCATCTCAAGAAACTGAGCACTGTCTAAGATTACAAAAAAGGAGAAAAGTTAAAACTTGGTATCTGTGATCCCAAGAAAACATGCCAATCTTCTCCCACCAGATGGAATGATCAAATCATCTCAGGTGTTTGTAGGTCACCACATAAAAATGGGATGAAAAACGGGGACTACTAACTATTAAGACATTTTATGTAGTTTGACAGGAAAACTTTGCAGCCTAACTCCACCAAAAAAAAGCATCCTGATCAAATTAAGCTTACCTAAAAAAGGAATAATAAATGAACAGAAGACAGCAGAGAGTTTGCACCGATTCTGAAACCCAAAGTAATTCAGATACAAGCATTCCCTTGAAGCAGAACGAGAAGGCATGATCGTCCAAAGAGAAGAAAGTATCTGGCCTTTCAGCAATTTTTTTTTTATTATTTTTTTTTGCCTGCAAGAAGAGTACTTCTTTCTCTGGTTGCTCCCTGGCTTTTTTCTCTTGCCTATGAAGAGTCTCCTCAGGCATCATCCAGAAGTTACAGAGGGGACCTATGGGAGTCATTAAAGTAATTAGAACTGCTTGAATGTCAGAAGCAGATGATGCCATGGAGGACAACACATCCCTACCCTTGTGTTAATATGAGATGTTAATTTTGTGAAATCTTTTCTTTTGTGTTCTGCTTTGTACATTAACTATATAAAGCTGAGCCCAAGAGAAAAGATCTACAAAGATTTCAGCAAGCAGGATATCACAATGGGCTTGGTTACCATGACATTGTCATCCGAGCATTTGTAACTTTAAACTACTCAGAACCTTATTTTGAGAGACTTCTAAATATTATTTGTAAGGCAGTCCACACCACCTACTCAAATGTTTTTTTTTCTCCTGACCAATTTCAACATGTGATAAGTTAGACCAAGATTGCTCCTTTTGAAAAATCATCACCGCACTTGATTCCGGTTCTTAAGGATGGAAATATTGCATCACCTGTAGACTACCATAGGTACAAATTTCTGACGTTCTTGAAATCAAGCTCAGCACCTGAGCCTGACAGCAGCCCAGGACCAGGAGCTCCCCTCCCTGCAAGAGCAGCATAGGCTGCCAAGACCACCAAGGCTGCTAGCGAGCTTGGAGATGACCAGGACAAAAGTCATCTCAAGAGCTTTAATAGAGAGGAAATTTTGTATTTAGATGAACAACAGGTATTTTAGCACAGTTAAACAAAAAGTGCTGCTTATACTGGCAACAATTAAAAAAACCTGCACTCCAGATACAGACTGACAGTGCTCTTGCCCCAGATTTTCTGGGTCAAAGGTTGAAGTGGGCATATGAGTGGGAAAAACAGAGCAGCTCAGTGCTTCATGAAGTATAAGTAATATTACTGGCCTTCTAGAATAATAACTCATTATTGCAAAATTGTGAAAAATCATTATACTCTAAAGGAAAAAAATCCTGGATATCAGAAGGAGCTAACACTTAAAACTGTATGCAGTATGAATTCATTTTGTTTCTCTTTATACTTTTCTATTCTTAGACAGATAGCAGCTTCATGAGACCCAATTTATTGTCCATATGTATCAAAATAGGAATGTGCTCTTACGTTTCAAAGCATTAAATAAGATTTACTCCACGGTAACTTCATTCTGACTTACCAAAGCAGGATTTTCCATGCCCAGTACTTCTTTCACAATAGAAAATCTTTTCCAAGAAATGCAGAGTTTAGTGAAAAAGTTGCTATTACTAGCGTCTTGATACTTAATATTGACAGCATGGACCATCAAGGGTAACTAGTCTGACTAGAACTGTCTGGAGAAAACAATGGATTAAGTAAGTGGAATGAAGAAAATACAGCAGAAAAGATGCAAATGCCGTCCTCAGTAATCTTGAAGACCCTCGGGGTCCTGAGCTGCGCCACCATGGTCTCTGTGGCCATGGCTGCTCCCTGCCAGTGATGGGATGGAAGGCAATGGACACGAACTTAAATACGGGAAATTTAAACGTAAGAAACTCCTCCCCAGACCTTGTGAGTGCAGGCAAACATTGGAACAGGTCACCCAGAGAGGTTGTGGAGCCTCCATCCTCGCATATATTCAAAACCCAGCTGGACACAGCCCTGAGCGGTTGCACCTGCGCCAGGTGACCCTCCTCGAGTAGAAGGGTTGGACTCATCAACTCCACGAGTTCCAGCCTCGACTGTTCGGTGGTTCTGTGACCTTGGGCACGTGTCCTTTTCAGCTCTATGAGTATTATTAGCACAATGTTTAATAACTATATTCTTAGCTATGTATAGATTTTGATTTCAGTTTAATAGAATGATAAAACATCCTAGATGTTAATAGATCATCACAGTGACAGTGTGATCAATACAATCTCTGATTCATTACTTCTATCACTTTCTTCTGTTCTCACAAAATAAATTGTGTCAGGATAAGATGGAAACATTTATTTTTTTAAATCTTTTTAACTGCTGTATTAAAAAAGTTATTTCACAACATTTATGTGAAAGAACATACATTTCTCATATTACAAAAAAATGAGGAAAAACTCAAAAATAGCTTATAGAGTAATTTTCCTAAGGCTATATAAAGCTAGGATTAACTGACATCACATCCATGAAAAAAACTAAAATAGCAACAATAGGAACCCAGGACACATTTTATAAAGAACTTTACTAGCTTTGGCCACTCTTGAACAAGCCACTGACAGCTGAATGGAAAATTCAGGTCCCTACTTTTGAATGTATGTAGGTATTTTGTGTTCGCACTGCATGTCAGGTGCTGTTCAGTACCTATTCACTACTTGTTTCACAGCTCCATAAAGTTCTACAAGATTAAATTCTACGTAAATGGCTGTGAAATTATGCAGCTGGAAGTAGAAACAAGCTGTGTCCATCACTTCAAATATGTGCAGTCATAGAGCACTCTGTGCAAACAGCATTTCTTTTCTGATTTCACCCTCTTCTCAGGGACTCAGGGATGGATCTGTACCTAAAGCAAGATACTGCCAATGACACCCAAACACCTTGATCCTGTACCAGTTCCATTCAAAGCTACACCTCCTCCAAATCCCAGTTCTGATAGCTGCACGTTTTACCTAATACAGCAGGCTCCAAACAAGTTTGACTGCATCCAACTATTTTCTTACCAGCATTATTTTAAAGTGCTTATATAGTAATAAATGGACTACCCAATATGTGGTCGATCATGGCTCACATAGCCTCTGACAGTGGGGTTATCACATGCATTTGATAAGTTTTGCAGAAATATATAACTTTCATCTGAACTGTCACCTAAGAACAGCTTACGAGGGAATGAGGTCTTCCTGAGAAGCATATTATGAAGGCAGCCTTTATGATATACATTAATGGAGGTCAGAGGCAAGGCTACTGTTCTCATTTATGAACGGAAAGCACTAGATCATTATGATGGCATGTGAATAGTGAAAATAAAGTCATTCCCCTGGTTCAGAGAAGATTAGCACGTTTTGTCCTACTAAGTTAAGTCCTTTTCACCATAAAATTACTGCCTAAGGGGGCAGTGAAGCGAAGGTCTGCAGGCAGCGTAGAACTAGAAGCAGGTATCGCATCAGTTGCGGCAGGTGACTTTTTACCTAGGAGTCACTGGAAACAGATACTCCACTCAGAGCGGAAAATCGATTCAATGAGCATGGCCCTTCCTGATTGAGAAGACATGGTTCTTCAGATCAGAGCAAACAAACAACTCCGAAAGTAAACCGAAGCCTAAATAACATGAAACTTTAATTCCTGGCTTATATAAGGAAATTTTGGCATTCACACACGCAGTGACTGCTCAAACTTCCTTTTGAACTTGTAGATACAAGCACTGACACCTGCCTTTGAGGTGGTGTTAACCACTGTTAAATGCATACTTGTTACTCATATAATTCTTTTCTAAATTACTTTAAGATAAAAGTAGCAAGGAAATAGCCACACAGAATCAAACATGATTGCTTTCTATTGAGTGGCTGTCAGTTCCACCAGATCAGCACCAACCTTGGATCAAAGGCAGTCACACTTGGACACTTTTCCTTTAATAGCGGCATTCATGCCTGGGCAGAGCTGGAAATCTTTATCTTTGTTCTGATGCTATCTCAGTACTTGAATGAGTACTGCGTGTTGTACTTAGTGTCTCTGGATTCCTACCTTCATTCAGTTTTGAAAGAATACGTTCACTGGCAGAGAAGTGAAAGCATCTCTGCAAGGAACAGCTACTCCCTTGCAATACAAGGCAAGTGCAATCTTGTTAGCATTAACGTTTGGGATGAAAGAATCCAAAGATACACTATTTACAAAGCATCCAGTAAAGTCACCACTCTCAATGAACTGTCCACAGTTCTATTTCCAATCTCACCCTTGCTCAGAGATCAAATCTGAAATTGCTCAGCCATTAGAAGAATCGGGTTTTAAATTTTGAGCGAGTCAACCACCTACTGCAGTAGCTTAAAGTTGCATTATAGTGTAAGATTTAAGCATTATGGTGAAAGTAAACAGGTCAAAACTACTGCCTTAAGCTAAAGCAGTGCAGACAGCAGTGAGCAGCTGAGGACTCTTCTTGAAGAAAAAAGGAGAATTATTGCCTTAATTTAGAAGGGTCCTGAAAGCAACAGAGGCACCTGCCAGTACTCTGATCTCAGGCGTATCGGATGAGTGAATAAGGAGAGCATGCCAGTGTACCCCCTACAAACACATTATTAAATTTTATCTGCAGGTTTTAAAATTCAGAGGCTAGTAAGCTGGGTTTTCCTGGAAAAGGGAAACAAGAAAGGGAGGGAAAAAAAGCGCCTGTCCCCTGAATGTTCTCCTTGGGCATTCAGTTCTGTGCTCCACAAGAGAACGCCCACTCTTCTCCCTCAGCAACCATTCATGCCAACATTTAAGTGTCTATGATCAAAGTTTCTCTTGGCTTTCAGTGGGGATTTGGAAGCACAACCTTTAAATCTAAAACTGTGTTAAAGAAAAAAATAATTAAAAAAATCCCAAACCGTTGTATTTTTAAGACCTGCAGCAACTCCAAAGACTTGCCTAAAACGAACGCCAAATTCTACATCTCCAGGCTTTAGCTTATTAAATAGGGAAAATGTAAAATGCATGACCTGGATGAAAGAATCATTCTTTTCTGCTGTGTTTCCAAGTTTTTGAAGTTGGGGACTTTGTTCTTAGCAGAACTACTTTGGTAACAACTCTGTCCCCAGTGGATGAAAAGCTGCGTAATGAAACTATCCGACCTAGTTTGGTTCCACCGTCCAGCTCTGTTCTAGATAGATTCCTGATTAAACTCAGAGTTATTCCTTACTTCTTTTGATGGTTGAGACATTCAAGTTAGCTATTAGGTACTTAGCAAAATTGGTAAGAATAGCTTTCAACTCTTGTGCAAACTCAGACTAGTAGATGTATCAAGGACTGTAGTTTCAGCATTACCCAAACCAATTAACCTTTGACAGAATTATGCACTACAGAGAACTAAATATAATAAAACATTTTAAAAGTATTGTTTAATTCATACTAAGAGCCATTTCTCAGAGGTAATTATGAACTGATAGGCACTGAGTCGCAGCACGTTACTGTGTTGTTCTGTGCTGCCTTCTGTGCTTCACATTTGACTCCCCCAGCTACAGAAAGCTCTACTCATACCCTGGCACTTGTTTCTCCTACGTTAGCTGATTCTTCTGCAGATAAAAAGCTGGGAAAGAAGCACACAGGCCACATAGAGATTCAACAACAAAAAGAAAAAAACCACCAAACTATTCTGTCTCTTACAGAATTGTTCATTTCTACACCAGATACGTACATGTTTTTATATGTATTCAAAACACTATGCATTTCTGGGTTAACAAAATATATGTATCTTTGCCCTTTCAGAAACTGGAAAGAAAGGAAGGAAGGTAGGTGGATAGGGAGGACACATTTAACACCTACCATCCTCATTTTCTTAGTTTGGATATAAAGCCAAAGATAGCTAGACAACACAGCATTCACAGGACTTCTTACATAAGAAAGATACGAGTGGCAATGCCAGACAAAATGTCTTATTAGCACTGACATGACAATACTGCATTAATAAAAAGTGTGTAACCTACTTCATAGTCAACTATTTAATAGTCAAAGGATGAAAAATATCACCCTTTACAGTTTTCTCTTCCTAAAAACCTTAAGGCACATCCTTAGGAAACACCAAAATATATTAAGGCTGCTCAAGCAGGTTCAATCACTAGGTTAACAATTCACACATATCAGAAGGTACACATTTGGTATAGCTGATCACACACATCCTATAAAAGTTCATATGCATGCAGAAGGCTCACTGGAGCCTGGTGAACCAAGTGAGTATTTGAGCCAAGATTTCATTAAACAATCCACAGCTTATATGCTCTCAAATATCACCAGTAATGTCTGCACACAGTCTAAAACAGATTTGCCAAAAACATCACCTGATTTCCTCCCGTTAGGAGGTATATTGACTGGATCGTGGTGATATTTTAGAGTCTTACTGAAGCTCTATTAACTATGCCATTAATCTTTAACAAAGAAGGTTTTTGTCATGCTTCAGCTCTGAGTGAAAATCAAAAGCACTATCCATGTGTGTGAATTCACTACTGAATTGCAGAAAGTTGATTTGAATTTTAAGATTTGTCTCAAAATATCTCCTACGTGCACACAGCTACACATAGCACAAATTACTATGAATCAGATAGATACAATGTCATGTGGAGACCACCCAGCATATAAACAGCAGTTCAGGGTGGTTTTTTTTTTTTCAAATCAGCCTTTTTATTTATCAGCAACACATTATCTAGTTACAAGCGTGCTGTTTGTTTCTCTGATAAGTATAAGCTATGAAGTCAGAACTTCAATAAGCAACAGTCTATTCACCTTCCTATTCCCACCCCCCCCCCAAAAAAAAAAAAAAGAAAAAAAAGAAAAAAGGCTTCCAGCTGACCACCCAGCAGTATCTAATCTAATGGGAAAAGGTGAATCCTATATGACATGCATTTTTTGTTTGGGTAGATAGGAAGCCTGAGGGTGCCAGAAACGCAGAACAAAATCCTTAACAAATCTATAAACTGAAAAAAGCAACATCTGCCCATGGAAAGATAGGAAAAGCAGGGTCTAATACAGACTGACACATCATAACAAGTGTTTATGTATATTGCCAAAACCATTGCCCTCTGAAATTTCTAAGTAAATTTCAGATTTCTTCTCTTAATCACTTCAGCATTCTGTTCTTGTCGAAACGTCTTGTCAAACAGCATTACTGTGACTTAAAAACTTTAAGTTCAGAGAAATGGTAGAGAAACTTAAACAACGTCTATGAAACATAGCATTTCTCATCTTAATTTTAAAATAGATTCCACTTTCATGATTTGAGGCACTATGTTCTGTGCCCTCAGAATTTACACCACCTCCCAGGGCCAGAATAAGAAAGCATGTTGAATAATTCCTCTTATCACTTACTGCTGAAGTGTAAAGTAAATCTGCTGCTGTTCAATAAAATTCTTCCTTGAAATCACAAGTCTCTCAGTTACTCTTTCTGTCTCAGTGGCATTGAGTATTCCAGGTCATTGCACAGGTTAAGTGAACAACCTCACAAATGCAGAAATAACACAAACTGAGATTGTTCCAATTTCCCCACAGTAGCACTTTAAAAAAGAAAATAATCAGATCTACCATCTTCTCCCAGATCCTCACCCCCTTCCTTTTATTTATTTAAGGTTTTGGTACTTATGGCCTCCTTAATATTATTGGCTCTCCCTGAAGCATTCATTTTACAGTCGACTTTTCATACCGAGTATCCCTACTCTTTGCTTTCATTCCTTTTGCAAAATGCCTTCTCAGAGCTAGTCTGATGTAACCAGTTTTTGGTTAAAGCAGCTCTCTCTGATAATGGATTTGCTGAGTTCTGGCACTCAATATGTATTTGGGTTTGGTATCTTCAGGGTTTTTTGAAATTTTTTTTTGGTTGTTCTTTTCTTCTCGTAGTTCATTAACCCTGCATAACTGCCAATTAAGAGATTTTCTCCTCAAGAAGGAACATTCCCTCTATGAAACCCATTTAATTACAGAAAAATGCATAGCTTAAATATAACAGCCTCTTCTCCTGTTAATTCAGCTGTGGTG
The DNA here is from genome assembly GCF_964211835.1 of Anser anser. Classification (NCBI taxonomy): domain Eukaryota; kingdom Metazoa; phylum Chordata; class Aves; order Anseriformes; family Anatidae; genus Anser; species Anser anser. Next base: position 4,317,247 of record NC_139737.1, read on the forward strand.
AATTTTGCATGCTGTATTTTAGACCCTAATTATGGCAAAGGAAGGCTGGAAAATACATTTTTCTGATTTTTTTTTCCCCTATTATTTAGAAGTACCTGCAATTTGGCTGCATCATGAAGATTTCACTCATTTGGGGATTGTGCCCACATAGGTCAGAAAGCACAACTTTGGGAACCAACAATTTATTCTGAGAGCGTCCGTGGATCCCATGACCGTACTAGCTGAATCCTTACAAACAACGTCACATTTTTCTCCTATAAACATTCCTGGAGAAGGGAAGTTATCTTCTATTTACAGGAAGATCAGACTAGGCTATTTGTCCAGGATGACACGGGACATATGTGAAGAGGTGCGGGACCTAAACTTAGCTCATCTTCTAACAGGAGGCAAACACTTTGGAACCCTGTCCCCATATGCCCAAAGGGACATGGTCCCATAGCGACTTTCCTGATTGATCTATTTTCCTTCCTTTTCCTTGAAGGAAACAAGCTGGAAAGAGGCAGGAAGAAAGAAAAAAAAAGATTCATGCTTTAAAAGGATGGAAAAATATAATTGCTATGCTCTGGACAACTTTGCACCTTTGGTATAATTTGACCAGATGTAATGGCAGGAAGGTGTTTTTCTTAGAGCAGCTAGCTTGGCTGTGTGAGCATCTTCACAATACTAAAACCAAGCCACTGACTTTTCAGTTTCGTTTTCTGAGTCTGATTCTGTGCTGGTATAAGTTGATAATGTTGCTCTGATGTAGTTCTTTCTACGTTTGCTTCTCTCTGTAGAGAGTGTTCTCAACAAAAGGCGGCATGGCATTCGTGATTTTCCCTACATGAAGAGTGAACATATAATTGATAACATAAGATAAGCAGAGTAATTAAAACTCATATTTAGAGCTATGAACTCTGAAAAGAAATGTATGCACACCAAGAGTTATCAAAATACAGCCTCTAATCAAAATACAACCTCTAATGAAAAAAATGATACATTTTGAATGGATTTATTCTTAGGCAGCAGTGTTCATTACCGTACCCTTTCACTGTATGAAGAAATACCAGGGATAGACAGCAAACCATACAGTAGTTTAATAAAACAGTATTAGATGCGATAACTTCCCCGCTAGATAATACATGGAAAATATACATCCCACTATTGCAGTGGCTGTTCATTTACATGATTTTCCAGCTTCCAGCTACTCTGAGCTGTTTCTTGTGTCATCCTCACTGTTGTTACATCTGCCAGCAGGTAAGGAAAATTCAAAGTGCTGCTTGGTCAGCATGACCTCACTTGGAGATGAAGCAAATGAGCTGAACATACATGCCCTGTGTGTTCCCTGTCAGCCAGAGCCCTAAAGTAGTTCCTGAACTCAAGTTTCCTACAGAGTAATGCAACACACAAATCACCAGGTGGCCCTATTATGTAGCAGTCATTACTAAAGAAATCCCAGCCTTACATAAGCCCCAGCTTTCATGTAGTGTAACACTGCGTGATTATTTGAATAAAAATGCCCCGTTTCCCATGGAGACAGCTCCCTGTGGCTTACACCTTGTTGGGGACAAAAGAAATGATCTGGAGATGCTGTTAACCTCTGGAAAGATGTGAGAAAGGCTCAGCTGAAGACAGAAAAGTGAATGGTGGTGAAGGCTAATTGTTTAGTGCGGAATTCATTGTGGTTACCAGCACACAAATTCTGACTTTGGGAAAATCATCTAGGGCATTTTCCTTAAGGCATATAGGAAACTGAGGTTCAGGGGAGGCTTCAGAGTTTGCAGTGGGATAACAGGGATTACAATTAATCCTTTATACAATTTGAAGAAGGGCATGCTACATTAAAATAAAACAAAATATCCTTCATGGAATATCTTCCCAGTCATTTCATTGACTGCTGAAGCAATTTGTTTCAGATTTTGGGAATCAAATTTTGGCTCAATACAAGACAATAATTCTCACTGTACATTCAACAATCCTGTGCTTGAAGCACAACTTCTACAAAATTTTAGATGCATATGAAAAAGTTCCCATTCTTATATCCCAATTAAGAAGGAACATATTTTTCAAGTACATTATCTCTCTCCTGTGGACACTAAAATTTACAGCAAAAGCAACTGGATTTACAGCCACAGACTATTTTTCAGGAGGTGTACGGAAGTACAAATAAATGCAAGCACCAAATGACTTCAAAACTGGCAACAAGTCATAGGAGTTACACATCTTAGCTTTTTATTCTATTATTTTACCCATTGAAGTTAATGTGATCACTGTCAGCGCATACCGCTAAACATCTGCATAAGTCCTCACTTGGTCAGGACTTAGTCTACGTCTGCAAGAGTAACTGCCATAATTAATGTCAAGAAATTTTGAAAGGACAAGATTATGCATAGCTAAGTACTTTTTTTCAAGCTGCAAAAAACCAACTTTGCACATAAGAAAAAACACCCCTGGGTATTTTCAGATGTACTACATCCAAGTCACTTGGCACACATTAATAAGGTAAGCCAATTTTCCAAGAATCAGTGGGCACACTGATGCCGCTGTACCTATGAAGGAAACCTCCAAGGGCCAGGGTTTAAATTCTGTTTGCCTTAGGTCAAAAGACCTACCTTAGTCCCTAGCGAGCGCTTGTGTATATCACAAAGCCATTGCACACTTCAGCAAAATTGGCAGCCAGAGGAGAAGTTGCGAACACTAGAACACCAGAGGGATTATAATTCAGAAGTGAGATGCTTTAGCTCAGCCACATCAAGGCAACTTCTTCATCATTTGCATCTGCCTGTATTCAGATTGTGCAAACCTGACACATTTTCAGGTACCTAGCAATTACACCAATACTTAACAAGAAAACACCAAAACAGGAATTTACCATTTCATCCTCTTTTATGTCAAAGCGTCCTTATCAGAAGGAAGCACAAGATGTATTCTCCTGGAAAGCTAGGTACCTGAGTGAGCTTCTCAGATCACCACCCACATCAAAATCCTGCGCGCACTGCTGCATGAAAACCTCTAATGACCACCGCTGCAGCCAGTGCAGTCCAAACAAATTGGGAACTTGCCAAGCTAACAACACAGCCTTGCCCACGAGAGCAGGCTGGTATGCATTGGCAAAATTGGGTGCTAGAGCCAGCTAAAAAAATGGGGTGAACAGTTCTGTTTCTAACGACATATGCATGCCTCCTCCTGCACATAGCCTAGCAGAGTCTTGAGTGGCTGCCTCTTACGATCAAGGTAAGATATCATACCCCCAGTGATATGGGGGCAAAAATCACTGATATTGGTTCCTAAATCTAGGAACCTCAACTAAAGGGGAGGGAGGAAGGGCTTTTCACATTAAAAAAAAAAAAAGAAATTAGGATTTAACAAATACAATTCAAAGTGCCTAGTCTGGGAAAACAAAGCTCAGGCCAAGCAATTTGAGAGCAAACAATATGGGAGAAAATTGCCTTTATATAAAGAGCTGCTCATGCTCTGCACCTTGGTAAATGTAATGGGGGAAAAGAAGAAGAATAAAACGGTCCTTGTCAAAGAGCAGCTTGTCCTATATAATGAGGCTAAAGTGGAAACTGGTATAACAGGATATTTAAAGCTTTAATTATTTCCTTTTCTTCCAGTCTCATGGCATCTACCCACAGCAAATCGAAAATGACCTTTGCTAAAGCCATCCTTTCCTCTTCTCAGCACACGTCTGCTCCTGTGTTGAAGCTTCCTGAGGAGCTCGCTGCTCAGCAGCATCCACTGGCAGGGCTGACATTAAGGCAACTCGCTCTCAGCACTGTAAGCCATGAACATTAACACTGCAATAAAGTAATCAATCACACACAACTCCCTCCCCCAAACTTTGCCAGTCCTCTTAAGCCATTAGTGACAACAACGACACTGCCCCATCACATTCGCAGAAAAACAACCACCAGGGAATGGAATATTTCTGTTTGAACTCAGTGGCTTCCAGGAAAAGTCATCATCTGATCTCCCCTGCACCTAAGTAAACTATTAAGGGTCTGAAAGCTCGTGTTTCCTAGTAGTTCTGTCGCATGTATCACCAGGCAAGAAAGCGGTTTTAGATGTTGCAGGTTTTTATACAGACTATTCCCATACAACAATCTTTTCTTCTTATCACTTCTTGGTTGTTAGGTTTATTTTTTACTTCCTTCATTTTTGACTTCTTTCTCAGAACGTGCATATTCTCTTTCAATAACAATGTAAAAAAATATAACTCTTATCAGCAGAAATCATAGCACATTCCATTAAAATAAAAACCTTTACCGATATCTGTGATTAAATCAATTTGTTTTGCCCTTTTAAAAATACTTCTGGAGCTCTCAAAAAACATATTACATGTATTTACTTCCAAACCAGCGTAGCAAATACAAATCAAAATAAAATAGCATTATATATTTCCAGGAGGTTTCTCATGAAAAAACATATGTAATTAACTGTATCTTGCTGAACAGTAAATGGCAAATAACTCCATCCTGCCTTTGTGCTCTGAACTTTTGATTTTCTCTTTTCTGTATTCTCTCATAAGAAACGGAGAATATCTGTGGAAAACAAGGAACATTTCTACTGTGCCAGAACCCAGGATTGCCTACTGCAACCTCTGCTAGGGAGAGGATTTAAAGAGCATCTATTTAATCCACCCAGGAAAGACAAAATACTTTGAACTGCAGTTAACTGTAGCAACAGGTGGGTTTTTAAGCCTTAAAAGCAAACTGTTTAGTTGTGGCTAAAAAGCCAGTGAATTCAGTGGACAAACAGCCAGAAATATTCTACATAAAATTGATTGCTTTGAGAAAATTTCAAGAACCATTATTTTAACTTAACGCCACAAACCCCTTCATTTTTACCCATGGGACTGGGCCATGCTGGTATTGACAGAAGATTGCACAGCCACTTGAACAGCTTTGACTGCAAAAGCACAGCTTTCTTCTGCGCGCTCAAGGTCGCACAGAGCAGCTGCTACTGTGTGGTCATTACCGTGCAGAGTGGGGAAGGCAAAAAATAGGAAATAAAAGGCAAAACAGGAGGCAAGTGCACAACTCTATTAAGAAAACCAAAGTAAAAAAAAAACTTGCAAACTTCATAAATACACTACATTTCCCCACCCCCATACATACCCACTATTTTTTATTTTTCTCCCATAAAACTACAGTTTATGAAACTATTCAAAGTTAGTGTGACATGGACAAGCATTTCAGCTTTTTGGTGGGTATCTGTGATCTTGGAAGGGATAAAAGCAGCATCATTTTTCTCTCTAAGAAAATGCAGTTACATAACCTCGCTCTTCTCATATCCCTTTGATAATTATTCCTCAGTTCTGAGCCCAATACTGGAAGTACAAAGTGCTTCAACGACTATAAATACACCGGTAATGGTGAAGACGCCCCTTTGGAAAGTTCACCAAGAAGTCCTGATGCTGTCCCTACATTTTTTAACCAAAGCTTGTATATTTTTCAGGATTCCTTTACTATTTCAGATTTAATGTTGAGTTGGATAAGCAGTAACTAATGGCACAAAACCAAAATTGGAAGGTAAAGAGAGCAGAGATATTTGAGAATTCACGACTTAAGGTTATTACTCTTCTACTCTATGTAGTACATTCATCTTGCTAACCAAAGAAAAGACTTAGAAAGGAGGAATGACTAACACATCACTGACTACTCTGAATATTGTTCCTCAACCTGATGGAGTGGGATTAGACAGACAGGACTGTAGGCACCTCAATAAGACAGCTGAGAAATCCAGTCACCTCAACTGCCAGGAGACATTACAGCAGATCTTTGCTATAAATCAAATGAATGCGAGTCTTCAGATATTTTTATTTTAATAACTTTGCCAGCAGTGTCTTCTTTTGAAATTAATATATCTGCTCTAGTGGTTTTCAGTTTTCCTTGTAAAATAATGACAGCTAATAGGAAAGCACTGTCATGCATTCTGACTAAAGGTAATGTATATGTGACAGCTCTGTGATCATCAGTAAGAAAGTATTTCCAAAAGACAAAAGGAATAATTAAAATGAGCCTGCAGTCCTAGCTTTGGATTTAAATGTTTAAATGTTTTAATTTGAAAGAACAATGGCTCCTTGAAGCTCCTTCACAACCAGTACTGACAGCCTGTCATTTCTTAACCGCTGTTAAATAACAGTTGTGCGAGTCTGAACACCAAACACTAGATTGTCTGATGATCCTTAAAACAGCACCGATGTTTCCAGGAGAGCCTAAGAAACCAACAGAGCTTTACAACCTTTTAAAGTACTGACTCCAGCAATGAAGCGTCTTTGGAAATTATGCTAACAAGAGAAATGCAGCAAGCCTGTGTGGTGCTTATTTAACTCTTCTCTCGAGCATCATCCCCTGTAGCCTGCGGGGCGATGGGGAGGTTGGGTGGCAGAACATGCCTGAGCACCCACTGCGGCTCCAATGCAGCTACTTACTCTCCCGTAGCACAGCAAGTGAGGCAAAGCCTGACTGAGGTACATCAGCAAGAAGGAAGGGCATCTTCATTACCTGAAATACTGTCTCTAAAAGTCCATGTGCAATTACTTTGTGCTGCCACGCAGCAAAAAGTTCAGTGCACTGCATGTTAGCTTCCTGCCCACCGATGCGGCACATGTGCACAAAGAAACAAAACCCCAAATATATAGATTCTTCCACTGCTGAGGACCTTGATTTTCGATTTTCCATCAGAAAGCCAAGAGACTCTTGCAAGAGACATATGCAGAGACTCTGAGGCAATGTGGGAAGCTCAGGGACACAGTTTTATTCACCAGGTAGCAAGGTGCGCATCAGCTGCAAAATATTTGCAAATGAAGCCAGACAAGTGTTTTTCATTGAAATATAAAGCTTCGCTCAAAAGACAGAAACTGTTACAAATACTTACAAGCTTTAAAAAGTTGGATTTTTCCATAAAGAGATGACTTTTTTTTTTTTTTTTTTGTGTTGGGGATTCTGCCTAAAAACTATTTGATTGATCTAGGCTAACAAAATATTTTAACGAAAACAACTTTTCCCCCAAACAGCTCCAGGACAAGGGGCAAAGGAAAAAGGGTCCCTTTCCTAACGAACTCTTTCAAACATGACGCAGCATTCCTCTACTGTCTCCTCTTTTACCTCTGAAGAAACAATCCCTCCTCCATTGAAACTAGCAGCTTCAGAGCCACAGAGGCACCAGCATGCTTCAGATGGAGGTCAGCTATCCCTGTCCTTTTTCTCCGCGTTGAGAGAAATTTAACTATTGTTTTAACTTCTATTGTCTGCATTAAGGCAGAAGTCAAAGCTTCAGTCACAAAACAAAAAATTGCTCATGTCCAAAGGGCTTTCCACTACACTAAAAGAAAAAAGTCAACACACACAGGATCAGTACCCACACGCAGGCATATACTGATAGACAACACTACCCCATGAGAAAACACTGAATAAATAACGTGGAAGATAGATAGTTTGATTGCATTTCAGTGACATTAGTGTCACTGGAAGAGTTGTGACTCCAAATGTTTCTGGATCTTGCTTCCCCTTCTCCTCCCCTTGCATCCTTTTATGATAATGCAAAAGAAAAAAAAAGAGCACAGGTTTTTAATATAGCAGATGTTTATTAGAAAAAGGTCAAGCATTCAAATAGAGACTGAATTTCAAGACAGAAAAGCAATGCATCACCCAGCTATAACGACATAGTGTTCTATTGTTGCTGAACTGTCTTTTAACCACATTGCTAAAAGGGATTTTTTTTTTTTTTAGCTTATATGATTCCTAAAAGAAAACACTGCTGTAAATATTTCCTTTAAAGACACTTTTTTTTTGATTTGACAGATTTACTGATGACTAAAATAAATCCATCACAGAGCAGAGTAAGAGGGGAAAATACCAATCAAAGTATTTTCCAGTGATTTGGGATTTTGGTTTCATTTAGCTGTTTTAATTTTTCTAGCATGCCTGAATTATTTATTTCCTTTCCCCTTCAGGGCATGCACATCATGCTTCAAAACGAGTAAGAATTAGAAAAACAATTTTTTGTTTTTGTTTTTTTGTTACTTATTCAACTGAATGGGCTGGTCATGAGACTACTGGAACCAAGGTCCAGCAGCAAAGTGTTCGTCTAACCCATTAAATTTATGGTATTTCTACTCTTTTTTTTTTTTTTTTCTCAGAAGGATGGAACCTTAGGTTCCCTATCCATTCCCTAAAAGCAGTGAGCAAAAACCTACCTTGGAGCTCTGTGGCACAGCCCCTCCTGACACGCAGGAGGGTTAGGAAAAGCTGACGACCATCAGAGCATGCTGCCCTGGTGCAGCACAGAGAAGCTTCTGTTTGAAAAAGACCCTCCAAAATACGTAAGGCTTCAGCCCCAACCTCATTAGTAGTACCACATCCACACAGTGCAACTCCACAGCACACGCCTGCTCCGCCCAGGGTCTCCCATGCTTGCAGGGTCAGGCTCGTCACAACCTTTCCAACAGGAAAGCCCAGCACAGACCAGCTCCAGCACAGCCCCATGCCAGTACACTGAGATGCAAGAGCTCCAGGTTCTCGTCCCAGACGCCAGGGATGAGATTTGAACCTACCACCCAGCCACTGGGTGACAATATCAGACTGCAACAGTCAGGCTTCACTTGAAATATCCTTTAAGCCATGCTGCTTTCACACTCATTGGCATGCATTCCTTGCATGTTTATCCTCAATAAAATCTTCAAGCCACAGACAGTATCCGCTTAGTTGTATTTTAATGTAAAACAGCAGCTTTGCTATGGATGCTAGCAGAAGGACAAGTTGGATCTAAAAATATCCTATGGCCAGAGAACCAAATCCAGACCTGCATGGCCTCGGAAATTGTACTGAACAGATCTGTCAGGGGCTGTTAGCCACATGGAAGAAGAGGCATATCTATGAGCAAGAAGAGAAACACCTATATGAGATCCGTTTATCTGTGCGTGCCTTCCAAGCACGGTGAGCAGCACCACAGGGTGCTCAGTATCACGTGTATGACTCCCACGCAGGTTGGCAGTCTTTTCCCTGAGAAGAATTCCTGGTGGAGTCACCACCAGCCTTGGAGAGGATCCTTAAAACCAGTACCAAGGCCAAACCTGCTGATCCTCCACAGTGCTAAAAGGCGGGTTTCAGAGCAGCCCCAGGGGAACAAGGAGGTGACAGGCAGCTGGGAACAGATTCCAGTCCGCAAACCCACAGGCACATACATGGCTTCACCAATCTCTGAGCTTTTAAAATCATCAAGATTAAGTAACAGCAGACATCTATGCACCCTTCTCCAAAGCACTTATTTTTCTCTTATTTTCCAAGTGGGAGAAAGAGCCAATTCCAAGAAGGGGAACAACTCTCCCCCATAAGTTGCAGCAAAGTTTCTTTCAAAAGGCTTGGTCTATCGTGCTGCAAAGCCTTGGAACAGGCCTTAGGCTTATGCACGGCTGTTACACGAGTATCTGAGGATGCTGTCGTGTTCATAAACAACAAAAGTACCATCAGCTCATTAGCACTCAACAGCAAAATTCCCCACTTCAGTGGGTTAAGATTTCACCCAGAATATTCTTGTAGTAACTGACTTTATTTCTCTGGTTTTCAGCATGTATCGATCGGTTCCCAGGCAATATCTGCCCTAGCTCATGGCAGAGGATAACTCACTCCAATAAATATTCGAGATGTTATTGAAATACAGATACTCAGACCTGCAATAAATTTTGCATAGGGGGTGATATAGAGTAATCAGAAGACAGCATCAATGGAAAGCCAAGTTACTCTTACACCAAGTGTGCCACTTTGCAACTTTCCAAGTGTTCAATAAAATATAAAAGTCTTCCAAGGAGTACTCTACATCTAACATTTTCTTTTACTGTAAAATGCTTCTTATTGATTTATAATGTACTTTCAAGGGGAACAAAACAGTCTATAAAACTAAAATTTAGGAGAAAGCATGACTGTCTGTTAAAAAGGAAAGTCCAGACCAATAGTGAGAGGGATACAGATTCTCAATATTTCTAATAGATGGATCATGTTCTCTCATTGTTTACTTCACATAAATATGAAATAAATGCAAAATAATGCAACTATAAGCTTAAAAAGTAAACAGCACTTTAGATGTAATGCATAATTTAAACAAAGTTTATTATTTAGGATACTGAAGGCTGCTAAAGTGCATTTTTCAAAGTATTAGAGAATAAGAACTGAGCCTTAAATAAGCATGAGGAAACCAAGTTGTTTCCTCTTCAGTTAAAAATGAAGTTCTCTAACAATATACCCCGTTTTGATAAGACTAATCAAGACCCGAGCATATTCAGAACATGTTGTTTTCCTTTTATTGACATTAACTTATATTTCAATAAATTTTTATCTTGATAAAAACACTGCAAGTAAAGTGCAAGGAGTTCCTCATAGCTGGGTATGGGTGGAAAAACGAATCTTTTTGTTCTATGAGTGCAACCGTTTTATTTGTACAAAGTCAGCTGGTATAGTTTAGATGTAAAAGGTGCAACTCCTGGATTTGCTGAGATCCGTGTGCAGACCTGATTGGGAGTGCTTTTAATATTTATATGCTGTATATTACCAGTCCATTTATTCTTGACATATTTATGATGCTATATATCCTGGAAGATGCATGAGATTTTTGCAAAAGCTGTTGTTCAAGTTACCTCTCCTATCCTTCAGGAACTGTACAGTCTCTCCTATGCATGACAATACATGCTTATATGGACCTTTTTAGTCTTAAAACATAACAAGCTGAGAGCACATCAATCCAGCAGCACCACTCCATAGGTCAGATTAAGAAGCTGACATCTGAAACAACATTTTCTTGTATTATCTGGAGCAACTGTTTTCCTAAATTTAGTTGGAAAATATCACCAAAATTGGAAGCCTTTAAGTCTATGAGATAAAAGGAAAGCTGAGCCATTTGGATCCTCCAGACAGAAAACAAAAATTAATTGAATGCCCCACGGAAAGTAAGATACCTCTAACTGGGACTCATGCAATTTCTAGGATGCATGACAGTTTTTCCCGTCGTGCCACCACATAAGATTCTCAGCTCACATCAACAGGATTTCTCTTCACTGAACTGTGTCCAGTTCTGGGCTCCCAGGTACAAAAAAGACAGGGATCTCCTGGAAAGAGTCCAGCGGAGGGCCACAAAGATGATATGGGGCCTGGAGCATCTTCCCTATGAGGAAAGGCTGCGAGACCTGGGTCTGTTCAGCCTGGAGAAAAGACGACAGAGAGGGGATCTCATCAATGTGTATAAATACCTGAGGTGTGGGAGACAGAGGGATTTGGCCAACCTCTTTTCAGTGGTTTGTGGGGATAGGACAAGGGGTAATGGCCACAAGATAGAGCACAGGAAGTTCCGCACCAACGTGAGGAAGAACTTCTTCACAGTGAGGGTGGCGGAGCACTGGGACAGGCTGCCCAGGGAGGTTGTGGAGTCTCCTTCTCTACAGATATTCAAGGCCCATCTGGATGCCTACCTGGGCAGCCTGCTTTAAGGAACCTGCTTTGGCAGGGGGGTTGGACCCAATGATCTTTCGAGGTCCCTTCCAACCCCTTCAATTCTCTGAAAGTTGCAATTTTCTAAAGGAGGATGGCCTTAATAGGGACTAAAAAGACACAGAAGACAAGGGAAAAGAAAACCTCTGAAATCCAGGATGTAACGTTGAAATAGATTGGGCCAGTCTCCAAGCAGAGACCAACAGAAATTGTTACTGAAAGCACCTCTGTCCATGCTGTGACCTTAGCAAATTACCTTTGCAATAAAATATTGAGGGAGGAGTTTGAATGAATTACACTCAGTTCTTTCAGATTTTTTTCCATTTAAAGCATATGCTTGTATAGTTAAATACCCTAAATTTCATGTTTCATAACATTTGCAATTAGACTTGGAAACTCGCAGTGCTGTTAGTTGTCCTACATGGCACACATTTTGCCTCAAAAGAGCACTTAAGCTTAAGATTTCCTTTTTCTCTGACAAATTTGAAAGCCTAATAGGATGAAATATTCTTGAAGAAGAAAAACAAATTTGAAGGAGTTTATCTGAAAGATCAAACTGTAAGGACAAGAGCGAAATAAATGTTTGGTTGCAGCATGTGACCTGCTGTATAAATCAAGCTCAGAAAGTATATAAACAAAGAATAGGCAAAAAAGCAAACAGATGTTCTGCAGATTCAACTTAAGAAAATGAAAAGAATAAAAAAAGCAACCTACATGATTAAAAGGAGAGTAGTTATGAATGAGCGGAGAAAGCACCAACTAAAACAGAGGCTGTCCTTGTCAAAAGTCTGACCACGCACAAATGAGGGATACCCCCACCACTAACTTCAGTTGTTAAACACAGTAACTCCAGTTTCACTAGGTTTATCATAGAGCAAATTAAGTTTTAATTTGACCTAAATACATGCCAAGAGCCTTGACGAAATTTTGTTTTAGGTGTTTTTTTGAGGGCGGCATAAATCAACATAAGCTGCATCACCCCCAAGACAAGCTGAAAATCTGTATCTTCTGCCCAAAAGATGTGACAACATTGGTGCTTTGGGTCCAAAAGGGATGCTGTGCTATCGTTTTTCACCCATGCTTTACCTTTGTGCCAGTCACAAGTTTTGCTACTTGTCTAGCACAGTTTGCTATCTACTTTTCTATTTCTAATGACTTCTTTTGCCCATTGGCCAGCTCTCCCATAGATCTTGATATTCAATTAACTTGCTGTTCACTGAGTAAACTTCGCAGTATCTTTTACAGCCCATTGCATTGTGCTTTAAGGTGGAAGAGAAATAAATGAAGACCCTAACTTGCAGCTATAAATATTTATTTTATGTTCCAAATGAATTTTCTCTATCAGTTCTTCTGTACGTCAGTAGCTTGTTGATATAGGGATGCCATGTTGCAGGTATTATGAGTTTAAGAACACATGGATGTACCATGTGTGCTGGTCCAACAACTGATTCCAACAACAGGTACTACACACAAAACAATGCAAGCAGTAAATTATTTACAGTACATTTTCCCATATAGTGAAACGCTCAGTGGAGGAAGAACTCTATCTGAATAATTAAAGTACTTTTTTCGTCCCCTGCCTGCAAGGCTTGTTCCCAAGTTCTTAGCCTGGACTCATTTCTGCTTCATATGGTATGTTCAATTTCCAGTTATTTTTTGAGTGCTAACAGTGGCCCGTAACTTTAAGTACTGCTATTCAGAGTCGGTGCATTTTCCCTGATTAATTACTAGGGAGAGATGATACCTCTGGGAATCAAATACATCGTGTACTTAACTCTAGAATAGACAGTTCTTGTCAATAACGTATCCAAGCAGCTTAAAACTTCAATAGCCTGGTTCTTATATACTGTAAGTGGTGCTGAATATTCAGTTTTATTTCTCTGTTTCCCTGCCAGTAGGAAATAAAGAACACACTTTTAGCTAAATGAGAACTGAAGTGCATTGGAAGAGTGCTATAAATTATATGCAGGCCACCAAATAAAATTCAATTTTCAGGTAATGTGAAGGTGTAATGCGTCTGGAGAAGCTGTTTTGCATATCACACAAGACAGCAGGCAATAAGGAGCAGGGAATGACTAAAACCTGATCTGTCACATGCAACTCTTTGATTGTTCCCCCTACTTTACCTACTCTAATCGCACTGTTGCAGTGTTGATTCAGAACACGGCGGCCCATGAAAAATGTCACCGTTCTGTCGATGTTGCGGATCCGCTGGCAATTTCAGCAAGCACTGGATGCACATAAAGGGTGATAAGGCACTACATCCTGCCATGCTCAGCAGGTTTTCCATTTCCTCCTGCAATTACACATCAAACTGTTTTAGCTTCACAAGCTTCGGCACTATAAATGGCCTCGAGGCAGAAGTCTGCTTCGCACACTGATGAGTCTATCTTCAAAGCAGAGTGCAAACTCAGGTTTTGGGAAGAGATTTTTTTTTTTTTTTAAATACCCTTTTTCCAGAGCTTTTAAGAGTTTACTTAGAGATTATTCCTATCATTATCTCCATGTACTCCAATTAACAAGCAGTTTTATATCAACATTAACTGGAGCTGCCTCTAAGAGGAGATGAAAGCCATGCATACACTAAGAGCAAGCCACCGTCTGCACGAGAAGACTGTTTATAACATTACATCTTTGCACAGTGGGCTTCTTGTTTTGTTTCTTTGCTACAAGGCTACCTGGAATTCCAGACTGATAATGGACAGGAGAGCCTGGTATTCAGATGCTCAAAGCCTCGCCGTACACAATAAAAATGCTGCCAAAATTGTATCTTGCTCCTGTTACTCCGTTTTAAGCAGTCCAGCCATTTTGGTGTAGGTATTTCAAACAGTTTAATTTCTCAGATGTAAGACCCATTCTCCACTTTCTGTGTGGCTCTGCTTCATTTTTAAGCAAGGGGATGCAGCTCCTGACCTACCTGTGAGAAGCTGCACAGAGCCAGCGTATCGGCATGTGCAGGGTGCTGCAAACCTGGTAGCAGCTGCAAGGCAGCCACTTTTGTTCTCTTCTCCTCAACAGTTCCTTCTCCTTAGCACATAGGCATGAAGAGATATATAGGTAGTACCAACAAGATTGCTCTAACTGACACTGCCAGAACACTATCCTCTGATTTCATACTTGCTCCCAAAGTGTGCTAACACTTGGAGACTATAAATGTAGCTCTCGCCTTTCTGATAGGCTGGGATCTTTACAACTGGCAAAACGCTTGTAGCATCTTAATTTCCAACATGCAAGCTGAAGGCTGCAACTAATATTAAGACAGAAACAAGGAAATATTAAATACAATTACTGCTCTCCACATTTCAGTATACTGGCATCATGATTTGCTCCAACTCAGGTATGTTTTTCACGATTTACATAAAACCAACAAACCCTAGAGCGAGCCAAACAACTGCAGTGACATTTCTGTACCCAAGCATTACAGAGGCAAGAAGGGTGGGAAGGAGTGATCTCTCTCTCTGGTTAACCTGTAAACAAATCCCACCCAGAAATTACAGCTTTGACCTGCACGCTTGAGCTTTTCACACCACTCATAAGAGGTGAAATAAGGTAAGCAGAAGCCATGGTCCTCACCAACATCTCCACCTCTCCTGATGTCTCCTGATGTACTACGAGTGAAGTTCTGGACTAACAGGGAAAAACCCACCAGTGCCACAGCACCCATGGTCCTCCTTCTCGGCCCATCCCTGACCAGAGTTACACGGCAGGGATCCGAGCTGCCTGAATTGCACCCTTCGCCAAAAGACGTCGACAGCAATATAAAAGACAAGTCTTCAGACGGGTCTGAAATAATAAATGGTTTGTGTCCCCTCCACCCCTCCGAGACAGCATGACAAAAGGACTGTCAGAGGAGAAGAGAAGGAGTGAAGCAGCAGCATTTAGCCACTGAAAATGAACAGGAACAAACAGTTCCTTGCACGCCATAACTGACAGCTTGTTCCTCTGCCTCCCCAATGACCCTATCCATGAACAACATGGACCTTTTAAAATATGCCTCAGGGTGTGTTAGTATTCATTTCCAACCTTCAAAAAGCTTAGCTGTCATTGCCTAAAATGGGCTTTGGGTTCTTTAAAAACAATCAAAAAAATAAAAAAAATACTACAAAATATTCAGAACTAATGATGTTTAACATGCACCTAATTTTCTGATTAAATCAATTACCAAAGCACATTCATGCATGCCAGCCCTCCCAAGCAGGAGGGCACCGTATCTGTTTTAAAACATGTTTCAACTTCCTAAAAGTAGCAAAGACCTTTCCAGAGGGAACCAGCAGCTTTGGGCAACTCACCGAGGGCAGCCCAGCGAGTTCTCGGCCCCAAGACACCCAGTTACACGCTCAGAAAGCTCTGTGCACACACAGCCCCCAAAAGTACCGCTGCTGCTAACCTACCAAGCCCACCAGCAGGTAGCGGAGAGATGCCAGCAAGGAAGGCAGGATGGGGTGGTTGCTACCTTGATAAAACTCAATAAAGCTCTGAGTATTTGCTTGTTGGTAAGTAACATGGGGTCACAGCCTTAGTGAGACAAGTCAGAAAGGTGCCCGAGTGGTAATCGAACAGCTGGCATAGCAGGAAATTTAGGTAAACATCGGGAAGATGTCACACATTCATTACTATTTATCTACCTCTGATTGTGATCTATGCCAGGGCAAGTACCTCATCTGCCCTGGATGTCTGTCACTGCTACCTGCGTCTTGGACTCTGCCTTCTCCATCCTGCAACAAGACATTTTTCAACCCTTGTATTTATTGTAAATTCAGACATGTTTGGCTTCGTTCTCTGCTCTAACTCAGCCACCTGCTGTTCGTAATAAAATAACTATTCCCCTCTTTCTTGGCATCTTCTCTTAGGTGGCATTGTTACAACACTTGCTGTAATTCTCAAGTGCTGCTCTAGATTGAAGTCACACCACAGATAAGAAAAAACTCTTCAAAATTCCAAAAAAGAAATTACTATTACAGCATATTTAGGTGTTTTTGACAGTACTTTTTTTTTAAACACAGATGCATTTTTTTTTTTAATCTAGAGATATTGGATGGTTGTTCCATTTGGGGCTATAAAGAAAAGAACAAGGAAAATGGGTGAAATGGTGTAAGAAAACAGGTACAGATGACAGACACCAGTCTGAAATAAAGACCACGCTGCTACTGACAAAAGGAGAAAGTCCAACAAATTTAACACACAGTGGCCATTTCTACCTAAAGTCTGCTTGCAAAGAACAACTCAGGACTCATCACATGAAATGCTGTTTAAAAAAGCCGTGAGGAATTTTGCTATTATGGACTCCTCTAACCAATGCTGAAACCCAACCAGACCAAACCAGACCCACACTACCCTGAATTTCTCTCAAACATGAGGTAGGTCCAGCCTTGCAAAGAATATTTCAGCAACAGCTCACAACGTGTACTCTCACAGGTGAGGTTTGCTGAATAAGGAAAAAGATTAAGCCTTGAAAGGCTCCTTGTGAACAGGAGTATAAACAATCCGTGGTCAGAACGTAAGTGGCCTCTACTAAATTTACAATACATCATCTGTGAATAATCCTTTCCCCCCTCACGGTTAAAAATGTGGTTGAGAGGCACATATCTCACCTCCTGTTGTAAGCTGTTTTAGTTGTGGATGCTGGTCAAGTTGGTATCAATCAGCACTAAAAGCAAGAGCATCCTTCCATCCGCAGTTTCTCAGAAAAGCCATATTTCAAAGAGTCTTTAATGGACTATTAAATACTACTGAGGAAAACCTAACCATGATCACTCACTTAACCAAGAAATGATGAGCATTTTGAAGCAAAACGCTCACCACATCCACATCAGTAAGTGATTTTAGTGAGTATTTTGTTCACTTTATTCAAATGTAAGCTTTCAACAATCCATCTGCAGTGTATTTTGCCTGAACAATTATGTCAAACATATGGAAACAAGACTAGGAGAGGGAAGAAAGAGGTAGCCTGCCACACCAAGTGAACAGGACAGAGCAATGGAAATTGCACCTATGTGAAAACATAGGGACTAACTACCACAGGTTCTACAGACAAAACTGATGTTTCTCCAATATATTAGAATTATTTGAAATTCAAATATGTTTATAGAATAGTTCCTTCAAAGCATAAATTGCAACAGACAATGTGCAAGCCATTTCAATTATCTTGACACTGTTGAAAAAGGCACCACCGCTGAACGATTTTATCACTATATGAACTCATTATAACTATCAGCACACCACTAGTGGTATATGAGGAGGGCTTTATAAAATGTGCTGTGTGAAATTCCAAATTTGATACACTTTCTACCTGACAACTATCATGTATTAAGCTCACCTTTTAGATATAGCAAAAAACCAGATGAACATCCAAGTAGCCTTGGACACCTGCACTGTCAACACCTAAGCGGATGGAGTTCATAGAAGCTAAACAACAATGTTAGCAACATCTAAGTTCATAGTGCAATTCCTCCAAGTCCATGTGATGCTCAGGTGCAACATCAGCCATTTATGTGAATCCTGACAGGCAGTGAAGACTGCTGTGCAGTGACAGGTGAAAATGGAAAATTAATGCAGGTGGTTTTCCTCTTTGAATGTATGTTTCACAGGAAAGTTGCACAGCACTTAATTCTGCATAAGTGTTGTGCACAGTAACACTAACAAAATTATGAGTACACAAACGTCTTTATGTTTTGCCTACTTGGCAATCTATATTTTCCATACACAGATTTATTTGTAAATGATCCATATGCATAGCATTCCCAGAGTTTGCATAAAGGCATACTTCAGTAGCAAACAAAATAAAATAAAATTACTCGGGGTGTGGTGAAGGGCAAAAATAAATAAATAAATAAATAAAAGGAGGGCTGGAAATAAGTCATAAGACAAAGAGCTCACACTGACTCTAACCCTGAAGGAAATAATGGAATTGGCTCCAAAAACAAACAGAACCCTGATACTCAAAAAGCGATTAGGACTTCTATTTAGGATTTATTTCTAATGAAACAAAATAGTTAAAATCTTCAAGTTAAGGCTTTCTGTTTCCGTTCCCAAAACCCTTGGGTATTTTGTAATGCATATGAGAAGTCAAACCAATGACATGGGGAAAGTCTGGATGTCTACAGACTTGGCAATACTGGCTAGCTCCAGCTGCTCAGTTCACGCTTCTCCCCTCCAGGACTAAACCACCTTTGTGTGAAACAACTTCTTCGTACATAAAAACATCCAATCCACCTAAAGGCTATAAATGATGAAACAAGGAATCAAAATCCAGGTTTTGCTGGATGAGTCAGGCTGTAGATCGAATTTGCATCAAGTGAGCAAACAGAACTTCAGCAAACTGAAGCCTGGAGAAACAAAGGTACTTTTAACGTGCACACTTCTTGCTGTTTAATCAAAATTGTTTTCTGTTGTATTTTTGTGTATGCTTGATGCAATTATTGGAAAAGTTTTTAGCTTGTTATGCAGGCTGTCAGAATAGATGATCTACCAGTGCCTTCTGGCTTTAAAATCTATGAACCTTTGGTATATAACTCAGGAGCTGATGGAATATCACCATTACTTTTAAAATGCCTAGGCATACACTTCTCTGGCAACCTGCAAGTTATGACTCTTATTTCATTTACTTAATGCTCTACCTTCCCAACCACGTAAGTGAAACTTTCTACAGGAAAGGCATGTCAGGGTATGCTCTCTTGTACTTCCCTGTAATTAAATTCTAATTGCAGTGTATTACCTGCACTGAAGAGAACATTTCAAATGGGAACATTTAAAAAGCTAAACAGTCTTGCTGAGAATAATCCACCTGAAATGTCACTGGACCCTGCCTCTGTCCATCTCAGCCCAGTTGCGGTGAGGAAATTTGCCATGACTGATGGGATGCCCCCTGCAGTCGAGCAGCCCTCTGATCCCCGTCTCACAGCCAGGGTGAAGAGAAAAGGCTGCAGCACACCACGTGCTTCACGTGGAACACCAACGTGCTTCCCTTCCACCCAGCTCCTGCACTGACGCACAGAGACGTTGGGACTGGCAGTTAAAAAAAATGATGTACAGAAGAAATACAAGCTTGTTTTAAAGATGGTCTGAAGCATCAATCTATGGAAGAGCGAGCTGGTTTATAACGCAGGGTGCAGTTCCCTTCTCAGCTAGTAACACCACTAAACTTGGAAATTCACAAGTTAAAATACATTTCTATCACGCTGAAAAACATATGCGAAGCCACATATTTAAACTACTTCCTTTCTTATTTCCTCTGTAAAAGCCAGCTTACTGCTGCACTTATAATATTTCATGAGCTTATTAATATTGCAGCTGCACAACAATAATTACTATAACCAGAGCCCAAACTGAAGTTATGTATAAGAGGGTCGGTTTGTCAAAATACCAACAAACATTTGTAACAGCAGAATTAGAGATGTCCTGAATACTTTCCTGCTGGTAGCGAGTCTCTGCCTTATTAACTATTGACTTTGTTGCAGAATTGTCCAGTAAAATTGTGTATTTAGACCTAATCCGCAGCAACTGGAGCTATGCACAAACAGAAGAATTTTGTGAGTATAGCATTAGAAGTCAAGGAAATATTTCTATAATCAGAATTATACTTTTCTCTTGAAGCTAAGCCACTTTCTGTGATCAGCATGTTGTGTGGTGCTAACCATGTTTCTATACTACACAAAACCAAAATATACTGCTTCTACATATTTTATTTTAATGGTAATATACTGTAACGATTAACCTGTGGAAATATTTAAGTCCAAGTCTGAGATTCGTTTCAAACACATCCAATGGCCAAACAGAAGTTTGAGAGAAGATTCCAGCTTACCCTTAGGACTTCCAAATAATAAATACACCGTTATCATCTTTCCCATATTTGTCCCATATACACGTTCCATGAAGAGCTGCAGTCAATGGCAGAAGCAGCATGAAGCCACTGCAAAATACCTCTAACAGCACTGCCATGTCCCTACCTAAGTCAACCAGACTACAGAGCTTTTCTTCCTCACTTAGAGGACCATATAGTCTTTCTTCCACTTGGAGTTTACCAATTGGTAAATAACTTAATTTTATCATTATTATATTTTGCATGGGACAGTTCCCAAACTGACTTTTCCCCTTCTATATTTTCAGTTTTAGGAGATGAACTTCCAGGTGGAATGACTGCAGTCAAAAGACGTTACAAAGTAGCCTGGAAAAAATCTTCCGTGGGTGAACCCCCCCCCCCCCCAAAAAAAAAAGGGAAAGGATGGAGAGGAACAAAAGGTGGAAAGAAGCTGTCTTTACAGTGGCATGAGAAGAAAAGATCTGCCATAGGCATGGGCACAAACCAGGGACAAATATGAGATCCTCCCTTACCAATATGAATGTCCACACAACAGCATCAGTTTTAATGCAAAGGCCCAGACCAAGTGTGGTAAATTCAACACTTCACACTACCATTCGTTCCCCGTAAAAGAATCTCCTTCTTAAATAGATGATCCAGATTGTAGGAAAAGCTACACAAATTTTCAATAGATCATTTTCTTTTCATCATAAAAGCGAGCACCAGCAGCTCTCCCATGGAATTCACTGTGAAATAAAATTTGCAACCTGGCACCAGAGTCTGATGAGCATATACAATCCTTCCTGAAAGGCCCAGGAGGAATCTATTGTTTTGAGGCTTAATTTTCAATTTGCATCTTTAAAAAGGTATGATTTCATCCAAATTCACTGGTCTACTCATTTATATTTATCTGTGAGAGACCACATTTTAGTTCCTTTGAAAAGAAACATGAAAAAAAAATTATGTTCAAAATTATTCCAAGAACACTTCTCATATTTCTTGTTTTATTGCAATCTGCTTGGACAGAGATGTGACTAATTTGTTTTGGAGGGCCTGATTCTGCAGGCTCTTGATAGTCAGTAATCCCTCTGTATCCTGTATGTAAAGCAGCAAAGAGAAGAGGAGGTCAAGTGGCATAAATCAGCAGTTTCATTGCAGTCAATAGCTTTAGGCTGATTTACACCAACAGAGGATAAAGTCCTATATGTCAGAATGAAAAACACTGAGATATTTTGCCCCATACTAAACAAGCCTCTCCTTAATGACGAGCTGAAAACTAACTGCAACTGGAATCAATTAAAATTCATTGCAAAGCACTTAGTACCTCGCTTCAAACCAAACAAAATGTTGTGCCTTGCAGCTTACAATATCTTGGGAATGTTCAAGCCAGCTCCCTTCAGACAAGGCTCTTGACTGTGTTTCTATAATGAACAACTTAAGAACTGTAAATGCACTGTTAGCTAGTGGTAAAACCTTCAGGATACACAATGATTTTGAAAGAGAGCAATTAAACGGCTAGTTATTTTGAACCCATGTCCCCATTTAAACTATTTTCCTTGTAGTCCATCTGCCAGAGAGCCTTTAAGGCAGACGAGAAGATGCAATACCAATCACAGAAAGCTTCTATTACACTAACATTTTCAAAAGACCTGCACTGTTGACTATCATGAGTCTCATTAAGAAAACGCAAGTTGCTCCACTATCCTTAAATATATTAGTTTCATGGGCATTGTGTACATAAATGAAACCAAGCACTTACAACAAATGCAATGAAGAACAGCATCATGTTATCCCACCCCGGCTGTTCTCTTCACATATCTTGAAATAAATTCAGGGTCTTGCTAATGGAAGCCCAGTCCCATCATGGAAATTTGATAGTTTTTTCCCACTTAAACTACTGGATTTAAAGAAAACACAGTATGAATGGTAGGGGGAGCCTTCACATTTCTCTTGGGGAATAAAGTTTCCCTCTAACTCCAGACTACCAGATGGCAAAGCTAATTCCTTGAAGATGATGAATTTCAGGGTTGATATTTTTATTACACAAGTTTAATAAATTAAATAAAGAATGCTAAGATATTTGCACAACTCAAAGCAGATCCTCAGCACACAAAATCGTATGAATGTATGAATTTAATCTACTGTACATGTATGAATTTATTCTACTGTACCTGAAGAAAGAGGAGATGCTACTAAGGAAAATTCATTAACCCAAAAAACATCCATTTTATTTAGCATAACAATAACTTTAGGCTGTATCAGCTATTTGCATCAAAGCTCAAAATACTCTAGCAGAGCTCTGGAACGAAATACCTGTTGGAAGCATTGGGAATTTGATAACTTTGGTCTAGGCAGGATTACAACATATGGATTTAATGTTCTTAGAAAGATTCATGAATGTGATTTTAGACTGATTTTCATTTGGAAACATTCCCACCTCACCTTTCATTTCCTCTGCAACACTTTCCAATACATTCATTGGCAATTCCTCTCCAAAGGCAAAGAAAATCAAAAGGTCAGAGCCTTACTTTGTACAAATCATAACGTGCATGACTAAAAATTTACTGCTAACCTTGAGACTCCAATAATTGATTCCCTTACCTCACTTTGAAAGCAGTAAAAACAAACAACCAAAAGAAAACCATGGAGAATTCACTTAGTGGTTATGAGAATCGCTCTTACCAGTGACAGCACAAGCACCGCAACATCTATTTTTTTTCTTGTAAATCATGGAAATGAGATTACCTGAGAAGTTTTCCCTTAAAACAAATATACAGAAACCTTTGCGAAGTGCAACACGAAAAGCTGGGAAACGTGAAGTGACTACACCTCTGAAGTCCTTGAAACCAAGGAGCAAATAAAGAACTCTAAAACACAACTGAGAGCTCCTTCAGCCAATCTCACAAACACCTGGAGACTGACTCATGAGATTTTTTATTTTCTTCTCCTTTCATTTTGAGGTTGGCACAACACTAATCTAGTATGTTATGATTTGGCCAAATTAATCCTTTGGATTTGAAGATACTGAAGAGAATAAAACAGATAAATACTATTTTTTTCATATATTCCACTGACTTTTTCAGTCAATGTTATCTTTGTGAGACATTCCATACTGCGACCTTCAAGTACATCTCTAATGTAATAGCATTAAGTAAGCGAGAATTGAACTAACGGAGCTGAAGTGTTCAGCAAAACCTATCACTGAGGCTGCTCCATCTGCTTTTACTTATTTAGGAAACAGCAGGTTTCACATATTTGAGATGAAACAAATGAGAAAACATTACAGCAACATAACTTCCTTCAACTGAAAATATCCACTTAACAGATTTTAAAACAGATTTCTAATACATGTAGGAAGGGTTCCCTGATTTTTTTTTTTTTAATTGGCTCAGTAAAGTACAAAGATGTTTTATTTCTCACAGGTTTACTTCTGTAACACTTATTTGTTTAACAGTTTTGCAGTGGAATTGGTGCTGCCAGCTCATGCTGCTTCTTCCTACATAACGTTGCTAGAATCCATCCTTTCAAAAAAAATGCCTTGATGGTGTAAAACATTTATACAGATGCTAAATCCTATCCGTAAGCAATGCCACTGAGCAATTCCTCAAACCCATACTCTTACCTGCCTACGGCAGCCCTCTGATCCCTTGCTTCTCATCTATCTACATGCTGCTTGCCCACATTTCTGACTATGTGAGCTTCACTTTTATCAAATTTTGGATTTTCCAACCTCACACTCCATGTGCTGCTGATCTCCATCGTGCCTACAGGATTGTCTTCACCTCCCACCTCTCTCCCACTCGTCTCCTGCACGTGGCAGATTTGGCACATACTGGTCCCCCCAAAGCCTTCTGCAAGCCACCAGCCCCAAAGCAGTCAGCTTTTTGGGGAAAACCATTCTGGATTCTGGGTGCTCTGTAAGCTTATTTCTGCCCTCCCTCCAAATCTCTCACAAGTGTTCCTTCTTTCAATCAGTTTTCCAAAGACAACAACTTCAGTACTGCTCCACTTGGTCTCTGCCAGTGTTGCTTAATTAGCCAAACCCCTCAATCTATTTGAGGCTTCAAAGGCTTCTCTCCAACAGGACAATTTTACAAAAAACAAGACATTGTCAGTCCTGTGCTTCCTTAAGGTAATCATTCTCCTAGTACCACTTGTCTCCTCAAATTCTCACCTCCCAAGATTCTTTCAAGCATCCTCCTTCCATTCTTGTTGCCAGTTCAAGCTATTCAAAGTATCTGATTACTACATATTTTCATTATTATTTATTTTTAAGCAAAAAAAAAAATAAATAAGAAAACACTGACATTCCTGCCAGTAGAGGACGAAATACATTTTAAAGTTAATTATGGTAGCACTCAAAGCTCTAGTACAGGATCTGACTGTGCTAGGTGCTGCACAAACTGTGAAAAAGAGCCCAAAGAGCTGCTTGTCAGTGCAGAACTACACATGCACTCAAGATCTTTGCTGAATTGGGTCTTTTCACTTCAACTCAGCATAAACCAAATACATAAGTTGTCCCGCTCAAAGATATTTCATGCATCTGTGATATATTGCACACTGTGGACTTTCTGAAGGATTGCAATCTCTGACTACACCTGCAGTTTTCTCTTAAATGTACTATATGTATTTTTAAAGTACTAGAGATATAATAAATTCACAGTGAAACTAAAAAACTGGAGGAAAAACATAAAGCAGCAAATTCTTCTTGAAGCCATTCCACACCTGACAGCATTACCATTTCCTTGTGCAATCATCATCAAGAATCATCATGTAGCTTTTTTGCAACCATCATAATTACAATTAAGTTTCAAAGAATTACCTCCAAGCCAGGTGCTACCTACAGTTTTAATGTCACTGGTCATTTCTGAAATGCTAAGAAGCATAAAATTTCTCTGATGTTCAATGTGACAGCAACCCACCATTGTCACAGTGTGCTAACCGTGAAAATAAAATAAATTAGCTCAATCTTCAGAAGATGGCATTGTTAAGGATTTTCTGCGATTGCAGTGTTATTGCTTATATTGGGGGGGGAGGGGGGGGGAGGGGGGGAGAAGAAGGAAACCTCAGCTCTGAAAGCACACTGGAACTCTCTTGTTCTTAACTTTTACATAGAAAAGAATCAGAATAATTGAATCAGATGGAAGTAAAGCCAAAAACATTTCTCATTTTCAGTCTGCCAATCTAAAACAGCCTGGTATTTGTCACAACTCCATAAGCGTTATGGTCAATAATAAGTGAAATTACTATATCCCTACCATTTAAGTTTACTATGTCTGCCAGTCATTTAAATATTTCAATAAAACATTAAATGCATGAAGATCTTTACAGTATGTAGACTTCAGAAAGTGTGACTTCCAGATTTTACATACTTAAAGAGCAAACCATGAGCTGAAATCATGCAATTATTACTTAAATGAAGAGAAGCACAGTACTCTGGGAGGTAAATAATCCCAAAAGTTTATCTATATACTTAAATATAAAAATACTTTTCCTGGTAAGATAAGTTGTTTAGTACATTAATGAGAGTGAATTAAATCATGTTTGTCCATGTTATCATACTTGCAGCAAAAAACATTGCAGGAAAACAAAATTAGAGCCTGAAAAACTGAAGTGATAGACATTTGAACTTGTAGTCTCGCATCAAGTTTAAACCAGTCTTTCTGCTTCAAATACCGGGGCTCTGTCTATCTGAACCTAAAAATGCCAGGAGTGTAACCATAGTTCCTTAATGCTACAGTTGACATGAACTAGATTAATTAAAAAAGCAAGCAGAAATAATTTGCTCGTTGAATGCAAAACAAATTGAAAAGTTGAATATTTAACCCATAAGTGGAACGTTCTTTCAGAACTAATCTTACATGAGAAGTTATTTCTGAAAATAACAACAAAAAATATTTTTTACAGTTTCATTTTACTTTAAGTTGAAGAATAACAGGCATAGAACACTTCTCCCAATAGGGTTCACATCTTGGTTTATGATCAAGCTCAAACACCTCAATATTTTGCAATGAGTGTGCAGTTGAGTCATAACTGTAATTAAACACTTGGTTTAAATTCAGCAGTGAAATTTTAATGTGGTAGAATCAATCTTTGGACCATTTCTATAAAGTTATCTGTTTGTAATATGAACTCATAACAAAGACAAAAACCACACAACTCTTTCCCCTTGGAAAAGCTTCAGTTCTCTAAACTCTTAGCAAATTAAGACAATCAAAACCAAACAAAGCAGTACAACAAGACTGATGAGGGAGGCACCGCCTTGGCAGGACCACGACCACCAGCCTACAGAAACTCCACCATGCTTCATGGGTAAATTCTCCCTAAAAAATTTTTGAGGAAAAAATGCTGCCACTAGGTAAAACTAAATCGCATACAAGAAGTGACCAAATAAGACTGACCTTGATTCTGTGAAAGCATACTCAGATACATAAAATGCCTATTATTGACAGCACATCCAGGGGCTATGAGATACACAGAGTAGTGATCAACTTCTTACCAATGTCAACAGGAGCACCAGCATTCCTCTAGCACCAGCTGTCCCACAGCACCGCGCTGCCACTAGGGGATGGCAGCCTAAGAGAGGGAACTGCCTGGACATACCGGTGGGAAGTTGGATGAGTCTCTAAATATGCCTGGGCTGTGGATAAAGCTTCAGCAATAACAGCAGATGTCTGCAGAATGCTTCATTTTCAACAAATTATCATCTACTTGCACGTCTCCCAGATTTTCCGTGAGCTATTTAAGGTCTTTGAGGTGCACGGGAGTTCAGAAATCAAATGGTCAAGCATCAGCTTTTATTAGCTGGCCGTCGAAGAGCTACATCTCTCATCTTCCCTGCATACATAAAGGCAATACAACATCATCCAATTTTGTTTTGTCATTTTTCCGCATAACTTAGTAAGTCAAACATATATTTATCTCCCTCTTGAAATATCTTGCTAAAGGCTAAAGCTCATGTTTATTTGTACAGACAGGAGATACATCTCCCTACAACTGACAAACAATTTTGAGACTCAGAAAATGCATTAGTAAAAAGAAAAGGGCAATTGGTTGATAAATTAAATATTCTGCATAACTCCTTTAATTGCTAAAAACATTTTGCTTGGAGAACAAAGCATTAAATGGATATAGAGGCAAAAGATGAACTGTACACTATTTTTTCTGTCCTGCACAATGGCAAAGTTCACAATTCTAAAGAAAATTTTGATCACAGTTTTGGCAAACAAAGAGGCCTGTAAATCAAATTCCGTGTGACTTCTTAGATGGTATGGATCATTACACTGAGTGAAAAGAGACTTAAGTTAAATCAGCAGTCCTCATTACACGCTAAACAAGGTTCTCATCAAATTTACTTTAAAAATCACAATGTTTGCAAAACAGCACATGGATGAAGGTCCAGCCCAGTCTGTTGCACAGTGACTTAGAAAGATTTAAAGAGAAACACAGGAAAGCAAAATCTTCCTCCCCACCCTCTCTTACATCCACTGTCCCATCCATCACAGCCATCAACGGCCACATACCAACAAAACCATCTGAGAAGCAGCTTCACCACCCTACAGGCACAAAACTAGGAAACAACAGGAAGAGTGACCAGAAATGACCTTTCAACCTCAGAAACCGGCAAAATATTTTAGAGGACTTTTGCAGTAGTTTTGTCAGAGAGTGAGCCGCAAAATCCATCTAAACCATGAAAAAACAGCCCCACAGGTTTGGTCAGTGTCTGCTAACCTGCGCTTACAGCTCTGCATACAAATCCCACACTCATGGACCCAAATACCTACCACGGAACTGCCTGAGAAACGGCAGGGAAGTTAACACGTGTGCACTGAAGGTCTCACCATGTCAGGTGCCAGAACGTGGCTCCACACACAACAAAATCAGACGTGTAGCCTTCCTCTGCCACCCCTGAGAAGCCCAGCACCCAAGTTTGACTGCACCACTATGAACATAACACAAGGGATCAGCCTCTCAAAACCTCACTGCCATTTACAACTGCCCTGGACTCTTTCCTGTCAAACTTGGGCATACATGGCTGAACAGCCATGCTGAGAAATATCAGCAAAACTAGAATCAAACCTAGCATTTGATTTAGAGATGAGGTATCTCAGGGAGATTTGCATTCAAACGTATAAAACAATTTTTACTTCCAGCAAAGATCTCCGGTTCAGTGAAACAAAAACAAGGCATGTACAAAGCATTATTGCAAATACACAGAAGAAAACCTCTAGTGGAAACATGTCATGGTATTTCCAAAGCTTTTTTTTCCCCACATGATTTTACAGTTCTTACTTCCCCACTGAAATATGGTCACTGAAGTCCATCGGCCCAAGACAGTCACGTATTGAGAAGAATCCTCATCGATTAAAGCAATATTGAAGACATGCACAAGCTCTGACCCACAGGCTTGGCTCTGCACCTCTAACAACAACTGTTCATTCTTCCTATTAGGAAGAATCTCTGAAAGCGTGGAAAACTACCTAACACATCACATTTCTCTGAACTGTGAACTGTATAATGCATTTTTCGTTCCAGACTTTATCTGATGCAACCAGGTTGCTCAAAGATACGCGTGTTAGTAGAAAGATCAGTAATAGCTTAGATTTCATAATGAAGCCTGGAGTAAACAGACTTTCACAAATCTAATAGCAGCAGCTGCCACTGATGCTAATGAAAAAAATAAACTTTTCTTGATTTGGTAACAAAAAAAGGGAAAATATAGGCAAAGAAAGGCCAACAGTCCAAAGACAACTATTTTTATAAGACAAGTGATAGTTTAATTTACTGGCCATGGTAAGTTTTGTAGTGAAACAAACTGCAATCTAATTACTTGCTGCAAAACAAGAGCTTGATTTGATTTTAGGAGAGGTTCTCTCTAATTCCCTGTTATTGTTTTGTCACTGTAAACTTAGATTTTGCTACAGGGCCAGTGAGTTTAATTTTCAAATCAATCCTTGATTTACACACGCACCCTGACTGGTATGCATGTGTAATGTGTAAACAGTACGTCCCCAGGCATGGCTGTTATACAAACAAACATAATTGGAAAACTATCTATCTACCTCAATTCTACGCACATGGATCTTGGGGTTTAAAAGTAATAATTAAAGAAAGCTCTCAACCACCTGCATAAGGAGAAATTAGTACTGAAAACTCAAGAAAATACAAAGCAGCTGGCACAGAAAGTGTTTGCCAGTAAATAAGCAAGTCTTAGATGCAAGCTAAGTTTCTAGAATACCTATAAAAGCAGGTATCCAAAGGTACATTGCTGTTAGCAGAAATCTTTCTGTATCTTATACAAAATGTTTCTTCTTTGCAATCTCTTGGAAGTGATGTTAAATCATTTAGAAATGATACGGTTTGACTCGTCTGATATTTATTCGAAAGTCATCAAAGAGGAACACATCAATTTTACCATATGATGATGCTCTTACAAGACTTTTTGAGAATAGCTTACAAAAATCACATGCAACATCAGCTATGCTATTGCAAACTACTTTACACACTTTACATCACACTTTCAGTCTGAGAATCCGAAACAATGCAGTTTGAAACTTCTTGGAGGAAAACTGTAAAGGCAGCAGCAAAAAGTCTTTGGGCACTTCTGAGAAACTATTTCAGAAGTGCCCAAATAAAAGCCACGCTGACATCTCTGCCTGCAAAGAGATCTCCTGCCTGATGCGTAGCTCAGCCAGTTGGTATGCATCAGGTGAGCGTGGCAGGGGAAGCACTGTACCTTGCTCGCTAACATTGCAGGCTTGGTATCTGACACAACGGATTGCAGCTACAGCAAATGAAGGGAGCTCTGTGAATGGGAACTGCAGCAGAGATCTTGGAACTGGTTTTCTTCGATATAGCAATGGCATAGGACAAACAGAGCATTTTTAAATGGCAGTGAAAAAGGCCATGCATACATCATCACCTTCAGCTTATCAAAGGCCTCAAAACACGATTTATCTAACCATTTACATAGTTTCAAATAACGTTCTACATGAATTTTTAATCATTGATGACAACCTCCACGAGAGAGAGAACTTCTGCCTCCAACACCAAATGTCAGTCATCAGTTCAGCATCTGCCATGCTTACTGAGATACACAGTTACAAACCAGAGGAGCCATGAATTGGAGATGCGAATTCCTCTCTGGGTTTAAAGTACCTTGTTATTTCTAGGACTCCTCTCATCCCCAAACTCCAGCAATGATAAGGCATAAAAGCAAGAACAGCTATAGACGCGTAAAGCCCAAAGTGAGCAGGTACACAATAGCAAAGGAATCAAAAAGCACATAAGCTCACAAGCAAGATGCAGCAAAAAAGCTGTTACGAAAAATCACAATAGCACAACAAAACTTCATTTAAGTTGACTTGAAAGAATGAGAGCACAGCTCAAAAATGCGCAGTTCAGGTTTTGTGCTGGGTAATCAATGCAAGCTTGACATTTCCTATTGGAAAGACTCCTCTCTCCCATTCCCCCCACCCGGTAATACTTTGTTAGAAGATAAGACATCTGTAATAATTATGTATAAAAAACATCTAGCACGGTTGCTGAGGCCATAAATAATGTTAAGTATGAAATAAATGAATACACCCCATCTTCCCATCTTATTGAATAAACTGATAAAGAGAATTTTCCTATGGAGATTCAGTGGGAAACTACGCTGTAGGAAATTACAAGAAAAAACAAACAGTAGACATCACCTAATGATGTTAGCAAGTGTTGTGGATATTTTTTATAACTGTTTTTATTAACGCTTTCAGTAGAATGAAAACAGCAGCTATAGTTTGGGACAAAGAAAGCTCAACTTTTGATAGAAGCGACAGCATTAACTTCTAAGTTTATTCTTTGCACCTAAAAGCCTGGAAATGTGCTTCCATCGAACAATTAGATCACGGTAAACAAAGAGACATAGTAAAATGAGAGTTGGATAAATGGATGAGAGTGGCACACTTGACATTTCAGAAGGACAGTCTGTTGAAGTTATTCGCTTCCTTTTGCCTTTCTGAAATGAATGGGAAATACGGAGTTTCTGGTGAATGCTGAGACAGTCCGAGACTCTTTGAAAATGTCAAATTTAACAGCATTGGGAAATGTCTTTTGAATCAGAAGATGAGAACTCAGGGGAGTTAAATTAACAACATAGCACAACATTTTACCAAGTAATAGCACTATATTTTTTCTTTTATGGAGCACTGCTCGGGGCAATATTTAATCTCTTGAGTTTAATGAACTTTTAAAACTACTCAATAAATACTCAAGGCCATGACAAGTACAATCATAAGATAAATTTAGCCCTACTCCAGCAGACTATATCACTTTTTGTTATTAAAAAATGTTAATTTTAATATACTAGGGGACTTCATTTCTATAAAATAAGGTGTCAGGGTTTCTAAATTCATATCACAATGGTTAGTTTTCATTAAAGATGTTAAGTACAGGGTCATTTTTAATAAAAATACATGTCGAGCCCTTCTTTCTGGGCTAATAATAGGACTTTGGATAAATAATGCTATCTACAAAATGTTCCAGCTCTCAGCAAGGCTTCCTTTAGTCACCATGGATGGTAGGACTTCAGGAAATTACTTAATGAATTGAATTCACATAACTAAAGAATTTTTGATGATCCTTGAAGACTTAACTAATTATTCAATATTAATATATTATGCATATAAAATAACATAGCTAGAATACTAGAATAAGCAAATAGATGCTACATCTCTGAGAACACTAATATATATTCAAAAATACATAGAATTCACATTTCAACTGTGAGAAACAAATAAAACCAATGAACTGGATCAATATTACTGCAAGATCCCAACACACGGACACTTAGGGCACTAAATTATTTCACAGCTTTGGAGGGACTGAGAACCCCAATGGGCAAATGGGCAAAACCATAGCCATGGTGGTCAATACATATTTGCCACTGTCTTCGGTGGGACCAAGAGTTCATCCCATTTCCCTTTTCTGTCAAATTTACGCAAACAGAGCCACTCTCAGAGCAAGATCACTCACAAATAGCACCTGTAAGTTATTCCTGTTAGCATACAGCCAGAAGATATGTATTAAAAGAATAAAAAAAATTGCAGCGTTAAGCAGTGAAGAGGTCGAAAGCACAAAAACTGAGGTTATGAATGTAGGCTGTCAAATATCTCTAATTTCAAAATATTTCTAGTTGCCATGATAAAGTATGTCTGCAATCATCCAACGACAGCTTACAACTCTGTCTACACCAACACTTGATACCAAGATGAGGTATCTGAGAAAAACAAAAGGTATCTGAGAAAACAGAAGTCAATGCATCAGGAGTTTTTGGTTGGTGGCATGAGAATCTCAAAGAAAGAATTCAATGTTTGTGGGTCATTACACTGAAACCATTTAAGACATACCTCCAAGGACACCTTCCATGTTGTCTTCATACATAAATACATAGTTCCTTAAATGCGTTCAGAATTGATTACAGTTTTGTATATATGCTCCGAGTTATCAGACATGAAGTACTAAGTAGTCTTCCCATTTATTTTTCATTACCTCCCTGAAAAATGGAAGGAAATCAACGGCTGCAATTCTTTTTGAAATATATTTCTGAAAATCTGTATATTGATTTAACTGCTTTCATGCCATGTTTTTTTTTTTTTCTCAAGTCCCAGAAGCATGCCTTAGGAAAACATGACTATTAGCTTCAAATAGTAGGCATACGTACTGTTTGAGTTATGCAAGAATTCTTCTCATGAGAAGTCTCTACCTCTGTAGACTGCAAATAAAGTTCTGCCTGCATTAGTGCATTTTTTATATGCACAAAGCTATCTCCCAAAATCAAACTTAAGGCTCACCACGAAAAAAAGTTTAAATTCAGCATGGATTTTTTAATCTAAAATATCTGCATGAGAATCTAACTACATTAACACACTTCCTTGCATTCAGAAAGGAAAAGGAGCTGTGCCTCAGTTATGTATACTGCCTCTGCAGCCATAGAGATAATTTGTGCTGAAGACATCTACGAAAAACATTCAGGGTTACAGAGAACTCATTTCACTACTTCCTAATTTTTTTCTGAGACTGATAAAAAGGTTTAACTGTTTTTATGGGACACAGGAGGCTGTCATTCTGGTCCACTACAGGGAGTGACAGAAGTGTCGCGTGTAATCAGTCACCGCCGAAAACTGTTGTTATTCCCAGCAGCGCTCCGTCAACAAGCCAGTGGGGCCACGTGCCCGCACCTGGGCCTTCTTCATCAGCTGCCGTTGTCAGATTTAATGTGTTCTGCACGTACCAAAGCAAAGCACTTATACTTTCCATTTTCCCTTTAATAAACCTTCTCTGCACCTTCTCCCATTTCAAATGATGTAGGTTCTTGTCTATTTGTATGAACTGCTCCGCCAGCAGCATTTCCCTTGCAAACTGCTGAGATTGGCCAAGATACTCGCATTTCTACATCTCTTTTGGGATGTTTATCTTTGTTAGATAACACACAGACACAACTACATTTTAAAATATAAAATTGCATAGCTTTAAAGTGACAATACGCTGACATGAACCTAGCTGAATATTCAACCAACGTCCTGGATGATCTCTTAAATCAGGAGCGCTCCATTTATTTAGCAGTGTCCCCAGTTCATACCTGCTTCAAGAGGAGGTAGATCAGACACAACATCACCAGTGCGAAAGCTTCAGCAGGAGCACTCCTCAAGGACTTTAAAACAGGTTTTTGCCAACAGCTTCTAAACGATACTGATTAAACACGTAAGGATGGAGTGGTGCAAGGTACCTTTTGCTCCTGAGCTTCCTGATCTACACTATGGGCATCCCAACAGCATCTTTTCCAACAACCCAACTGGAAGAGGGCGCCACACCTTTGGCCTACTCCACGATGGTCCACAGAGGTCCTCACACCCTTCAGCTCCCCCTTCACCACCCTGTTTGCAGGGGCAAATGCATACAGAAGCATTCAACTGGAGCCCTCATGCTCCACCATCTCCTGAGCTGACTGTGCAGACTGGGCTTGTCCTGCTCAGGGAAGGAAAGGCACAACAAATTACACCATTTAATTAATTCAGCATAATCATTGAGCCAGCTTAGTCTTGTCTTTCTTCTGCACTCACACTTTTCAATTAAATCACTGGTGTCAAGGAAATCTGGATCAGTCCTTAGGCTATAATAGCTGGACACAACCAGATAATTCACATTACAGAAAAAGCTTAGGTT
Organism: Anser anser; assembly: GCF_964211835.1. Lineage (NCBI taxonomy): Eukaryota > Metazoa > Chordata > Aves > Anseriformes > Anatidae > Anser > Anser anser. Next base: position 4,351,711 of record NC_139737.1, read on the forward strand.
TTTCTCTCAATAAGGAGAGTGGAGTTCTCAAAGGCTGCAATCTCATACACACATGCAGCTAGCAATAAGTTCTTAGGGAAAAATTGCAAAGTCATTTCTTTTTTTCCCATCTATCCACAATCCCTGGCTCTCGGGATTTATTGCAAGATCTGTTCTTCTAATTAACCTCTCTGCTTTTAGTTGTTTCCAATGGCCAGACAACTCCAATATTTATATGGCATCTTTCAAGAAAAGTGACAAACTGTATTTATGTAGTGTTCATTTTAATTAATTGTTCTCTTATTAGTAGCTTTAAAGAATGAGTTAGCCATTAGCTGAGCTACTCCAGGCAGTCCCAGTATGCATTATGAGCACCAGACAGCTAGATAAGCCTCATGTTCAGTATTATTAGAACCAAGTTGTGCCGCTCATGCTGCTCTGAGCACTAGGTGATGAGAATAAATGAAGTAAAAAACAGTTCTTATATATAACCACTTAATTCACATACTTTGTGATGCCTGGAATTGCCTTCCCAGCTTTACGGATGAGGACATTTTAGGACTGGAAAAGAGAAATTGAGGGGTTTCTCCAAAGCCATAAGACCAACAGTCTGACTATGTCTAGTCCCCCTTCTCTGATCCCATTACTCAGTGGACAGAGCTGTTAATATGAAGGCTTATAAATTAAATACATTTACTGTATGAAGACATATTGTACTAGACATTCCACATACAGCTGAAAAGATGCACTTTCAAACTTGCCAATTACCTTTGCTGAACATAACGCTACCCAAAATAATTGTGTACATTCAATGCAGTTTTTCTAAGGATTTTCTCCTCTTTAATTACACAAGGAAAGCTGATTGTAGCTGATGATACAGCTTTGTCAAAATGGAGCCAGTGCCATCAAATGTAGAGCACAAAAGGCGAGATGACCTTTTTGCTGGATATGTAGCAACACTCTGAAGTGAAATAAATTGATAGAAAATGAGAGCTAAAGGAACCCACTATGATTACAGCCATGCAACTATGTAGAAAATTTACACAAGAAAACCATGCTCATGATTTCCCTTCAAACACAGGACTCAATCCAAGAAAAAAAAAATGTTCTACATTTTGCATCTCAGTTGAATGAAACAAATTCCTTTATTTGGGGATGCAATGTTGACTCTTCAACAGATTCATCACTGAGAAAAAGTCTTGAACCCTCATTGCTTGCATTCATGTTGCTTTACTCAATATGCTGAGCTAATTTAGATTTCATCAGTCAGGAACCCACACATTGGTTTACACTTGAACTACCTTAAAGAATGCTTGTGAACAAAAATTGGTGTTTTCACCACATTAAATCCATTTCTTCCAGTTTCAAACAGAGGTTTCCAGTCTCGTAGGAGTAATGGGACACAAACACTGGCATTATAAATCAATAAAGGGAAAAGAAATCATATCTGTCAGTCCATCTTTAGATCACAGGGCTTCTTGCTTGTTCCTCTTAGTTGACCTCTGCAACAAAGCTGTCAGCCTAGAAGAGCTTATCTTGAGAAGATAACCCCTTTAAAATTTCTTTCCTGGCTCAGTGACATCCTGTCAACTAAGAAAAAAACTGGTCCAGGTTTGGGATTGCTGGGAATTCTTTCAGCTTGCACAGTAGCATGCCAATGCTGTATGCATCTGTCCAGGGTAAACTCCCAAAGAGCCTGATCCCGTAAACTGTCAGGAGCCCAAGAACTTTGCTAATGCCTCTTAGTACCAGGCTGCTTCTAAGTTAGGAGACATTTGTGGGCAGAGGAGTTTTAACTGTATTTGGTCTTTTAAATGCATGGGTGACATCATTCCAGAAAATACCGACCTCAGCCCAACCACAGCTCTCAGTCCCCAAGTTTATTAATGTAATAATATGGAGAGAAGTTTCACCGTCCTTTCCCAACGGGGAGGGCTTGTAGTCCCTCCCTGACCAACACGGGAGGCTCCACCACAGAGATGGACCTCATTTCATCCTGTGTGCTCAGCGCTCAGCAGGGCCCCAAAGTCCCACGTCTCACTCCCCCTTCCTGTAACATAAAGGTGGGCAATGTAGCATTTGTTGGCATGTACTGTTAAAAAAAATTATAAAACAGATAAAACGTTTTCACACAATGGTGGCAGTAACCATTGCAGAAAAAAGAGGATAACTGAAGATCAATGAACAGAAGCATTTACTTCTTGGAAAGCTCTCAAATATGATGTCAAACATTTGATGCGTGAATTTCAGCTTTTGTTGTGCTTTCTCATGATGTGAAACTACTTTTGAGTGAAAGATATCCCTTATTCTCAAATTGCTACAGAACACAGATATTATCTGAACTTAGTAAATAATTCAAAGGCTAAAATCAGAAATACCATGAGAGAAATCATGGTTTTAGGTAACTGAAGGTAATTGACATTTGGGCAGTCTATTTAGCAACCACCAATGCTGATGTTTTGTTTTAGTTTCCTGATTTTGCTGTACTTTTTTTTTGTTTTTCCAAATAAAAGAAGCAAGTCTTTGCCAACAAAAGCAGTCCCAATCTTAGAACTCGAATCAGTCTTTCCTTAACTGATGCTCATTTAACCAACTTTTTCCCAACCATTCTTCACTAAAATACAGCTTCCACCTCTCCCCTTCCCCTCAGCTGTGCTGCTTCCAGTCCCCTTTTACACGGTTGCAATTTCCAACACTGAGTGGGTGAAAAAGAGCCAGGAGTGAAAAAACTCCAGGGAAGAAAGCGACAATCAATTGAAAAGACATTATTTATTAAACTATATTAAGTGAACATATATAATTTGCCAGCTCAGTCACAAGAGCTGACATCTGCCCTTTGCTTTGTTACAGGGAAGTACAAAACCCTTAGCTGCCGCCCTAATATTGGCATTTGGCAATTTGTATGTTTTTAAAAAGGCACCTAATGCACAAACCTGATCAGATCTCTCGAAGGAGTGGCAGAATTTGATTTGAATTGCCTGCCATTGTGCACTGGAGTATTGTTGCTTGTCTTTGCTGCTCACACAAAACAATACGAAGGATTTTGGAGGGGAACTTAGCGGGGGCTGGAGGGCGCGCACATTTTTACTTTAAAATTCAATGCATTTCTGACAAAGCGCAGGGAAATGCCACATGTTTTGAGGATCAAAGGACACCTGGATAACGTGAATCACTAGCCTCTGACATTAGGCTTTGCATACAGAGATGGCCAGATTATTGTAACTTTATCAAGGAATATGGCAAAATACATTTAAGCATAGAAGTAGGATTAAGAAGAGATAACAATGATTAATGTATGAACACTGTCCACTCAACCATTGAGGCAGTAATAAAGGTATTAATTTGGCTGCAAACATTAAAATACGTACAGTAAGATGGATTTTTGAATGGTGCAGTGTGGCATAACCTTAATACAGTACATTAAAATCATTCATTACAGTGAATAAATAGCTTAATGAGATTTGAAACATCTAGCACTCTCTGTGTAAGCGGGTGATGAAGTGAAGCCTGATATCAGCACCACAGAACATAAATTATGCAGAAGTAATACTTTTAATGTCATCCACTCGCTGGCATTGTTGCTTTTGTTAAATATTCAAGTATACATCTTTCAAGGACAATATAAAATTAGTCTCTAATAAAGTCTAAAACAGTCACCTACCATTGCCTGATTTGCATAAAAGTAAACAAAATATAGGAATGCACATATAATGTGACTTCATTTAATTGATTTAATTTTGTGAGAAGGAGAAATGTATCTTACCAGGGGTTCGATGTCTTTTTAAAAAAAAGAAAAAAAAAACACAGACTGGTATTTTACTTCCAAAAGTTCAGCTGTCACGTTAAACGTGGTATTCTATGTTAAACAGCAGGAGCACGTAACATACCATGTTAAACTGCAGGGGTATAAGAAGAACTGCTGGAGCACTTTTTTCCCCCCTCCCTATTAATTTAAACAACTTATTAACAAATCAAGCCATTTTATTTAACTAATTACATGGTTAGGCACATAATTTAAGTAAAACTACTTAAAGCACATTTTTCTTCCCATTTTAAACTGTGATGTTAGAGCCACTATATGATAAAGCAGAAAGAAAACCAATTATTCTAACAATGATTCTTAAAAAGCTCATACACAAGTTCTGTGCAGCACAGACAAGGCAGTGGATTTTATTTAATGATCACTTACTTCTTTGCTGTGTACAGACACAGCTCTGAATTTTGGATTAATTTCAATAAATATAAAAATCTTTATTCTAACTGTTCCAAAGCACTTGTTATTTATATTTGGAAGTGCAGGATTACTCATGCATGGCTGCCTGTCAATTAATCCAACATCACCCTGTGGATTTTCCCATTTGTAATTGGAAAATAGAGCTTTTCTGTTTCTCTGCAGAAACAGCAGCCATTTAACTACAGGTGGTAGTTGCAGTGGCAAGGCACACATTTATCCAATGTTTATATATAAAATAAAAACCCTATTTCCTCCAGAGGTAGCAAAAGCATTTTGGAGGTTATTTTCCTGTCTCTTTTATTAAACTGAACTTTTATAGATGACAGAATAGCACAAGTTAGAGTAGCAGCAACGGGGGAAAAAATTAACAGTCTTAACGGAGTGAGCATAATTTCCTGAAATAGGACAAAACACACTGAAGAACATTAAAAGAGGATTTCAGGATTACCTCACAGTTTTATCAAGGATGCAATATTTTGTCATTTACGTGCCCTGTATTTATTGTCCTAAAAGCATCCAATTCATTCTCCTAGCTTGGAAGAAATTATTTGGGAGGGTGCTTGAGAGACTGATAGCCGACAGGCGCTTGCTGCTGACAGCCTGCTGCTCCAGCAAGGAATTTATCATGGGGCTCTCATTGCCGGCAGGTCACCGACCTCGCAGGGCCCTGAGCCACGGCTGCTGGCAGCACGGCCACAAGTCCAGCCAGGCTCTTCAGTTTCCACCTTGACCTTTACGCTCAGGCACATGCCTCCTTGCCCAGGACCCGAGCAGAACCTCCCTGCAGGATCTGCACAAAGAGCGGCCGCTCTGCGCAGCGCGGCCAGCCCGGCACATAACACTGAGCACTGCTCTTAAACACAAACTAGCTCCATACCAGTGCACAGGGATAGCAATTTATTCCTTCCAACCCTCCCCAAACAAATCCTTCTTCCAGACAACGACTGAGAAAACAGATTATGGTGTTGGCCAAAACCAAGAGAAAGCCACATTTCTGCCTTCCCAGCCCTGCTATTTGTACTATAGTGGGATTTCCTACTAAGCTGCTGTTAGTAGTGCACGCAAATTGCCAATACCTCCTGCTTACTCCCCACAAGTATCAGAAGTGGAGGGAAAGTGACCCAAAAGAGCGCTCAGCCAGGAGGGAGCTGTCAGCAGTGGGCACAGCAAGCACTTGTACAGCCAGGCTGCAGAAAAATCATACGGAAAAGCTGGATGATTATTTCAAATAAGGAGGAGTTCTGGGAGCCAGTGTTCAATATAAACATATATCTAAGCATATATTCCCTATAGCATCCCAGAAAACCTTGTATTTTAACAAGTTCAGAATCCAGCAAGTTTTGTCATATGGCACCTATTCATCAGCTATGAAGGGACAAAGAAAAAAAAAATCAGTGCACCTTTCTAGTTGCCCATGCTTTAGGTTCCAAGTCTCCTGAATTTGTAAAGATATTTATGAACACAATTATTTAAATTTCTTCTTAACGTATTGCCTAGAAAGGACTCATACAATCATTTTAATCACTGGATATTTCTCTGAGGACTCGGAGTCAGTTATACTGACTGGTCACATTGCTACAATGGCCATGGTAAAAGCCATTGTCCCACTCCATAGGGTTTGTATCCAAGAGGATGTTGTAGGGCAGTACTTGAACTCACAGGATGACAAAAGGTCCAGGAAGGTCCACGACGATGAAAGAACCAGAAAGGTTCTCATTCAGTGAAATCAAACTGAGTGTTCGATATTTCAGCAACTCGTGTTTTCTACTCATTATGGGAGGTCAGAAAGTGAGAAAAGTGAGTCCACACTTGCAAGCTACCGCGAACCCTATGAAAGTATCATTTCCAAACTTCATGGAATACACAGTATCCCCTTTACAGCTGCCAGCTCTGACAGTGGGACTCAGCTGGAGAAGAGTCATTGACCAACAGAGCTGGGGGAGCGCTGCTGTTCGAGCACACAGAATGCTCCGATAAGCCAAACACAGTTTAATGTACTTCTTCAAACAAAGAAAAGTCTAAAAAAAAAACCCCCGTGACTCACTACTAGGAATTTAATCCCAAAAAGTAATTTTGGGGAGATAAAAAAACATCATGGAGTTAAGTACTGGTACTATATAGGGATTACTGCAGCATAAATAGCAAACACCTCCATTCAAAGCAGAACTCAGAGTTGAAGAGTTGTCTCAGCTAGCACAATAGCATTAGCACCGTGTAATTATTCACCAAATGCAGAAATGAAGCTTGCTGACCCAGTCAAACATCTTCCTTTTCTTTTCCTCAATACTCATTCTGTGCGTATCTCTGCAACACACGCAGAGACAAAGGTGGTACAACAGCTGCTGCAATAGGAGCCACCGACCCTTGTTTGCAGAACGCTTCCCAACCTGACTACATGCTTCAGCAGCTATCACTTCTTAAAATTCAGTAGGAATTAATTCCTTAACAATAAGGGCAATTAAAAGGTCTGTGTACTATAAAGAAAGAATAACTGCTGACACAGCATCATAGTTTTCTAACAATGCCAACAGAGCTGTAAACAAAGCTGAAATTGAATGATATATTAAAAGAAAGACTTCCCTACTCTGATTGTGGAATAGTTAATCTGGTTAATGAAACAATTTCTAGGATAAAAGAGCATTAACTCCAGCCCAACTTGTTGTACAGTAAGTTACCTTGAGTAACTAAATTTTGTCCTCTAGTTGAAGGAATTAATGTGAAGTCAAAGAGAAAGCTTTCATTGAATTTGTGGTAAAACATCATTGTTAAACTGTAGCACTGAATTATGTTCAAACCAATCAATACAATCAGCATTTCTTGAGCTTATTTGTCATCACATTTTCACCACTCAATACCCGTTGTTTAAACCTCCAACCATTCTAAAAATCTGAGCAAAAAAAAAAATAATGGTACTCAAAGAGGCATGCAGATGGCTCAGTGCACCAATTTTGCTGCATGCAAAGCAACAATTTTACTGAGAACAAAGTTGGGTAAATAGTTTTTTTTTCAGAATACTGCAATGAACCATGCTGGATTACTACTCTTCCTGCCCTGTAACTGGAAGAACCACATCCAGCTTTGCCCTCTACGCCAAAAGCACCGATACACATCAGGAATACCTACAGGAGACAGGGAGGATTTATTGGCTTTGTGAACTAAAACTAGAGAAAACTAAAAGGAGAGGCAGGGGAAAAAATCGACACGACCTGTGCAAATCCAGGAAGCAAATCCCTGCAGATAGCAATGGAAAATGCTTTTTCCCCAGCTGAAGCAGGGCGGGAGCCATGAGGAAGAGCACTCAGTGCCTCCTGTACCGAGGCTCCTCGGGGAAAGAGGACATCCCACCCCACAAAACATGACTGCAGCCCCTGAAGCAGATGTCCTCCCTTCCCCCTCCAAATATATAGGATGGAGGAACATCCTATAGGAATAATAACAATGTGAAAAGGCTCCCCTTTAGCTTTGTGAATAATATAAAGTTACCTTTTTAGACCTGAACAACACAGTTAACAGTGAGTCAAACCATTTCTTTAGACCTAGGCTGTTTTATCTGGTCATGTGGCACAGCTTCTTGGTGACAGCCTGAGCGGACTTGTAAAACACTGACCAAAGCAAGTCCCTTCAGTGGGGTCTTTTTTTGGTGACAGAAACCTGATCACATACTTAAGCAGAAGCCTTACAGCAGATGAGCAGTGCTTGTCCTAATATAACAATTCCAGCCAATGTACAGGGAATCAAGATACCTGTATTCAAATACAGAGCATACAGGCATCTCCACAAAGGCAATACATCTTCCCCTCAAACTCTTAAGTGTTCAAGCTGAACATATTTGGGTTTTGACTCATCTTCTCAAGCAGCTGCCAAAGACCCCTGAAGAAAGCTCCCACGTAACATGACAAAAATAAGAGAAGGATGACGAGGTGCCTTTCCGTATCCCAACATCTGGCTTTAACTAATTTTCAGTTATTGAACAAGGTAGTGCAGGTGTACAACATTTGTGGGAAACTTGGTGGCGTGCAGGTAAATGAAAGCACCAGCTTCCTGCAGCTAACAATCACGCAGAACAGTGTCTGCGCCGGCTGCCACAACTACCGTCAAAACAGACACTGCAGGATGTAATCAGAATGCAGGTGGAGTACACGTGGTGGCTTTTCTTTCCATAATCATTTTATTAAGCAGCTTTCAAGATACCTCAGCTGCTGCCTTAACGGCCTGCATAGTGCATGTCTTTGGCCACATGTTCTAGAATTCAATTTGGAGAGCTAGTATTTCACATGCAAGTTATTGTTTGGGGGGAGAAATCGTATTTAAGTGCTTCTTCAAGAATAGAATAAGCAAGTCACATTCCCTTTTCTGAGCTTGGGCAGTTTAATGGTGTGGCTTGCGACATTTGACTCTGTCTCAATGTCACCACAGCTCAAATCTTTTCTCAAATCTTTTACTGTATCAAAATCACAAGTCAATAATAATAATATTACAGCACCAGAATATAAGTCAGAAGTGAAATTCCCAGAGCCAAAGATTACTCAGAGAAGCTTCATGAAGCACAGGGGAAACAGGGCTTAAAATTAATTTTCTAAATTAATTCCTAAGTTTTCATTTCTCTAAATAATCCTCAAAGTTGCATATGAAATTAGACCTCTAACATTGATAACTGCAACATTCTTGTTGCAGTGTCAAACTGATCACGTGGAGACATAAATCGCAATCGAGCTAGGAAAAACCATCGGTCACAATGCAAAACAGAGTCTAGCAATTTGAGTGAAATTTGGAAAACATAGTACAATAGACCTCAAAACTCTTGGATTTCATTTCATTTTCACATTCAGAAGTGAAAAGATCTGTCTGAAACTAGGCTAAACAGGCAAATGCAGATTTTGCTTGCCAAAAATGGGTACAATTAAAGAGGCAATCTTTTCTCAGAAGCCAACTTTAAATTTACACTCTTTAATTTGGTTAAGTTCAAAATTAAAGCAGATTTTTTCACTCACTAGCACCAACATGTGCTTCAAAATGTCTAATCAGGAAAAGTTCTGTATCAAGGACAGATGCTAGTGGTACATGCCAACTGGCCTGTGTTTGCTAGCAATCCAGCCCCAAGATCTGCTAAATCTTCTCTCCCCAGCATCACCATAAAGGTACTCCCTGAGATACATGATCCTTTCTTCACTAGGTCTTGTTCTACAAACACATGCAAGCTTAATTATTTGTTACGCAAGTCCTTATGCTCAAACTTGTGGCTTTTCTCAGTTTGAATAAATGAGTTGTTTTAAAACTACTCTTGGGATTAATTGCAGTATTTCAGGGAATACTTGAGTCCTCAGTAAACTGGACTTCCACCTAACAATTTGTATGGAAACTGAGGAAACCTTATTCTAGAGTAGACAATGCAGTACGCTTTAAAGTGAGCTTTAAATTATTTTTATGGTCAGTGTTTACAGCTCCCATCTGTGCCTCTCCCCAACACACACCTTTCCTTCAGTAAGACAATTTAGTCCTAGGCAACATGACAGGAGAGGGGGAAAGCTCAACCCATTTGACCTCTTATTTTTAATTAAATTTCCCTTATTTCTTCTACTTTATTCTCCATGGGATATAGATGAACTCATTTTCCTCTGCTCATTATTTTCGAAATCTGAATGGATGTCTAATAAAAAAACATAAAAGCTGTTTTGGTTCTTGAGGCAGGGGTAGGACAGCAGCGAGTTGTTTACTTGGCATTCCTAATGCAAAAAAAGACATTAAAAACAACCTGCAGAATAGATGTGCCCACTTCATTTACAAGCACAAATGCTTATTGCACATACAGCCTCGCCATACATACCCGGACATTTTTCACAAACTCAATTAAATGCTCCAGTGCTTTTCAGTATTTTTCTTCTTATCAATATAACGAGATGCATGTATACCAAAAGCTTTGCCTTTAAATCAGCCTTTTTATCTAGTCCCATTACTCTAGTGATAGTTCTGTGTTTTGTGACATAATAACACAGTACTACAGAAATGACCATGATGAGCTTCATTGTGCGCTTCAATCTTCCAAGGTATTAAGCTTCATTTCAGACTAGAAACTTAGACTTTTTTCCCCAGCACCTAATGCTTTGTCGGCTTTTCAATCTTAAGACTCTTTGAAGAAGCAAATAATGTATACAAACTATAAAATCTCAAAAAAATTAGACTGAGCAACATGCCAGCATTTTTTTCTTCCTCAGCTTCACAAATTTCAAGTGAAATCACACTTCAGGTCTTGGACAATCCACTCTCAATTTCAGCTCATGAAAAATAGTAATAATAATCCTGAAAGATCTCCTATCATAGGACTTCCCCCCTTAAAGTTTCTGAATTAAGTTTCTCCTATGGGCCCCATTTTATGCTTCATCCAAATTCCAGCTATCGGCACACTGCACAAAAGCTCTTTTTATTTTTTTTTAGAAATAGGAAATCTAAAATGGAAAGGAACTAGGTCTATACTGTGAGATTATTAAGGAAACATTTGTCTTTAAACCACCTCAATTCCCAGTTCGCTGCTGTACTGCAACACTAGGCTCATTGCTTTCTCTCTGCCTACAGCGCAATAGGTTGTGAGAGTACCAAGGGGACTAAAGTAAATTCTTTGTTATGTCTACACAAAGTAGTAAATGAAGCATGCAGCTCAAACCTCTCCTGCAGTGGCCAGATCCTTAGTGCCTTTCCCTTCAGAGTGGGGGATTTAATGCTATTTTCTTTCCCATATGCTTCATCTTTCAGCTTTAGCATAAAAGGAAAAAAACCTAAAAGCTTCGTTTTGCACTAACTGCTCCCCTCAGATTCCGAGGCATGTCTTGATGAAAGCTAGGTTGTGATGGAGTGAAATCAAAAGCGGAAGATATTTCACCCCGTGAGATGATACTTAAAAGAAGGGAAAAAAGGCCTCGGAAAAGAAAGTTCTTTATTGAGTAATTAGCCATAATCTTAGATAAGACAACAGATCAAATAAGCACTCTTTAAAAGACTTGCTGTGGGAAAGAAAGACTTTCTGCAAGGATTTACAAATAATGCTAAAAAAAATTAAAAAGCAGAAACATAGTAAACTTTTCCATTGCAATTCAAAGAAAATTTATATAGTTGGCTCTCTGCTTCACTTCAGGATTCGAAATGGATTTAAGAGAACTCCAGAGAAAAAAGCTCTTCCCCTTCCTCCCCAAAGGCAGAGCTCAGGAGAGATTTCTGTTTGACCAGGGACTTCCAGCTCCTATTCTGGGGCCCCGTGTCCAGGTTGCCCATCAGGAGCCACAAGACAGCCGGGGAGCCAAGGGGCCAGCAAGGGCCCCAGGGTGCTGCTCTTCAGCTTTAGGTCTGCAGCTGATTTCTCTGTTCTCCTGACAGCACATCGAACCACACAATACTTCAGATCATAAATAATGATGAATTCTACATTTTCCCTTCATCACAGCACTGCAGGGAGAAAAAAATCCCAGAAGCCTTCATGTGCTTGTAATCCCCACTGCCTGAAGACCCGAGCACACTGTATGAGGTGGATTTCCACAGGTGTCATCTCCGAATTCACAGCCGGACAGGCTCCCCTGCACATGGGTCTCTATCAGCTGCAAACAAACTCTGGAAAAGCAGCTGCATAAGCTGGTGTCTAAACCCGTTGTCTTGACTAAAACCCTAAGAAAAACCACAGCCTAAATTTGCCATCCCCTAAACTTGCCGTCCTGCAAACTCCCGCTCTAGCTATTCCCTTTCTGGGATCCATCTACTACATCTGAGTAACTCCCCGGTCCCAAAATAGTCCCACTCGATTCATGAGCTAACACTTAGGGACTCGCCAGATGCTTTACCTCAGATGACAAATTTTGTTTTATGTATGTGAAGACTCGAATCAAAAACCAACTATAAATATTTTAATGAGATACTTTTTGTCACATTGTGAAAACTTAATTAAAGGGCTCGTTACATGTGTGAGTAAGCACTGTCTAAATAAAGCTGGTGTCTTCTTGCCCTGTGCTCGTTACAAACCCAAGCTAGAGATTCCACCCCCTACTCCAAACCCACACATGGCTCGCTCTCCTCTCACAAAGCCTGGGCCGCAAGTGTGTCTAACGGATCTGCAATGGCTATCAGCCCACAATAAGTTTATTTAGGCTGCTGGATTTTGGACGTCCATGCTGAGACAAAGTCATTGTGGCAGGGTGCCTTTGGGCTGGCTGAATCCCCTGCACAGAACGGAGCGCTCCGTAGTCAGTGGCAAACCGAAGCAGGCTCCAGACACAACAGAAGGGCTGGCACTGCTGTGATGAATCAGGCAGCACCAGCTCCGTGCTGCCTTTTCCCCCCAACCACGCTATCTGTGCTTTTTTAGCCAGATTAATTGCAGATAGTTCCGACTGTCTTTAGCACCATTATTTTGTGTTACTCTCAGACATCTAAAAAAAGCCTTCAAAGATATAAATATACACTCACTTAGAGGGCAATTTGTTTCTTAAAATATTTCTAAAAAGGTATTTTCACTGATAAAAACAAAACAAATGTACATTGTTCATTTGCTTTTTGATATATTTTTTAACTTCTGACTTCAAAGAGACTACAAGCAAAACTATTCCATTGGCGTTTAATTACATGCCTGACCTCCTTTCTAAATGTTTTGCCCCTTTCGTGCAGGGTACTATTAAGTTTCCAGAGGTGATTTGGAGTTCAAGGCCAGCAGTCACAGCCTGACCCTCCACGTATCAGTTCAGAGTCACTGACTAGCCCTTGCTTCTTGGCATGCCCTCCTCTATCATACAAAAGAGTGGTGATACAGCGGTGCGAGCCATGAATCAAACCATGACCTCGAGAGTCAAACCAAGAGGTCAAATTTTGGAATATTTTTCCTTCAGATAGGTCTTAACACATTTTGTATTTTCAAAATTTCTTACATGACCAGTTTTATCTGTTTCCTCAAATGCTTCTACATCTAGATTTTTTCACAGGTTTGTCCTTCAAACTAGTTACCCAAAAGTTAAAGGTAGGGAATACAATGCAAGTTACTAGCTTTAAACAAGTACTCTTCCATCTATGTGATTAAATGGAATTAAGTACCCTGAGGCCCCTCCCTTACTCAAAATCCTGAAGTACTCAAAACTTATGAGCTTGACAGAGTGATAGAACCAAAGCAGTCTGTGTGTTGTTCAGTAGTGATGCAGCACATCTTAGTAGATGCAAGGAAGGATTGTGCCAGTGACCGAACATATTAATATATGTGAACAGAAATGCATCTGCATGCAGAATTTGGAATAAAATGGACTTTGCACTCTGGAAATCTGTCTTTATATTTTTACAAGGCTGATCTTGCACATGGTTATACTGAACAAGGAGATGCTAGCCAGTATACTGGCATTATCACTAAGCATCTTCTTTTTGTTTGTTTTTAAATATGGACTATGCCAAACTTGGGTTTTAGATTTTCCAAGCTACAAAGATTCCCAGCTAAGAGGATTTGACTAGTTGGAGATGTAAATATCTTTGATGCCTCAGAATATCTTACAATAAATTAACAGGCACAGAACATTTCTGTTCCTAGTTTGAGTTACATACCTGGGAGATATTACTGTTTGTTTACAACTGTATTTTACATTATTTACAATCAATACAAATTAATTTAAATGTAAAGTCACAGTGCATTTCTGTTTGCCATCTCTCCTTAGATAATTTACAAATACTTAAGACAAAATGCTTCTTAAAGAAACTGACATTGTGTGTTCCTACCAAAGACACAAAGAAAACAACGTGAAAGAAAAGCAAGTGATCCAAATTCAGCCCTTAATAGAACAGGTAGGAAGAGATTTACCATGCAAAATAAGTTAATAGGTATTCCCCCCCCAAACCATGGAAATAGTACGATCAGAATGCTTTTTCTCCCCATGCTTTTGGAGTTGATACCATTAAGCTCGGTATGGTTGGATTTATTTTTTTTTTAATCTCCTCCAAAGTACACTGTTCACAAATCAAAATATTTTACACAAATACATTTCAGCTAGCACTTTAATAATAAAAATGTAGAAAAGCATTATATTTGTCTATTTGCCTTTAATTTTAGTAACATGTTCATTTTAAGTATTTATTTTCAGTCATTTTTCTTTTCTGCAGAGGAAGGAGAAGGTTAAGAAAACAGAATTGTTCCACTCAAACATTCATATGAATACAGCTGAATATTTCAATCTGTGATAGACACAAGCATTATTGTAACGCATTTATACATTAGTTAAATACAGTTATTAGACCTTATACAGGAATGAATGAGAATGACATTCCTTCATTCCCTGATGTGCTATAAAGGAAATCAAAAAAATTCTAGTTGGCCCTTTTGACCCTAATATCTGTGAAATAAAGTTGATGGATTCATATTCACTTGACTTGCTAGCTTCATCCATGTTTCCAGTATAAGTTGTAAACTATGTGCATCACGGCCTTCATTGATTTAATGTTGTCTAACCTTGAAGCAATCAGTGTACCTCCAGCTGGTTACGGTTCAGCCAGAATAGCTGATGCTAGTGCATGTCACACTCAGTATCAGCAATAGAAATTAAGAACTTACTCAAAACTCACTTTCCTATGAGCTGAGCATAAAGCTGTAACGTAAGTGATGATTTGTTGACCCAGGACCTCATAAATTCTCACCTCGGCACCAAATTTGTCTTAACGATGTATAGGGAGACAGTTTTGGTCACAGGATCCAGAACAGGTTTCGTGAAGAGATCGGACCACATCAATGTTGAACAGGGCTCACGCCCTAATGAAACCACAAACGTTTTAAAGATAGTCCTAAAATTAATCAGCTTGGAAATATAAAGCACAAAAGCCATACTTATATTATTTTCTACTCTAATTATGCAACATTTAAATATCAAGGTGCCATACAAGATTAGGTAATTGCTATTCGTTAGGAATCAGCAGAGAGCTCAGCTGCACCAGCCAGTCATGCATGTCCTACACTAAACACTGCAGTATGTTTGGGACTTTTGTTGTTTTGTACACTTGGCATCCAAGCTGTGCATTTCCAAGAGATGCGCTAATAACATTATTGCTCTTTAATGGCATTTTTGATTATATAATTACGCCAGAAGCCTCACAGACATGGAAATATATGTGCACTGGCATTTAATTGCTTTATCATCATGACTATAATCACAAATGAGGACCTTCCAGAACTGAGAGCCAACTGAAGTTTTTAACTCATTTGGTTCTACCTGTCACCATAATAAACACTGAAACCTCTGGAACTCCTTGGAAATTTCCTGTGTGCTGTGTCATGTTTTAAAGTGTTACATATCAAAGAGTCTCATTTATGTATTTTGAGTGGGTGGTTGCTTTTGTACAAAACTGTTCCCATTTCTCAGGATGATGTCCACTGCTCAAGAGGGTGAACGAATGCAAGTGTACATTTTCTCACACAGCTACTTGCAGCACACACTTTAAGGCAAGCTGGCCATCCCATAACTCAGGGTGCCAGCATGGCACATGGGCTTTTGCACCCTCAAAATTGCTTATGAGCTTGCTGAAATAGGCCTTGTACGCAGGCTGTCTGGAGCAAGCCTGGTCTCATCCACCTACTCATATCCACCTTGGCTGCTGGTTCCCCTTCTCCTGCTGACGGTGCTTGAGCGCTGTCCCCATCCCACTGTGAGCATCTACATGAGGAGCAAGTCCATGACAGAGCCAGATGATATTACTAGCTCTGTACAAGTCTTCCAGGCAGAACACCCAAGAGACCAGAGGTGATATCAAAAATAAAAGAGGTATTCTGTAGAAGGAAAAAAAAAAAAGGAAAAAAAAGGCAATTCCCCCCCCCCCCCCCCGACTTCCACTATAATGCACTGAAACAGACAGGATTATTTTTAAATTAAATAAGGCTTAAATAGTAGAAAACACATTTACATTAAAATCCAGAATTTTAATAAGCTCAGACCTTGGAGTTAGATCCCATTTTATGAAGCTGTAATTGAATAACAACTTTTACTCAATGAAAAGACCGGGCAAACTCTTTTCAAGGCTATTTGAAGGTAAGAATTATTTTGCATGAAAGCAACAATTAATTAGCACTCAGCAAGGTTCCCTCTACTTTATGCTGTGAAGTAAAAGCAGGTCACTTCTGCAGCCCCTCACACCTGTTACAGGTCACAGACCCGTACCTGAGCACAGTATCTTCTTTGCTGTTTCAGCACCTCAAGGTTAAAGCCTATTTTCCTTCCAAAAAGGAGAGTAAGTAAATTTTGCTTGTGGAGTACGACTGCAACAGGGGATGGAATTCGAAACTTTTCTGTCTGAGATATATAAAATTCAAATCACTGCTATTAAATCTGAATATTTTATAAGCTAACAATTTTCCCTAAGTTACACAACTATGCTCCAGACCCCACAGCTGGTCAGCACAGATTTCTTCCGGCTACAGACAAAGCCTGCTTGCTCCCTTCTACATCCTTTTCCCCTGTTAGGGCACCCTTAACAGACATTTTTTTCTGATTCAGAATTTGAGCTTAATCTGGTACATTTGGTTTATACATAAAACATCATGACTTACTATTCCTTGTACAGGATGTTTCAAAAATTAAACCTAACTGTAAGTTCCCTGAGTAACAACAGCTTACTCTGCCAGGGGAGTGGGAAAATATTGTGCCTTGAGCGAGAGCGAAAAAAATTAGTTCTCTGATGCTCAAAATAGCCCTTTGACAAACACAAGCCCACGCGAGGCTGGGGTAACCATCTAGCCAGCCAATTTCGTTGTCACATCGCTGTCACCGGCTTCAAGGGCCATCACACTCGCAGTGCTTGTTGCTTGTGCTTAAAGAAGATGAGTTCTTCTCCGTCTTCACCGGCTGAGACAGGAGGCAATCTCCATTTGATTAGTTAAGACTGCTGGCTGGCAGACTTGAATTATTTGTATATCAGTATTGACACCGCTCCACATTTAGTGTAAATGTAATTATCATTAGGGCACTGAGAGCTATCAAATGAGAGTACTTTGAGGAGTGTCAGCTCTTAAGTAGAAATAAATGCGCACGCACACACAGGTGGACTCGGAATAAATCCTTGGGCTCCTTTTCCCCTCTTCCCCATCAGGTTTCCCCTGTACGCATCGTGGCTCTCATTTTTTCTACACTTCTTACAGCAAAAAAACTAGCTGGGAAAACCATTCAAATCCACAGGAGACAAGCTTTGAATTTCTCCCACTGTCCCCTCCAGAGCTGCGATGGCTCCCATGAGATGAGCAGTGTGCTCCAAAGCACCAGGAACGGCTCTGGTCCTGTTCCTGCCACCAGCTAAGCCCGCAGGCTGTACACCCCTAAAGGAAGATATAGTGCCAGGGCTGCCCAGCAGCCATATCCCTGGCTGGGTCAAACAGCAGAAGGAAGATCCATTGGCTAGGACATCAGACCACGATATACAAAAGACAGAGCATAGGACGCAGGTCGACCAGACTTGTCCTACGTGACTTTGTGCAAGGCTTCAGTGGGACTTGTCTTACCCTAAAACTTAGGACGGAAAGTCTCAATCAGTCTCAATGACCAGAGCAAGACACCTTCGACAAAGCGATCAGACCAGCCCACCAGGAGAGGACAAGCACCGTGCAGGACAACACAAAACTAGCACTGCCTACATACCCATCTTCTCCTGCCTAGCACCACGGGACACAGAGGAGATAAATCCCACAGCCAGGAAACCAGGGGCAAGAGCAGCACGCTGCCCAGCAGCGATGCAGGACGGATGGTCTGCAGAGCCCGCAAAGGGTAGGAGTTCACTAACGGATTACTAAAAGGGATTAGTGGGACAGGTCTCCACGGAGCATGAAGGTATCGCCAAGCTGTCTTCTGAAGAACCGATTTCTTCTAAAGGAAGTAGACCAGCAAAGATTGAAAGTAATCAGATCCCACGGGGCAGGTACACCCATGTTAGTCAGGCACAGGGAGGGAGAAAAACCACAACACACAAACAACACAAAGAAACCAAAGCACAAAGACCCTAAACCTTCCCCACCAACGCTTTACTCAGGGAAATAGCTGCAAGCTGCAAACAGAAGATGATTTCCAGCTACAAAGAGAAAAGAAATTACCCTGAAAAGCAAGAATTTAATAAAGCCACTAGAGCTTTTTTCATTGCACTATTAGTTAAGATTTTTGAATACATAAATGAGAATTATTTGACTGACAGCCTCTTTATCAATAGTATAATCAGCTTTCTATTGTTGGAATAAGTCATTTATTTCAACAGTGGAAACATTTATTTTAGCTGCAGAAATATAACCCTATTTATTTCCAATCTGTAAGAGTAACCCCTGGTAGTATAAACGAATTTAAAGAGAAAGGCAATTTCTTATCTGCAGAAAGCAGCGACAACACCAGCAAAGGACAATGGTCTGCATTTTTAGTAATGCAAACACTAGCCTTCTATTTCCACATTTGAATTTCTAGCCTCAGAACAATATTAATGACTACAATGAAACTAAGTTTCCGGTAATCTAATTTTACCATATATTATTTAAGTATCAGGACATTTAACTATTAATCTATCATTTACCTTCTTAGTGTTAATATTCTCAGGCCGCTTACAACTTTCAATTGCAAGGCTGCTTCATCACCAGCTGTCATCACTTAAATTTTTCTTCTATTTATAAAGAAAGCATGAAGTAGTAAGCTGTATCACTAAAGCTAGACAGAACATACTTTTTGCATATAGTCATGTGCCGATTCCTACTTGACTGAACATGATCATATTTTTAGGTACTATAATTAATAGCTAACAGCTTTAAAAGTCTCGCTAAATATTCATTATTAGAGAGAAAACTGAAAAGGTCTAATCCATTTTAAATGTCTCTGACAACTGCCATTAAAGCATCTTTGCATGATTTGTCATAGATATTTATATTTAGGCAGCGCAGAGACTGATCGTAGGAGTCCACATCCAGCGTTGTTCTTCCTCTTTGTTAACGTGAGTGGAAGAAGTGTCAAATACGTTACAAAAA
This sequence comes from Anser anser, assembly GCF_964211835.1. Taxonomy (NCBI): domain Eukaryota; kingdom Metazoa; phylum Chordata; class Aves; order Anseriformes; family Anatidae; genus Anser; species Anser anser. The sequence goes on from NC_139737.1 coordinate 4,370,904, forward strand.
CAAACACCTTACACTCTTAACCCATCTCCAAATACAGGTACGTGTGTATTTGCATAGAGTGACAGGGCTGCGCCCTCTGCAAGTGAAGCACACTGGTGCCAGCCGTTAAGGTCATCGCTTTTTATTTTTATTTTTTTCCAGTACATGAGGGCACGAGGACAAGTGGAGCAGCAACACGGGAGTCCACCCAGAGCCCCACTCACTCCGCTACTGCCCCTGGTTTGCTGCACGCGGCTGCTCCCCCAGCACGGCACGTCCTCCTGAAGGGCTAAGACACTGCTGCAAATGTCAGTCCTGCCCCTAACAGCAAAGACTGCCTGCATTTTCATTAACTTCATTAATACTTTTTCCCAGTTGCTTAATATAGGTTTCAAAAGCCAGGCGTATAAAAGTTCACTTTGGAATTGATTAGGATTCTGTTTGGCTCTAGTAAATACACTTTCCCTTGGCCTTGCAATTGCCCATTTTTAGGTCTGAGGGAACAAACAGGAAATCCACTGTACATAAGCAACATATGCAGTCTTTTCCAATATATTTTTCAAGTATTACAGTTCCATTTTTATTCCTTTTCTCACAAAATCACTTGAAAGTTATGCTGCAAACCTCAAGCGAAGCATATAGCTACTGTGAATTCAGGAGGCCCAGGGTGCCTAGTTTAAGTAGTTTAAGTGGCATGGACTGCTCTTACAATCAATGTGTTCTCAGAAAGCTAAAACTCACAATTTTTCAGACTGAAATGCATGAATGGCAGTAATCCATAATCCTGACACAGTGTCATGGGTGCCAAAGGGCCTCCAGTGAGTGCTGCCTTTGCATTTTTAGAAGTGTTTTATGAGCTCGAGACCCTAGAATTAAGTATCTTTACTTGCAAGCAACCTGCCATCCACTAATGCTACAGGAAAACCAAGCCAAAAAAACAAAAAACCACCAGCCAAGCACAGAACAAAATCTAACCTATATGTAAAGTCTCCTTATCCTCAAATCCTCCACTCCAAGGGCCAAGGGCTCAAGTGTTAAAAGCTCTCAGCTTCAAACCCATTACCATACCATTTGCTCTTTTTAATCTGTCACCAACTTGTTTTTGTTGAGAATGAGCATTTAAAAAAAGATAGCAAGACAAACAGATGACCCTACCGCATGTTCTGCTGATTTCTTACAAGTGTCCAGGGTTCCTATTCACGCTGTTGTAGAATTGAGCAATAAAGAGATATTTACAGTCATGGCAAAAGATGGACTATGCTGTAGTGAACTAGGTCCCCAATCAATTTCTTAATTGCTAGACTGCAGCATTTACTAACCCGATTCCAGAATTACTTCTTTCCCTGCTCTAAATAAAAAACATAAAACAGCCCATTGGTTATTTAACTAAGAAAGCTGCCCAAGCAGTTTCATTTATTGCACAGGCAGGGTATTTTGTTTATTTCCAAAGAATATGGAGACACAGAGCTGCTTCTGTGCAACTATCATCCCTGCTGCCTTCTGTTCAGTAAAGCAAAGAGGAAAGCAAAAGGGCAAGCCTGGAGCAGCCTCATCAGAATTCCTCCCCCCCAAAACGTTGTCATAAAAATCTAACATTAGTTTTTAAGGAGAGTTACTGCTGTGATCCTGAATGGAGAAATACAGAGCTGGTCACAGCTGGAATTTCATTAACATTTCACAAGGAACTGCGTTCTGGAAGGATTTATCCAAGTAAATTCTTTAGATACTTTTTCTTAAATAACGTTATGGATTTAAAAAGAGAAGACAGTTGCACTATACCAAGTATTCTTCCAGATGGAAACATTTCAAAGTGGTACATTGACACCTTACACGTTTTTCAAGCTTTGTAACTTCAATATTTAAAAAAGCAACAAAAAAAGTCTCATCACGCAAATTATGCAACTGAGCAAGACCAAATGTGCTTCTCCCAAAGCCACCTCAAGCATCTTTAACAAAGAGCAAGCAACTCCATGACTTGTATCATGCAGGTGGGTTGAGAACGGGCAGTGCACTTGCATAAGCTGCCTGAGCTCAGCTGTGCCAGACCAACAAGGGTCTCCTGCCATGCACACACTGGTGCCCCACCACGAGGGAGCCCGTATCCTGCACTGGCCGAGGTGGCATCCTTCTCCCAGTGGGGTTTTAGTCTCTCAGACAAGACAGATGACCTGCTCTCTGCACATGTGCAGAATTTCAGAGTTTTTCACAGCTGCACAGATGTTCATCATTGTTATCCTACTCATTCTTAGAAATTGTAACACGTGTTACGTGCATCATCTATATCTGCAATCCATGTTCTTATTGTGCGCATTAACAAAGGACCCAAACCTTAGAGACAACCTAGAAGCAATGCAGGAACGGTGCACAAGAAAGGGCAGGGGAGCAGAAGCTGCTAGTTTTATCCCAACAGAAAGCTCTGTAATGCAGCCACATCAAATCCATGAAACAGCTTTAATTTAGCCAGCCTGCACTATTGAGCAGGGCTGATACCTGATGACTACCCAAAGCCCCGTCCAACTTTAACCACCCTACAATCCCGAGAAAGACTGCTATCCTCATAAATGGAGTGCAGCTGCTCAGTGCACCTCTGCAATATTTTTTCCCCCACCTCTACCTTGTTCTTCCAGGCAAGGCACATCATGAAAGAAACTAGCACACAAGAAACCTGGAATCCAAAATAATTCCTTAAATTTAAGTATTCTCATATGAACCTAGGTATCAAAACCCTAAAGAAAGTAGACTTGATGAATCTGTAGCTTCTCAGATAACACCAAAAATGACCATTAAATCCTCCTGAAAAATGACTGTATCAATTATCCACCAACATTTGAAAATGAAAGCCTAACACAAAATCATTCATTCCAGCTTTGGTGCCTGTGTGCAACAATGAGGCTCTAAGGCACTATTTCAACACAACATTACATGAATTCTTGTTACTTAAGATGGTATCGACATGCCAAGCCTAGACAAAACTTATTAAAATTCCACATGCATTACTGTTATTAAAGCACCATCCATCCCTCCCATTGAGGTTAAGTGTCTGTCCTTCTCTACCTCTCGATTCTTCCAATATCCCTTAACAACACAGACTAGAAAATCACACAGCATGTTAATGCGGAAAAGAAGAAATAAGAAACATTTAAAACCAAGAATAACGAAGAATAAAAAGATGAATAAAATGTAAGAAAGGAAGTATTGGTCCCAGAGTAGAACTTATGAGTAGTCTAGCAGCTGGCATGTAAAGTTACTGCCCATTATGATTTTTAATGTTCTAGTTATGATAAAATTGGAGAAATTAGATGTAGGCTAGAACAATTAGTCCAAATAATCCATCCCCTTGCCAACAGAGGATAGATATAAATTGTCTACGAAAAAGCATCTCAGCACACAGTGGTGACATTCTGTAGCCTGACCTGCAAGTCCACTTTCATGAAGATTTACCTTCCCAGTATCGTAAGGCACAATCAATATCACATAAGAAATGCTTACAGAAAGACACACGATGAAGAACTTCAACTGTTGTCTCTATTCAGGGATACATATTCAGAGGAACTTTAAAGATGAAGAAACATCAAGGCTCTATGAACTGGTAATTCTGCCAGACAGAAAGAGCTTGACTTGAATATAGATAAACCATATATAGCTGCTTGCAACAGGGCATTTTAGATGGCAGAAAGAGGCATCTAAGTACATAGCCATTCTGCCTGTGTTGATGACTGGCTAAAATCTCATGCTGGTGAGGAAGAGAGAAGTTTGGAAAAAAAAAGATTTTTAATATTCAACCCCTAACCATTATCACCTGTTAGAAGAAAAAAGTTTCAGGTGCAAATTACATCGTTAAGTCCAACAGCTGGCTTTGAAAGGTTCAGTAGCACCTCTAGCTGCAGAGATAATGGAACACCCTCCTGGACAACTCTCAGAAAGTAAGATTTTAACAATTAAAGCTCAAACACCTTTTTTCCCTAGGTGCCTCAGACAGTTCCCCCTCAGATCCAGACCAGAACCGGCATTGCAAGTGGCACTAGAATTCTGGGAGAAAGTGATACAAATGTCCAGAAAAATTAGCATGCTGATAAAGCTGACAGACACAAACGTACAACACAGCCATCTATCTCTAGCAGGTATCCGAATCCCTGACAATCACTCTCTGAAACACTTGTGGAGTCAGCAGCGTGCAATGTGACATTAGAGCTTTTGAGTCAACAGGGAGCAGGATGCCTGACTGAAAACAGTAATTTTTGTTTCATTGCACTGTCTCGCCACGCTAGGAGCTCGATATTCTGCAATTAGCACTGAGAGAAGTGCTCCCTCAACGTAAGCAGTGCAGTACTGCACAGCCGGGAGCAGGCAGAGGATACAGCTTGGGGCACTGGGCTCTGCACCGACTCCATCGCACACAAAACTACTGCAGATCACCAGCATGCTAGAGGCGGTCCGGGTATTCCACCTTACTGGTAAGAAAGTAAAATATGAGGAGAATGGTTGAGAAAAGGTTTTAAAATTGGTCTAACTTCACTTTTTAAAACACAGTGAATTTGCATGGAGTAAACCGTGTAGAAAAGCCGCACCGACCGTAGCCTCGGAAACACCAACGCACAGCAGTAACGAGGAGGCACAACCACCAGGGCTGACAGGCAGACGGGAACATTTCTCAAGAGGCTTACTCTTTGAAACAGAAAAATACAGTCACTCCATCTTCACTGAAGTTGCCCTTCTTTATTTCTAAGCTTATCTAATTAAATCAATGCAAATACCCACAAAGCCAGACTCACTTCAGTTAAAGATGCAGTTACATTTCTTTTAAATTAACTTGGAAAAAACCTACTGTCAAATAGATTACATACATGTATTCCTCCAGTTAAATTAAACTTCAGTTAAACTGATGGAACAATTAATCTTAAATGTCAAAATAAAAAATAGGAAATCTCATATTTACACACAAAACCAAGTTCTGCCGAGCACTAAACCAAGAACAGTTTCTGCTGAACATCTGGCTTCACACATGGTTAAATTTCATGGTTACCAGCAATTCTGAAGTCAAAATTTTCAAAGAATTTATTGTTTTGCATAATTAAAAAAAAAAGCATCTTACAGCACCGTAGGGTAGACATGGTGATCCACAGACAATGAGACTTTGAGGAGATTATAGGTTCCAGCTGTCTGCCTTGCCTAGCTATCTCCCTAAGGTGCTGTTTTCTCATGATACCAGTAAGCACTTTTCATGGGTTTACATAAAAGGTGCCATATATCATCAAATCAAAAGAAGGTTATTGCTACCTTATTACGCCGAATATGTGGCTTAATCCTAAGAACAGAAAGCCAAAATAAAATGTGCATTTCTACATTATCTATTATTTTTTATTCAGTACATACAGCCAATTTGTTAATGGGTAACTCCAACAATTGACTTCAACATTACATATCAAATCATGTAAATATATTCACATTTTCAGAGGTCAGACTTGTCCAGTATTGCTGACTTTTCAGGTTATTACTCCAGCCGAACAATATGAAGCCATGGCTTGTTAACATACTTTACCTTATTAGTTTCACTCAGCAATAGTATCAGTCATCACGTTTATTAAAACAGATTGTTCTTGCATCCTGCTAAAAACCTATGGGAGATTTGCCATTACAGAATTTTCTACTTCCTTGCGAGATCTTCTGAAGTTTAAGTGAAAACTCAAGCACTTCCTATCTTTTTTTCTGCATCTGACAGAAATAAACCTTGCATCACTCTTCTGAGGCACCAAAAAAACTCCACAGTTAAGTCCAGATAGCCATGAAAGTAACAGAAAACAAGACATTAGATGGCTCACTCCTCTGCTCTGCTGCCAGCAGCTTCTTTGGCTGGAGAAGCCGAGCAGCTGCCAGTTCACAAGAACCTTGACCTTCCCAGAACACAGACCGAGGGATTCCCAGAACCTCTGTAAGCCAAAGATCAGCCACTTCCCACTTGTTCCAGTTGGAAAGCCGAATTTTGATGATGTTACGCTGACTTACAGCAGAAAGGAATTTGAATACTAAGAAGCATCAACATCTACCTTTAGGGTGACTCCCATGGAATGGAAATTGTTCTGGGCACCAAGAGCTACATTACAAATACTAACGTCTTACAGACCCTCGGCAAAGGCAAAATCCACAGCGAAGCACAGCTCGCTCCAACAGGAAAGCTGCACAGACAGCACGGGTGCATCAGGCTTGATTAAAGGGCTGCTGCAGCTTCTTGAAGCTGAGACCTGCACGCTCAAGTGCTGCGGCTCTACAGAAAACTCTGGCATTTGTGCAACTGGGCTGCTGAGCTGATCTACAGCCCTCTGTCACCAGGTCAGCTTTATATTAATTTCTCCTAGTGAGCGCATATAACAGACATGGCAAGAAGAAGGCCTCTGTGTTGGACAATGGCAGACTGACAGGGGGAATAGTACAGCTGAAGCTTTTAGCCACCACACATGAAGCCAAGAGCTGGAGCCCACCAGCAGGAATGCCGGTGTCAGACCCCGAACTGCTGAAATGCAAAAGGGAATCGGTACCACACACATACCTCCACCCTCCCTCCACTTTACAGTAGCATAAATAAGGATATTTCAGCATTATGCACCTTACTTTCACACCATATTTCCCTCAATAGCCTACAGCAGTAATTTCAGTCATGTTCATAAGGGTCTATAAACTTTTTATTTTTACACACTTCCCTGAAATACCGAGCTGGGACCCGTGCAGAGCCATGCGTGGCACCTGGCTGCTGCAGCACGTAGATGCGCTACCCAAGCACAGCACAGAGCAGCTGCTTCCCCTCTTCTTGCTCCACGACTCAGCCCCATCGCCTCGCAGTGCTGCACCAACCAGCACACATGGCTGGGATTAACTACCCACAGGTACTCCCCACATAAAATTATTTTTTCAGTGATTAATCTGTAGTAGCATTTATCACCTCATTTTAACCAACCTGTACCACAATTTGACAGGACACAAAGTATCACCTAATTAACACAGCAACCTTTTTTTGTAGAATACTCTGCTGCTACTACTCAATCTATGGTTTATGGAATATAATTTATTGCTTATTTATTTATTATTTATTACTTAGAACCTTAATTTCATCATTCAGGACATGTTATGACTGCAGCTTTGCTTGTTGCAAGATCTCTGTTTTTTTGTAATAACACAGGAGTCTGGTATTAAAGAAGTCTTTAAAATAGAAAACCTGCACTGAGACTGTCATGAGTGACAAGGATAGAGAGTTTGGATACAAAACTTGCCAATTTGTGGTCTAGATTTTCATTTACAAGATTAACACCAAAAATATGGTTAGACAATGTGAAGAATGTTATGTTTCACAAAACATGGACATTTCATAAAAAAATGTTATTTACAAGAAAGATCGATTAGTGTCTACAGCTTAATAATTCCAAATACAGCTATTACTTTCCAACAGATATTTAAAGCAATCTTTGTAAAGACACCCTAACAGTGATTATATACATCTTTTGGCCTATCAGAACAATCTTCTGTTAAGTTTATGGTTGTGATAAAGATCATCATTAACACCTCTAAGCATTTATAATACCGGTGCAGATCCTGGAAGCACCGATTATTTGGTATGCATGAGCTAGGTGCTAAGAGCAAACTCCCTAGCTGCAGCTCTTCAGATGGGAGTTCATCTGGACATCTTAATAAAGATGCACATCCCATGGGGGAAATGCCAGAAAAGCCAGTTACAGTAAGCTATTACGCGATACACAAGAGGCAATTTACCTGACGCAGACAGGCAGAATGGGAAGAACTCCGTATGGAGTAGATGCTCTCGGCGAAGGAAATTTGCTGAGCATTTTGAAAAAAAAAAAAGATCAAGTAACATGGATTTTATAATTTCAGGTTTTCTAATGATCCAGTCACAATCAATAATGAGTTCTCCTGCTGACTTCAGCGGAGCCAAGGCTTTATTCATGATGTATAAGCACTGTGGACTAAAACACAGATTTTAATTGTTCTAGGGTTTTCCCCAGTCACAAGTATTTATTAAGAATGGACTATATTTTTTTTTTTTGACAGAGATCACACAATTCTTGAGTTGAAAGTTCATAATAAAGCTAGCAGCCTTAAATTGACGGGTTACAGTAATTTTGTCATAGGAAAGTCTTCTGTGACAGTCACACAGGTCATATCCATCAGTGGCTCCTGAAAGGACAGCGGAGTGCACAAAACCCTCCAATCTCTGCCTAGACAGCTACGGGGAACTCCAGAGGACAGGACTGACACTCCTCGTGTCTGCTGCTAAATCCTGGACAGCTCTGACTCCTAAAATCCTTCCATCCCTCCCTTCCCCTACTAAAACAAGGGCAAGAAGTTTTGTGACCATCAGGCATATTACTGTGTCTTTTTTAAGATACTTGAAATCAGCAGGGGAAAAATAACACAAATAAAACCACTCACCATATTTGGTGTCAGTCTTTACTGTCAGCGCAGCTAAAACTCCTCAAAATAACGAAAGCTCCACAAATGTTATTAGCAAAAATTTCACACTTTTTAATGGATATTTACAGTTTGAAGCAGTCTTTTAATTACTTTTGCTATTCGCATCTGATGGCTTCAGGAAATGTTGAATTCAGATATTAGACTACCAAGGATGACTGGATGTAGTCCAATAAGAAACTGAGATCAGACAAGTTAAATTAGCCATCTGTCCTAAATAAACACAAATCAGGACTACTTTTTAGTGTCCTTTCAACCCAATCTTAACTGCAGGAAGAGCTTTACTGAAGGCAGCAGTTGTGACAAGCTAGATTCAGGAAGTTTACAACCACACCTTTCCACAACGTGTCTTAGTCTCAATAGTAAGATGCTCAACTCTAACTAGTCTAAGTGTCCCAGATATGGCACAAGAAGGCCGCATGATGACAGCCAGATTTCAGTCTTTAAATTGTCACAAGAGCAAATTACATTTGTACCAGCTACTGTTCTAGTTAAAATTATTACCAGGAGAGTGGATTCATAATGTGCTGGTTCCTGTTCTCATTATAAGTTCTCGTGAGAATGGATTGTAATCAGAATTTTAATGCCTCATCCACTGTGAAAGATAGCTGTAAAAAAATATATTAATTTGACCTTTTCAAAATTTTGTTATTTGACTTGGTGCCTATTCTTATTTGCTCATATCTATAAGTTACTAGAAAATCGAAGTATGTTAGTAAGTCAGAAGACTTTTCTATTAATTTTTTCCTCCTAGGGTAAGGAGTACAATCTTATGACACTCTTTCAATACTATGTGCAGGCCAAACAAAGTCACAGCCTTAAGAAATCATTACCATTTGAGAAGGGTTTCACCAGTATTGAAGAAACAGGGATATTCTAAAAGTAAGTATCTTCAGAGAAATAAAACAACATATCCGCACAGGACAGAGCACATAGCAAATGAGTCCTTCCAGTAAACATTCCCAGGGGATGACCTAAATCAGAGACCATCTTAAAACAAAATTAATGTCTCTGGAGATGCCCCCTGTCTCTATTGACTAACACCAGGAGCCTCAAAGACCAACTTAAATTACAATATAAAGGTGGTTCTTGTCCTCCTAATTGTCTTCATTTATGAAAATATGCAAAGAAGCTGAGCTGTACAAAACTCCAAGGGAGCTGGTATTAACCTGATATGCTCCTATGCATAAAGAGACCTAAGAACCTGCACCTAAGCAGCTGGTGGGAAGCAAGTAGCAAACTCAGCATACTCCTAGAGCTGTAGTGCCTTTCTATCGCTAGTCAGCAGCCCTGGGGACTGCTCCCTCCCTCCTGTGAGCAACACGGCAGGTTAGGAATTATCGCACCAACCCACCACTCATCAAAATATTCTTTGGTGACTTCATCTGAATTAATTTTCATTTCGTAGCATACAAAGAGGTTGACAGAAAGCAGATTTATCGGATGGCAGAACTCGACCTTCGTTTCAGAACCCATACCATACGGTCAGTCTCACCGTTCTGTCTGTAAATCTGATGCTACACAGATTTGTTTTTACCAGTGACAGGCATGAGGACCACTGGTCCAGAAAGACAACATTCTGACATTCTTTTAGGCAAGCTGTTGATCTGCATTAGCAAATTTTGGGTGTTTTATGTGACACCAGATCCTAGAAATCATTTTTTCATTGGGGTCACAACACTGAACCAAACACTAAACAAAATGCTAAGTCACCTTTCAATCAGTCATTTTGTTAAACACTCCCTAGGGTTCCACTTAGCCAATCTACGATTAGAAGTACACATGGTTCATTATGTGTGTGCTATCCAGTAAACTCACTATAAAATTCAATTGCTGCTCCATAGCATATGCTGCAAACTAACAAGACAATACTTTCTTCAGTACCGTGTCAGACAGGACAACCAATCCATTAAGGATTCTCAAACAAACCTCATACAATATCAGTACCCTTCTCCTCCATGAGGAAAAAAAACCACAAACCACACAACAGAAACGCAAAACTTTAGATCTTGAAGAGTTCTCAAACTCTACTCATCCTGCACAATTGTACCTTCCTGTTCTCACAGCAGCTTCAGTGATGAATTTTCCCTTTTTGTCTGCCTTGGTAGCAAAGGCTTCTCTTGTACAGCTAAGTACGATTACAGACAAATGCACGAGATGTATGAGGGCAGAAATACATACACACACACTCCTCTAGACCTTGGTTCAATTTCATATGAAAACTGTGACAGAGTAACACTTCATCAAGTCAGTGATATAGAAACCTGAACATCAGTGGTTATACCACTGATGGATTTTCGTTCCCAAGTTGCTCAGGTACTTCTGAAAATTGCACCCCTAACACCTACTTCACTGCGGCATGACTAGAATTTGTTTGCACCAAACCTGGCTGCATTACTGACCATATCCATCACACAGCTGACATCAAAGCAACATCCAACCCCAAACAAGGATGGCATGCAAGACATAGCTCCCCATTTCCAGTGATCTGCTGTGCCCCCTTTCTGAGCCATCAGTCATGTCTTACATACAGAGCTGTTCAGCAGCACAGCTCCTCTGGATACACACATTGGATAAGTGAACTCGTGATCCTCCTCCTCTGTGGCAGTGCCACAGCTAAAAATATATATATTTTTTACCCGTGTCCCAGTGACCTACACAAAGCTTAGACCTAAGTTTAACTTTCTCATTTCAGATGAAATTTCTGAGTCCTGCTTCTAAGGACACGTCAGCATGGTTTGGTGTCTTTCATGCAGGTAATGAAAAAATCTGAAAGTTCTTTGAAGTTCTATAGTGAAGCAATTATGCTAGCGTTATTATAATACTGATCCAATGAAGATAATAGCACATAGCGTTGTTACAGTGAAGCTGTGGTGACCTTGAAGCGTTAATTCCCAGAGCCATTACGGCTTTGGGATGTCGAGGTGGCAATGTTTTGGCTTCCACAGGGAAGACGCATGTTCGCAGCTCTGCTCTTACAGCAACCCCTACAGTTAGTGCGTGGACTGGAACTGATGGCTGTCTCCATAGAGACCTCGTGTCCTGCTTTCGAAAACTGAAAGAAAATGGGAGCTATGACAACAGACAAACCTGTGGGATGAGAAGACGTAAACAAGTCAGCAGGAAGCCCACAGTAGTACACTGGGGCCAAGCCTCGTGTTTTCGTTGTTATCCGCTATTAACATAAACAGATAACTAAAGTACTCGAACTGTGCTGTTTGTGTAACCGGTACCGGCGACACCAGAATTTGCACCATCACATGGCTGAGTCACAAGACAGAGACTCGCAGACATCTGGGCTCTGTGTGTCCTTCAGACTGATAAGGAAATATCTCAGTTTCCCTTCTGTAAAGCCACAGTCCTGGTCTCGCAGCATTATTGCTGTCATCCTGCCAGCATGCAGAGACAAAAACACTTAAGACACTACCAGACTGATCTTCACTCAAGATCACTTTAGATGAAAGAATGAAGGCAATGTCATTAGTTGATGAAGACAAGAACATGGATTTACTAAGCCTGTCTTCTTTGAGACAACTTAATCCAACCTGATGGCCCTGTTCTTCTTGAGAGATCTGGACTGAAAAATAGATATGGCTTTGCTCCTGGCTTCCCTGTATGAGCTGTCCCTACACAGCTTGCTGAACTGGGAGAACTTTTCCACTTAAGGGCAGAAAAACATTCAAACCTATTTAATAGGAGACATTCCTAACTAAAGGGCACCCTTGGTATTTGTAAAACATTTTTTAGAAGTAATTTGCTTTAAGGATGATAAAGTCAGCTCTTCACTGTTTTATTAGAAAGCATCCAGAAGGTCGTTACCTCCAGCACACTGGGATACATCTCCCAGACAGCAAGAGATGTGGCAACAGGCAGCTGCTCTGCAAGTCTTGGAAGAACTAGAGCTTGTAATCAACTTCTGTTCCCCCCCCCGTTTCCTCAGGTACTGTCAGGATGCACAGGCTCTGAAATATGGTGCTCTATGAGTCTCAACCTGATAGTTCTTAAGTGGAATTATTACAGAATGGTTTTATATGTACAGTGTTCCTTCAGTGACTCCTGCCTTTACACACCTATGCCCTTTTGCTACAGAGGAAGGACCACAGTGCCGTTATTTAGGTATGCTCTTGTGGTAAGGCAGCCACCTTAAATAAAGCTCTCTGTACACAAAATGCTTTCCTGGAAGTACAGGGCCTCTCTGAGGTGAACAGTGTTCCCATTCTCAATACTATTTCTACCTAAATATCAGGGTTTGATATTTGCTCTTTAGATGTTTCGCTATTTCACTGGCTTCACTCACAAAAAATGCATTAGCATTTCACTAGCCTTTCAGTAACACACATCCTCAGTTTAGTGGATTACCATCCAGTAACTCTTCCCTGTGTAATGTTGCGCAAATGAAGTTGCATGGTTTTTGAAGCAGTGCATTGTCCAGAACACTGTATGCAGAAACGTTTTGTACTCACTCCATTGTCAGTAATTAAATTTGCTGTTCTCATTCAGGACACAATTTCCCCTCATTTCCCCTAAGTTTGCAACAGAATCTTTGTCTGATGGCACAGATTGAGATGTTATCCTCACCATTACATACTGGGGATGACAACAAAAATAGAAAGACCACTGCTAATGAGATCAAGCTTACACATAATAAACAATAAATTGCCTAAATATAGATTTAGGTAACTAGAGCCTAGGATGCTCTCTTGCAGGTACACACTATGTTCTAAGTATTATTGTGCTGAATTTAGGGATGGGAAGTCTATCATTTGGTAAAATAAATACTGTAATTAATCAACTTTTCCATTTTATCAGAAAGAGGAACAAGGCTGGATACCTTAATAAAGGCATGCTATAGTTCCTATTTTTCTTCTATTTAATTATTTTATAATTTTTAAATCTATTAATAATAGGCAAATATGTACAATAACTGCCTCCTGAATGCTTTCAGGAAACAGGCCTTCACACAGGAAAACATGGGACAGAGCCGAATCCATACATGGACGCTGCCAGACTTGTTTACTGACAGCAGCAGCACCACCACCAGCTAGTAGGGTATCTACCCCATACAAATTTATCCAGAAAATGCCACAATGAGATAATGAAGCTTTATCATCTCTGTCGCACATGGAGGAATTGCACAAAGAACCTCCTGAGGTCATATATGTAATTTATAGACCTACGAAAAGGGGGTGCTCAGGGCAAGCATAAGACTCCCACACAAAAAGAGCCCGTGAGGAGGTAATAGTGTGTAGCCAGTGACAGACACCACAATAAAGGAGGAAACCATTATATCAGATCTAAGCCATATTCCAGAATGCAAATCAAAACGTAAATGGTAGATGATCCATGACACAGACTCATTTTTCATGGGTTCACGGATAAGAAGCTTTTGAGGCAGACAAAGTGCAGCAAGAAAATTTATATTTTTGAGAGAAGTGCTTCTGCTCTTGCAAGTATTGCCAATAGAGGCAGGGCATTTCAGACCAAGCAGCTCCCTCCCTTCCCACGCTTTGTTTGTTGTTAAAGGCTATGTTTAAAGGCATTATCCGCAGTCAGCTATCCAAAGGTCTTGAAAACCGTACAATTAACTACAAGCACCCTGTATGTTAAATAAGCAAAACCAAAAAACTGTAAATAGTTACAAGCCTGTTCCAAAGTCCATCAGAATTGGCAGAAAGACTCCCATTGACTGGAATGGGCATTCTACTGAACCCTTTTCATACTGGTGAACAAACCAGGGAAAATATTTAAGTTACAGTCTCATGTTTAATTTTACTTGTTGACAAGTTCATTTACTATCAAATATTGGAATCATTGACATGGCTTCCCTAGTAAATCATCACAGCCAGACAGTTTGCTCTGCCTTCAGCAAGCAGTGACATTATTCTTTCCAAAGATGCAGAATTTTTCAATGAGAGAGAATGAACAAAAATAAATAAATAACAGCTGAGAAGCTGAATTTATCTTTCTTTTTTCTGCTCATCTACATAACAGTCCAAAATTTGTTTTGTCACCAGAGACTTGATTTAGGAGAATAAACTACCTCTCCTTGTAGCACATGACAATCATGTTGAGCCTTAAAATTTGTTAATTATCATCTCCCATAATGAAGCTTACCTGCCCCCTCAATAAATAAGATTCCTTCCACACGTGCTTTCAACAGATTTTTCAGGAACAAAAATTAGAAGCAGTAATAAATTCTGAGGATTTCTTTCTACAAAGGTAAGAACACCATCTAATAGATGTTCTTAGGCTAGAACACTCAGGTGCTGCCAAATAGCTTGGGATGTATTCTGTAAATATGATTTTACTCAAATGAGCGATCCAGTCTGGATACGGACTTCAGATGTTTACCCAGTCCACTGTAGAGGCTCTGAGGTCTTCTGTGTTTCTATTTCTGACCTTTCCCATGGTCTGCTGAGCAGCCCCTCTAACAGCCCAGAACACCGCGAGCATGCTGCAGCCACAGGAACAGTCCCTGCTTCCTCCTGCATCGACCGTGCTAAAAGCATCCTGCGTACCTCACTGATAGCCTCTGTGGTAAATCTACCCAGCAGGCACCAGTACAACTTATCAGATTTCCTCCAAAATCATCCCAACTATTACAAGAATCACAAAAGCAACAGTGATTCACAAACCTGAAGTGATCCGCATGAAATTTTTGCTAAGGCCAAGCTCAGGCCACTCCAAGAGTAAGATACTATCACTGTGAAAAAACTCTGTCGATTTATGATTCTCATCTCACAACCTTTAAATATACTTACATTCATAATATCTCAAGACAGCTCAGGTATCTCACTCTAGTTTTGTAGCTGGGGAAGACTGGCACATGAAAAGTCTCTCAGAGGCCTTTAGCAGGAGGCCGCACCAGAAGGTACTTCCAAGGCACCACAGACTCCAACCTCCAGGAGGCACATATTCACTTGCCATCCCTGCTCTCTTCTCCGGTCAAACTTTTTTTTTTTTTTTAAATAAATTTACCAGAGCAAGCAGATTTCTTTGTTCACTACTACCAATTCTGAACACGCATGAAGATGGCAAAGCACACGAGAGACAAGAGGGAACATCTAATGGCGTGGAGGTCAGAAGGGCAGCCATTACTGCTCTCCCCAAAACAACGGCAAGAACAAGAAGAAAGACTACTAAGTGAGGTAGGATTAATTTCCTTCATTCCTGTCAGCATAACACACTTACTGACCCCTACTCAAAACAGGTGTATGCCTGAACAATTTGGGATATGTTTTTTTGGAATTTTTGGGGGGCAAATCACCAGCTGAGAAACTTCAAACTGCTTCTGCCATTCACGTAAGCAGGATAGTTTTCAGTCCACGGCAAGTCAAATGATACTGAAAGGTATTACAGGCCAGTGCAAGCACCCGGAATATCTTAAGAGAAATGAGACTTATGTATGCCACAGAGGAGCCCAGAATAATGCAATTTCTTAAGTTAATGAATGGCTCACCTCTTAATAGCAAGGACTTGCCTCACATGATTTATGCCTGTTGATCTGCGATTAACTGCCACCACAACAGCAAGATTTACTGCAGTTCATATTATAACTGGAAGTCCATTGACTGCTTATAATAAAAAAACACTAAAAATCAGAAAACCATCTGTAAGAAGAGAGTATGGCCTACACAGCATTTCATCAGAGCATTTGTGAATATTCATTTGTCTTACCAAACCTATAACTGCATTTTCATGTCAATCAATCACCACATTAATGGGCTATTTTCTACTGCAAACACATTCACTTACTAGAGATGCCTATAGAAGGGGAGCATCAGCACTTACCTCTCAAAGGCTTGCTCTGCCTTGAAGAGGTGAGAAGGCCAACATTTATCTCACTATTTGCCTCAGAGTTCTCAACCCTCACAAGGCAGAGGGAAAAACGGCTCTCGGGTTTGATGGCTTAACTCACTCTGCCACATCCCTTGAGCACAAAGGACTACAGTTCAGGAGCACCACTACATGAATGTCCTGTTTCCACAAGCTGGTGCACATCAAAAACCATCTCCACCTACGCAAGATGGAAGAATTTTGTGCTCTTATTCTTTGCATCCAATTATCTTTATAATCAACTTTGCTTCAGGTGGTAGGTTCATGCCATATGGCCTCTCAGTACATCTCCCTCCTCTTCTACATCCAAAATACGCCTAATACTTAATATACCAAAGTACAGAACAGGCTTATGTGAGCAAATGGTGGAAAGCCTATCTGCCTTAAACAGCCAAGAACACGATTTATAATTATCAGTAAATACATACATGGACATACAATTGGAAGTTATTTATCTAGCAGAAATCCAAGTAAAATGTCAACAGTTGACTATCTAGACTAAATATATTTTATGAGGCTCATACAGAATAACTTAAGGACAGTTTCTATTTAAATACCCTTTTTTTTTTTTGTTGTTTTTAAATTATTTTACATTCTTCCCTCTAATGATCAGAAAAAGCAGAAAGAGAGAGCGGTAAAAACCTCAGAGAAGATGGCTGCAAGCATACAAACATAGTAAATCCCTACACAACATAATAGCAGATAGGAAATCAACAATAGTAGCACATGTGTGAAGGCAGCCCTAGGGCAGCTTTAGTTAATGCCTCAGTAAGTTACACAAGTTTTACATGACTACTACCTTTACAGTTAAATAAATCTTGAATAGCAACAGCTCTTACATCACATGAAAGCTAGGCTTTACCCCTGAAATAGAGACCACTTTCTCCAGTGAAGCAGTATTTTGTATGCTTCATAACAGTGGAAAAAGTAGCAGTATGTTCACCTTTACAATATCATCTGCTTGGTATAAGTAGTTTATTTTCTCTTGAAGTAGCAATCATAACGTTCTTCACACAAATGAAAGTACACTATTTTCACCAAAAAAAAACAGCATGGGCCTTTGCAAATTACTTCAAAAATTTTAGACTACACAGCTTTAGTGTCCCACACAGGTGGCTAGGAACAGGTAAAGCTAAGCTTCTAGGGGCCATGTCCTCAAAAAGGAAAGCAAAGCCACACACAGGCACCTAAGTGCTTCCTCACAAAAACAGATCTAAAAATAAGACAGAAGAACCAGTATGCGGAACACTTTGCTATTAAGAAATATTAAGGAACTAGGCAAAACCAGAATTCTGCCTGTCTTATAGGTGTACTCACCTGCTCAGGAATCACAGCTCCTACAAGACATACAGACTGCTTCCTCAGCTCACCCCTGCAAACACCAGCTCCTAGCACTCCCCAACCTTCTCAGGGAAAAACAGGTCATTGTACATGGGACCAATCCCTTTTGCACACCTGGAGCACATTCTGCCAACCCATATGAAATCAATGTAGGAGTAGTTACCAACAGCTGCCACTAACTTTTAAGACTGTAGTAGTCTCAGGTGCGTATCAACACTGAACCTTGCAGCAGGGATTCAGTACTCCTATTTACCTGCTCAAAGCTTGCTTGGGGTCACATCTGCCCTTTCTTCTCAGCTAATATGTTCCTCCAGAGGTCCCCATGCTCTGCTGACTAGAGGGGAAGCTGTGATGAATCAGGGTCTAGACACCTAAGGAATTTTAGGGTAAACTAAAAATTCACTTGAGGAGGGAGAGGAGTCTCTCACAGTTTTGGAATTTGCATAGTTCTACCCCCATCTTGTTTACTGAGCCACCAAACTGCTATATACCAGGAGGATAGCATTGCTCCAAACGTTTAAAGAAACAGTACATTTTTAACTTAAATAACGTGTTCTTCTGTTCTTAGAGAAATATGAAACATTGCTTAATTTGGGGGAATAGAAAGCTCATTCACATGGGAAAAATCAGTGCTTTGCTATAATGGGCTTTTAATTAACCACATATTGCACTGTAGTTGGCATGATAAAGTAAATGCCGTTAATGTTTCCCCAACTATTGCCCCTATCCTATGAAATAAAATGCAATCACAGAATCAGCTGAGAAAATAACTTTATTGAATTTTCAGATTTATGAACAATAACAGACCCCAAAGCTATTACATGCCAGTAGATGGCAATCTTTAGATATAGTAAAAAAAATGTTATTAACAAATATAAAATTTGAAATTGAAACTGAATGACATTAAAAAAATACTCTATGCAAGTACAGAAATTGTTCGCAAGTTATTCACAATTACTCAAGTTTCATTTTTACAAAAACAAAAACCAGGAGAGTTTTATAAGCTTATTTTTATTTTTCATTCCAAAAATGTATTTTTATTTTATTTATTTGTTTATTACCAAGTTGGGAAACAGGATGGAGACAGACATTAACCTGAAAATTGCATCTTTTTTTCTGGATAAGTGGAATATTTCAGTTTTTCACTAAAATTCACAGTTTTGATCCTCTTGCAAGTCCCCCACATGGCCATAAGCACAGCCAGGTCAAACCCAGGCTGCGGCAGCTCCCATCACACGAATTTGTGCAACAGGAATGTGAATGTGCATCTGCTTGTACCTTGTACTGGAGGGTGTCTACGGGTTGTTCAAATGCTTCTGGCTACACAATGAGAGAAGTGCCACAAAGCCTTTGGGAAAGAGGACAAAAATGTAGCAGTTAAGGGGCAAAAGAATCTTTTGTTTGAGTAGATGAGGCCTACCACTCACAGCTGGGTACCCTACCTTAGGGAAGAGGAGATGGAGAATTACACTAATGTAAATGAGTTAAGTTTCACTGTTTCATTGATATTAGGTAAGCAAAGAAATCTTAGTACTGAAATTTACTGGTTTAAGATCTAACAGCATCTCCATCTCAAAACATGGTCAACACATCAACAGATATGCAGAGGAGTACACTGCTCTATATTTAATTTCCGATCTTCAAAAAAGCAGCACTTGAAATTTTGCTTACTGTCAGTTCATGATTACTTAAGACCTCAGGACATCACGAAATGTGATCACACTTCTAACAGCAGAGGAAACCCAATAACACTTTCAATATCGATGCCGATCCCAGCTCAACACGCAGCCACAGGAGTGCTGGTAGCACATATACCATGCTATTCAGTCCGCTGATAAAAGAACATTTTGTAACACATTCAACAAGAGTATTTCCTATTTGACAACAAATTTTGACATAAAAATATTTCTAAAATGTAAATAAAAATAAATAAATAAAAATATTGCTTATATTACCAAATTTAAACATCAACATTTTGCATGAGATTTATTCCAAGTCACCTCCCACATCCACACAGAAGTACTTACTCAACTTGCTTGAGCACCATTTTTTTTCCTACTTTTGTACTTGAACAAGCACATTTTTTCAGACATAGCATTCCACGGGTAAGCCCGCAATCCTCTTAAAAAAAATCACAAAAACAAAAATAAAATTAAAAAAAACACTGCCACCAACAAAAAAAAAGCAACAACAACAAACTTCTTTGTTAACTTCAATTGCTGTTACCACATTACTATCGGGAGAACCATGGGCACAAATGAGATGCAGCCCTCAGCAACCAGCAGGTGCAGGTATGCAAAAACAGAGGTCTGCCTCCGGCCCTTCAAAACCAAGAGACTCCTAACAAGGGGCTGATCCTTCACCTTCAGGTTAGTATTGGTGATTCCCTGCTTGTCCTGTTGCAGACGACTGGAGTTCCACAGATAAAACTCTCAGCAGTGATTGCAGTAAAAGTTCTGCAAGGTTCAAAATCTCGTGGAGTTTCCACTGCAGGATAATATTGTAAGGTGGAATTACATTCAAAATAGTATTTGTAAAAGAAGTTGCAAATTCACAGCCTTCGATCCCCTTAAAACAAACAAATGAAGAAACAACAAAGCCACCATTTAGGCATAGCTCAGAAACAGAAACCCTTCCAAGCTGCTACCAGAACTCTCCAAAGGAAACTCTTAGCCCCAGGAGAAAAGAAGTGGGACAGTTTATCAGGTTTTGAGAGAATGACAGAAATGCTCAAATGGAAGCTGAAACAAAATCCATAACAGCTGGAGCAATTTTCTTGAAATTAAAATTAAAAAGCTTGACAGTGTCATAAAAATAAAAGATCTCAGAAAAAAGTGATGCAAAGGATGTTATTAAAATAAGGTTTATGAAGTTTGAGAATAATTACAGATAATATGTATTTATTACTCCTGTAGGATCAATCTGTGGCACTGATTTTCATATCTGAAGCCAAATGTACAGATACTTATCAGATCTGTAGTTATCTTTGCTCTCAACTCCCACTCGTCTCCCTAGCGACACATTTACTGTTCCCATTTGTGATATATCAATATTCTTCATTTTATTTATTTCAGTTTTCTCATTATACAAAAGAAAAAGGGAAGGATTTTTTTTTGCCCTTTTTTTTTTAATTATTACTATTTTTTAATCTTTGATAAAAACCCTTAAATTTTGAAAACACCTAAGCTCAGGGATCTTATGTCCAGATTGTCGTACTATGTCGGCTACTTAATGGCTGATCCATTTTGAAATCAGAAAATAAACCCTACAATTAAAGAAATACCCCTATGTACTAAATGCATTCAGTAGTCAGAGGAAAGAACAGTTTTTCTGCTCTTTTGAGGGCAGATATCCCAGCACATAGCAGAACAACTTAAGAACTATAAAGCCAAAGTACTACATACCTCACTGGGCTTTATATACGAGGAACGCTGTAGCTGGATGATGAATTCATTCAAGTTACAGGATCAATTCCAGACAAAAATGACTCAGCCCTGCTTCTCTGCCGGCTCAAAGACCCACTTCCAGTAGTGGGCATGGTTTGCTACGTTCTGCGTCCATGTAGCACCTACCTTGCAGGGATGCTCAAGACCACAGTGGTTTTTGGCAGAAGGCTGCCATAAGGCTCTCTGGACCCCTCTGAACAGAGGTGAAAGATCTGCTCAAAATGTGCTTATCATACTGCTAACCTATTCCACCCTGTGCAAATGCGGATGGTGAACAGTGTAACTGGCAGAGCTTGGGATCGCTGCAGTTTGCACTGGAAGCACACCATGACTCCTCCAGCAGTATAGACAGCCACAGAGTAAGTTTTCCGTCATTATGGCAAGTACGCATAACTTCCCAATACTTGCTTGCTTGAAAAATAACCTTCTTTCAGAGGGTAGCTGTACTCTTTTTACCTAGCATATGAAGAACTGTCCAGGTACAAACCTTAAACAGGGCAGCAGAACACACTTGCTATTCTCTTTGGCCAAAGTATTCTCAAGTCAAAATTCTTACGCTTTTCTTTTTTGTATTCGTCACTTGGCTGGAGCATCCCTGCCACAATTTTTTCCATTAAAAAGTATGGAGGGGAAAAAACGGCATATAGCTTTTGAAAATTATATATGGCAGCAATCCTACACACTGGTCTTGCTTTGTAAGCACAATTTAAGGAGGAAAAAAAAAAAAAAAGATAAAGTAGCCAGGCAAGCAAAACCTCACTGTTTTCTTCTGCTAAGGATAGTCTTGACTTCTAATGACAAAAGTTAAAATTTCCCCAAACGTGTTAAGTAATTTCACTACTGAATAATTTCTTTTTTATCATTTTATCATTTTAAAAGTTAACTTGATCAAAACACACCATTTAAACATGTCCAGGCTGTCTCTACGTCTTGTACCAATTATCCTGCAGTACCTACACCACCTTAAATACCCTCATTTGTTCTGAAAATATTCTTATCTTCACATCCTATAGTGGCACCTAAGATCATTAGATCTAAATAATTAAAGAGAAAGAAATCCAATCCAGTATGAAACTTAGAAAAATTTAGACCAGCTAAGAATTTGACCCAGACCTTAGACAGCACATCCCACGGCGCTGTCCCTGACCCGGGGAAACCCTGCCCAGCTTCACTCCTGTCAGCAGGCATCACCCTGCCAGCATCCTGCTCTCCTTGGAAATACTGCCAGCACAAATCCTGCCCTGTTACATGGAGAAGAGAGATCAGTCAGTGTTCTTGTATCAAGGAATACCGTCACATAACTAAATCTTCCGTCTTTTTAATGACTGCTTCCAAATATTTACTATTTACTGAACTCCAACATACATTTAATTCCACTTATTTAAACCAGCAGGTATTCCAAAGATGCTAAAATTGCTCACAGAGAATAGAAAGAAGAAAAACAATAAGGAGGGAAAAAAATGAAGTCCCTTTCTACTTCTGAAAAAAAAAAAAGTTTTAGAAGAATTATTCTTGAGGAATTAATGGGAAGAAACTATTTTTTATACACAGTATTAAGTGATTAAAAGCTTGTTCATCACTTTGCTTAGTTTAATTTTAGAAAGGCCTACTTGCAGATTCTTTGAAATGCATAATTAATTGATAGCAGCGTGGTTACATCAGTACAGAAGTGAACGATAGATGCGATGTATTTTCTTCCCCACACAAAACACAATCAGTACAGACCACAATTACAATATCCAGTTCACTCCGCCCTCCAGTGAAGCTATTTGATCTGCACATCTGATTGCACAATCAGCCACAAATATCACTTGCATTAAAATTCTTACTGGTCTTCAACTCATTTTGACTTGTGCAAGATTTTTTTTGTCAATTGGATCTGACAGAAAAATTAAAATAATCCTCTTTTACCTCTGCATTATCCTTTAAGTACTTAAGTTTTAATTATATCTCAGTCTACCTGAAGACATTCCAGGCAACTTCCAATAATGTGCATAAGCAGTTGAATACAGTGTAAAAGTGCATGTAATTTCCAAGTCCCCAGTTGTTAATGAAATCCCAAACATTCAGATTTTAATTGAACTAGATAAAGATTAAGAAGCTTAGCAGCAGCTGGCATTGCGAATTAGTTCTCAGCAGATTTTTATGTTGTACTCTAAATCATTGCTTTTGTAATCTTCCTAAATTGTCCTTTATCTTGCTAATGCAGATATGATTCTCAGAAAGCATTAGGCTTCCACTGTTCCCACTGCCTGTAAAATCTTGAACTGTAAAATCTTAATAGTCTTTTTTAATAAGTATTATGATCTATATGTATAATGTGCATTCAATAAAATCTTACTGTAATTAGAAGAAAAGTTTTTAGTTTTTTTACGTGACCTGTTTTACAGATTAGATTTATTAAATAGCATAAACTGTTGGAGCTGCATTAAGACCTATTTAGAACCGTCTGGCATCAGATGAAAAAGCAGTGCTAGACCTAATGCTTGGGGCTTGACTCTCTAGGAGGTCATTACGAAGTTTCCTTCTCCTTCTGGTTCAGAGAGCTCGGCATAAACACAGTTATGTACTTAAATGCCTGACAATATATAATCAGCAGTGATCAAATAATATTTTGCTTGCAAAGATTTTCCAGGACTCAGAGAAAGTATTCCGATTAATGCCGCAGTTAATCAGTTGTTCCCACTCTGCCTTCTCCCCCCCGCCTCCTCTGAAGCCTGGTGCTGCGAAGGGCACACACGGGTTCTTCCTGCAGCGCCCAGACCATCAATGCTGGAGCCTCTCAGGAATTGTTCATGCACTGTAACAGCTCTTAATAGAGCTACAGGTGCAATTATTACTTGCAGAGTAAAAGCGGTTATATTTATGCATCACAGTTAAGGCTGCACTTTTCTGATTCACAGTAACATAAGTTAAACCAGAGTTTCTGTCCTTATAAGAAACAGGTGGGGGGAGGGAGGAAAAAAGATACAATCATCCAAAAAGTAAGAACAACTTAACTCAATTTTTCTCCATTATATATATAAAAAAAACCTAGTTATTTTCCTAGCTAAATTGTATTCATCTTTCAAGTTTGTTGGTAAATGACCAATTAATGCGGTTACATGTACACTGAAGAAGAAAAAAGTATTAAGGGCTAATACAGCCAACTGGCACTCCAGTTTTAGAGCAGAATAGAATCCTAACAGTTCCACTAGGGTATTTTAATATTAAGAACCTTGTCTGCCCCAATTTTTTCCTAATAAAGGACAAGTTTGGCAGAACAGCAAATGTGAGTATCAGAAGAGATGAAGTATTTTCACTTGTAGCCTTTTTCTTTCTTTTAAATTAAGAGCTGTGATGTCCAGACATAAGTGATGGCATTTCAGTGCATTCTGCTGTCCTAGCCTCTTCCCAGCTGCATTTTTGCTCTTTACCTCCTGTACTGAACTTCGAGGTAGCATTGATGCCTGCTGCCAAATAGTCAGCATGCTCCAGTACAGACGGCTGCATTTCAATGATGAGTAAAGTGATCATTAGTCTATACCTCTCTTCAAAGAATTATGTTTGGTTCAGCAAGCTTTGAGATCTTTGAATGAAAGATGCTATAAGTAGTGCTAAGCAATTTTCTCTCCCTCAAAGTAAAATGAAGCTGCTAGCTTTTCATGTCTCTTTAGGCCCCTTATTACTTGCCATTTCCCCTTAGCAATCTTCTCATTCCAAATACTGACATTCTGGCAGCCCAGCTATTTTCAGAAACTATTATCAAGTCTGAGATAGTGAATTTTTTGCTAGGTATTTTTTCAAGCAACCATTTTGCTACCTAAACTTCAGCAAACTTACAACTAGATTCAGAGAAACAACTCTGCTTACCTTTTTTGGCCACAAAACAAAGAGTTAATTTCATAACGTTGACTTCTCATTTGAGCCATTTTCTGAAGTACAGCTCCAGTTCTAGCAGTGACTTTGGTAGTTTAGCCTCAGTTTTCTGAGCTTTTTATAAAAGCTTGACAATTTTTTTCCTAACATTAAATAACCTATTCTCTGGGTGTTCAAGTTCATGCAGGTTTTTAGATGCCTGCTGCTGATTCCAAGAGGCCCTAACTTGAGCATTCATAGGAAAGCCTGTTAAGAATTTTGTCCTTCATGTTACTCCCATGAGAGTCGTGGAACTTGGCTCCCAAATTGCTTTCAAGGCTGGAACTGGCTGGAAGGTTTATTCTTGCTTCAAGACAACCAATAACTAAGAGCATGAAGGAACTTCCATCTATTTTTTTAATGCAAAATGCATTATACAAAAGTAGTTGGCAGCAAAAGTAATTTTGTCATGGACTTTACTAGGAACACATTCAGTTACAATTCTGAGAGTCAATCATCCCTCCTGTGGCCTTATCCTCAAGTTTCTTCAGTTTACTAACATGCTGTCAGAACAAGAGCAACAAAATTGGAAATATTTTTCTTAGTACAAAACTGAAACATTGAATTTTCATAAACATAGAAAAAGGCATGCAGGAGATCAATCATTCAGCAAAATATTTGTCTTAGTGCATGAAAATACATAGGGTGGGAACTGCAAACAAATTATAATTATTTGGACTCCTGTTAAACAGACTAGTGAGCCTTATAATTAGCAACATAATCACTTTAAGACAAATACACTCCATAAAATAAAGGATCTTCAGCAGTGCACAGCATATTAAAGCTAACAATACTTTTTATGCTTTATTAATTAGCTTATTGCTTTATCAAAGTTTGGATTTGAACCTCAGTAATTTGCAGTCTCCGTTGACTGGAGTATTTCACTCTTGATTCAAGAGACACGCAAGAGCAGAAAAGAACTTCCATCTAGTTCTCACATAGCTTTAAGACCTGCTTGTGGCGATGTTGATTGTACAGGACAATTGATCAATAAAATTCATGTTTTTCAATCCTCTCCTTCTAACATACCCCCAGTAGCCCTAATTGATCTCTCTGCTGGCTAATAACCAACCCAGATGCTCACTGACTTGAAAATGACTGACCAGCACTGAAAGATGTTGTGGCCATGTCCACTGGGAAAAAATGATTCAGAACAGCTAGGTAAGTTATTTTTTCTGATATAAAGCCACAAATATTAAACCATACTACTTTTATTACTCAAACCATTAGGCAAAGGCTGTTTCACTGACTATCAAAGTTGCTGGAATTATCCACTCAAGTGCCACTTGCAAGTGTTAAAAATTCTTCCCAAAATTTCACATTTAGGTGTGTTATGTGCTGTCTCACCCAGAAAGGGAAAAAAAAAAAAAGTAAAAGAAGTAAAGACCAGACAGTAAGAGGTAGTCAAGGAATGCTTGCATCATCTATGAAGGGAAGGCAGAAGCGGGGCAGATCCACACCAGCCCAGGTTGTTCAGTGAGGAGCTCCAGAAGCTCAGAAGCAGGAACAGGCTGAAGCAGAGAAGCTGCCACGCTAATCACCAACACGCAAAGCAGTAAAGATGCTTCAGGATCAAAACACTCCGTGTACTAGGGTCACTTCAGAGAACAGACAAATGGTCCAGTGACTTTGTTATAGCCATTGATTCAAATTACAGTTCTTAAAAGCGTATACACCTTTTTTCTTACTGACTGGTCACTAAATTCATCTGTGACTTCAATACAGTTAAAAATACAAGCTCTGACTCAAAGTTACAGTTTTTGCTACTAGAATGATTTCAGGAATAAACATGATTTATATTCTTAGAGACTAATTGTTTGTTGACTATTAGGATGACTTTTATTAAAGTAACTTCCTTCAAAAGATATTCAGAAAAGGCTCATCACCAGCTGACATTATTGCCTGATTTACCCAACTGGAGACAAATGCTCTATCCACGAACCTGTCTACAAAATCCAGGTACTCACTGTAGGCACACAAAGGCTTGCATTTTTTAAACATTAAACAAAAAAAAATACGTATGTTTTTTACTTCTGTTTTGCTCTCATTTCTAATATATGAAAACAATTTACCTGCTTTCAGACTCTGGCTGTGATGACTTTGTTTTCACTTCATCTAAATGCAGTGAATAATCTTGGTCACAGCTCCTGAGATAAACGCTAAGAGAATTCATTTGTTGTTCCACGCAGCCATAAGATGTTGGTGACACCTGTAATGCTAGGAACACAACTGCATGCTGAAAATACAATCTGCTTCATTTGTGGACCCTAACAACAGCCTCACAAATCCTCTTTATTCATTTTTCTAATAATCAGAACAGTTTTCTGGACAAATATATAATGTCGCAAGAACAGATCTATACTGACAAGCAAGGCCAACTGCATAATGCTTGTCTAAGTGGCAATAAGATTCATTAATTAGGTTGCTGCTTTAGAGTGTTGTTCCCCTGCAGCTATATTCTGCTCAAGGGTATTTTCAATACTATTGAATAGATGAAGCAATTACTAAGCAAAATCCACTAACTGATGGCCAGTGTCAGATTCCTCAGGCCATCCTTTCAAAGGGTATATATATTTACTTGAATGAGTGATTGAATTTAGAAGAAAAAAAGCAAAGCAAACAAAAATCCCCAGTGAGACAGCTTATGTGTTCTTCACTTTTAGGCGTGTGATCTTTAAAAGAAAGCTTCCAACTCTGCAGACACAATACTGCAAATACAATTAAGATGTAGAACGGCTAGCTACAGGATACCTAGCTGCCTGATTGCACATGCAAATCAGGTTGTTTGCAATATAAAGGCACATACTTACTCTCACAATTAATGGCATGCAAAGAGCTTTATCTACAGTTATTTGCCCTCTTTATTGACAGCAGTATAAGCAACTTGTAAAAATAATAAAATCTTGAGTCAAGCTAAGTATTTCCTGTTCTGGCATTTGACTTACACGCTACTTATTGGTCTAGCCCAGTAATGTCATTTTTATAAGATGACATATCCCTGAGCATTTAAGTTAAATAAACACAGCCCAATTATTTTGGCTTTACTGTAAACATGTGGAAAGATTTTCTTCTTGTGGATTGTTGGGTTGGCTTTTTTTCCTTTTCACTGCTTCAGTTAGTATGATGTTTATACCGTGCCTCATTAAAGCCAGGAATACAAGTAAAAGAGTTTTCAGGCAGGAACATTATTTTGAAAGTTGGGGATATCTGTAATTCTATCTGATCTTCCACCTGGCTTTAAAACCTGAAAGAATGTCAAGAAACATCTTAAAAACTGGAGATACTTGACAGTACAGATGAGGAACAGATGTACCTCTATAATTTACCCATAAACAAAGAAAAACAAACCTATCAGCTATTCAGGGACACTTGCATGCCTTTTTTATTATTATTATAATTTATAAAAAATACTGCTGAACCAGACACAGTGTTGTTAAAAAGCTTTAAACGCCTTTTTTTTTTTTAATTATTATTATTTTTAGAAAGTCACTATGAGGAATTGCCATCCCACAACTCTCATCCTTAAATTAAACCTTTAGCCACTGCCCTAGCGTCCAAATTCAGTGGGAACCATATATGGTAGAAAAGCATGCATGCACAAAATACACAATTTCTTTTCCCAGAAATAGAGAAAGCTCAGTCTACAAGAGTTTCCTTTAAGGTCGCAGCAACTGAACTGCTGAAAAGAACTTAACATCATAACGTAAACTATCACTGAAACCCAGTGGACACTTAACTGAATTCTCCTAGATTATTTTTCTTTCTTTTGGTCTCTGTTTTTAGGCATGCCTTTGAGCAGAAGTGCACACACTTCACTATTAAGTATTCATCTAACTGAGCAAAAAATGGAAGAAGGAAAAAACAAACAAATAAACAACTAAATTTGAAAGATATTTAAATAAATCCCTTAATGAAGACAAGAATTTCAAAAGTCAATTCTACAAATCTATTTTTGGGGCAGTCCAGTACAAGTGGCCAACTTTTAGATGTTCTCTTTATTCTTCACAGATTAATAAATATATATATTTAAGGATAGTAGACCCACTTCCTCCTCTTCTTCCTTCATCTACTTACCTAAAAACTAGAAGTGACCATGGACACAGCAGTAGAGCAGTAGAAGTGGACTCAAGGACATAAATTAAAAGCTACTTCAAAGTAATCCTCAAAGAAACAGCACACCCAACTTGGGAACTGTAATTCAGAACAAATCAGCTACAGACAAACACACCTGAGGAATTCACATAGTAGCAAATCCTCCAGGCTAATGGGGTTTCTGAGTTTGCTACGAGTATGACTAGGTAGGTGATCAGATGGGGTATCATTCTGATGCTTCGTTCTTTTAAGGAGGCTGTGCTGCTTTCTGTAATGAGCCACAACATCGACATTTGAATTACGTCTCTATGAAGTAATCCTTTCATTCGCTTATCTAGAAGGAGCAGAATGAAAAGAAACAAAGAAATCAGCTGGTTTCTGACTAAAGATTTTTACTGCAAATTATGAAGCTGTGAATGGAGTAAGATGTACATCAGTGGCTGACAGCATGAGCTCTTGCACTGTACTCTATTATTTCCCAGTTATCTTGTGTCATGATTATGGCAGGCTTCTTTCTGTTTCCTTGGCATTTTCTATCCTCCTTCAAGACTGCAAAACGAGACCACTGGAAACTTTCGCTGCTACAGCACCAGCCGGGCTGGCTTCCCGCAGCATCACACAGCCAGCTCTGGCTGTCCCTCCCAGCCTGGCAGCCGCGGGCACCACCACCACCTCCCACCTGCCTCCAAATGCACACACTGCAGTAGCTCTTTCATTATTTTCTCCCATTTACATCCATTCATCCTTGAAGAACCCTCGTAATTAGTCAAAGCTAGCAGCTGTCTTCCTTCTCCTGCCTCACGGCCCTTTCAAAACAAACAACAGTCCTAAAATAAATAAATAAATAAATTCTGGACAGATTTTCTTATCAACCTGCTCTGCCACAATGTCTGAGCAGATCGAACAGTTATCTAGATACATCTCCTGTTTGTTTTTCTTAATCAGTCATTTCAAGATATAAACTGGGAGACTCCACACATGGCCAGAATCCCACTACGCTGATGCTTTATAAACACAGATCAGGAAAACTAGAATCTCCACTTCAAAGATTATTTGCAGTTTAATTAAAGATAAAGAGGTAGATACAGAGGAAGACAAGGACACAGTGAACCAATATTAGTCAATATGTGTAGGCACATAAACATTAACAATATGTTTGATCATTTGTTTGAAGACATTTCTTTCTGTATGACCTCAATGTCATCACAATGTACATCTGAAAGTGATCAGGATGACTGATATCTGAACGACATTCATGGACACTTCACCATCAACTAGATTTTACAAAAAAAAGTCCTCATGCTACAATAGAAAACATATCTCAAGTCTGTATTTGAGGAAATAGTTATGAGCAGTATTCATAACTATTCTTCTTCCTCCTTCTGTAAACTTTGATCATGGAGACTTAAGAAATATATTCTACTATGCTTTGAGTTCACTCAGTTTTTTTGTTGTTTAAATTAGTGAATAAGGATGACAGGCAACTAGTCTAATTAACACAAGCATTTGTTTTTTTGAAACTTCCAACAAATTTTAGAAGTCTTTTGCTCAGTATTATGATGATACTCTCCATTACCAGCCCCAAACAAATATGCACCTTTCTGCTGCCACAATGACAGTTTTCTCTTTCATTTATAAAAGGAAGCGAGCTTTCAGCATCCACAACATCCTTGGCCTCCTATGTGGAAGGCACAGGGAACTCATGAAGTCGAAGGGCAGCAGCACCCCTTCATCCTCTCACTGGCCTCTCAGGTCCCACAGGGTCAGTAGTTTATATTTGGGTAACACACATCTGCTGGCAGTCACTCAAACCCGATTTGCAAAGCTCAAGGGTCAAAGTGTATTTGATTTCACTTTGTAGCTTCCTCCCGTGGTAAGTCCCCCACCTGTTCAAAAACAACATCAGGGCTCTTACTCAAATTCGAGTATTTTGGTTTTCTGTCAAACTCCTGTTACTTCCTTCTCCAGTAAGGACTGAAGGGACAGTAATCACCAAGATGGACTGTGAACAAACCCAGTGGATTGTAGGACTTTATGACAAAAAGTTTTGTACGTGTGGCTAAGCATGTCAAAATGAATCATGACAAACTTTATTAGTGTGCAAAAGACGTGAGCACCGGCATGCCATCAGCCCGAAGCATAAGGCGACAGAGCCCTCACTGCATCGAGCACCTGCGGTAACTGAAGTCTGAAAACATTTCACAGACAGCTGAAATACCAATTTGTATTTAAGCAATATTGAATTACCACAGATCACACAAAACGGGTGATTAGAGCAACACTTCTGTGTTTTGCTGTTGGACTTTTAGTTTCTGCTTTTGATTAAAGGCCATATAATTTTAGTTTTGTATTTGATTAAAAGCCATACAATTTTAACCTACAGAAGCTAGGGAGATTATTCATCTAATGTCATCTTTGGAAGACTGCTTCCCAGTGCTAATAAGGGAATTTAATTAGATGGACAAGCCTTGACAGCAATCCTTTTCCAATACATTTAGTATTGAAATAGGTCTGCATCTTCCAAGATTTACAGAAGAAATCCACTATTCAAGTTAATGGGGAAAAACATCTGAAAGCATTGACTATCCAAGATGTAAGCTCTCGCTTTTCCGATATCATTTGTGCCACACATCACAGCTACAGACAATTACACCAACTGCTCTGGTGAACTCCCAGTTCCACATGCATATGAAGAAAACCTTCACAGAACTGATTTTGCCCTCAGCATCAGGAAGCCTCGCAGATCAGCCCACGAGGACCGGGCACCGGGAGAGCCTCCTGGCAGCACCCTGCAGCAGCACCCAAAGCCCCAGGACGGGGCAGAGCTGCTGTGCACAAGGGTGCAGCACAAATACGGAGCAGCTCAGCCTCTTTCAGAGCATTTACAGTGGAAAAGGACATGCACGCGCAGGAAATTTGCAGCAAAGAAATGCACAAAGGCTTGTACTTTCTAAAATTGTGTGGGGAACAAGCCTGCCAGCAGGCTGATGAAACACTTGAGATAAAGTGTAATCAATAGTAGTGCTGTACCTTTAAAAAACAGCAAGTATAATGCGATCAATTCACATCACACTGAACTACCCTAACAGAAATCTGCAACTACAATACGCTAATTTAATGATAATTTATCAAGCGCTCACATTTTCAACTACTGTTGTTCATGGCAGAATGAAGCCTGTGTAAAAATATGTCATGAGTCAATATGGCATTCGACTGAAGAGAAAAGACCCACATCATTAAAATTTTAAGTAAGCCTTCATTAAATAAAATACATGAAATTAGCTCTTTCAAAAGAATTTAATTAGTTAACACATGCAGGTTAAATTCACAATCTGCCATTGTGGTTTCTTAAGCCATTCATTTTCTTAAAGCTTTGTCATAAGAAGGATTTTTTTTTTTGTTATTATTATTCTTATAATACTGCTGGAAACCACGGTTCCTTTCTGAAAATGACAAAGTATCCCTTGCAAACAGCAAGAAACGTTTCCATTGCTACTGTATATGAAGTGCTGCCTTGTTAAGGCAATTTCAATCATTTATGCATCTTCATTAAGTCCAAGCTACCGTTCAGCTTTCCACAGGGAGAAACTTCAATAGCTGCAGAGAAAGGGCAGGACAGCAGATCCTTAAACAGAAGAGAGGAATTGCCAGCTATCTAGCTGGAAATGAAACCTCTGGAAGACCCATCTGCAGTCTCAGTCATTACATATCTCAATAATTATGAGAGCTCTCAGTCCATATATAAAATTTCAGTATGTATGAGGAGCTGCAATATTGCAATGTCCACGATACAAAAACATCGCCAGGTCATTTTGCAAAGCTTCAGGCTATGCGTAACACCGAGAGAAGATAAATCAATACAATGCTATCAGTAAAACAGTTTGATTCCTGCACAGTTAAGCGTATGGCTACTTCTATATTTCAATCCCCTCAGGTCAATATAATTTTACACAGTTACCCAATTCTCAGCAGTGAAATGATACTGGTGGATGTTTCAGATATTCTAGAGCACTTATTTCTACATGGGGGATTAAAAAAAAAATAATCACTGTTTTCTATCTGGTTCAAAAACTTGGATTTTTAGCACAGTTTTAAACGTGAGAGGTTTTTTACCCTAGCTCTGGTAAATTCAGTTACTCTTAACAGTTGACCAGGCCAAATCCTCTGTGTCCAATTCACCCAGCACTGAAATAGGAGTTCGAAAAGAAAAGCAAGTCCAACCTGGCTTTGGGCTTTAATCTAAAGCAAATCTGAAGCATAAAATAAAATGTAATTTCTACCTATTTAAGAAAATCAGCCCATTTAAGCAAATTAAAAATTCAGGAATAAGTTCTGCTGGGTTACACACCATGAGGGCTGAAGAAACTGTAAATGCTACCAACAAAAACCAACTATATCATTAATACAACATTAACACATATCCAAGTAGTTCTTTATGCACGCTCTTAACATCCGGCTTCCCATCTGGGTATGCCACAAGATAGCACCTCAGGTTAATCGGACACCTCCAAAGAGCTGCATTTTTTGCATAAAGAGCAGCAGACTAGTACACTTCCAAAGCTGAAGAAGTAATAATTGTCATCCCTAACAAACTCCTGTACTCCAGAGCAGGGAATGTTCCCAAAGAAACTCTTTCAGACACAAGTCCCCTTTCCTTGATTTAATTTGACAATGTCCCAGTGAAACAGGATAATCCTATTATGAGACCAGACAACCAACTTCAGCAAGGCAGGATTGTAACCCCAAAACACAAAAATGCCTCATTTTGCTACCAATTACATCTCATCAATTTCTTTTTTTTTTCCCCCTTTTTTTAAGCACCTGCACAATACACAAAGAAATACCCATCCACTCAAAGGCAAAAAGCCTGTTTATTCCTGTATTCAGTTCTTAAAAAAGAAAAATTTTATTGACTACAATTCCCATCAAACACCATCTACTCTCCTGCTGTTGCTCCTGTAAAACATTTGGTTTCCTTAAGTACTTAAAAAATGTCAGATGTAAAAGGGGCAAAGCCCCTCTTTATATACGGTACAATTTCCTTACCACATTTCTCTTATTAGGAAAGTATATTAAGACATTGTAGGATTGTATTTTAATAGTTTAAAAGTTAGCAGAAATGGTCTAATTATTAAGAAACAAGGCACTAACCTTTTTTTTTTTATATAATTTGTTCCATCACCAAAGCTTGAAACTTTCCTCTAAAAATGTTTCGTAATTGGAAATTCTCATACAGTAAAACTTCAGTGATCTCTGTACTATGCTTTGCTCCTAAATAATGAACCAAGCTGTCAAGGATATGTGCAGGAGGCAGGAGCCTTTATATTTTACTAGAGGACTAAGCTCATGAAAATCCAACTGCATCAATCCTTCTTTTATTATTCTTTCAAACTTCCACAATCAAATAACTTTCTTGAACTTGGCTAGAGCCTTCTGAATAGAAATTCCACTGGGGAAAGAAGTTTTAGATTAACAGCACAATACACTTAGAAATCAATAGATAAACCCTTTGCTCAGCTACACTACCTGATATTGTGAGACTGGAACTAGGTCTCAGAAAATAGAAATAACTGAAACAACTTTCCTGATCTGTCCATTTTTGTTTTGGAATTGAAACCGGCAACATGAACCTTATTTCTGTACCATACTTAGGGAATTATTGTAATGAAAAATATTCTGACTGGATAATACTTTTTAATTGTAAAAAGACATCCATCTTCGTGTTAAAACCAGGAGGGTTATGTTTGTTTAAACGACATAGATAACACTGAAAAGCAGTAAGGCAACTCAAAGATAACCACATGTATGGGGTGCCTGTCTTACGGATATACTGCATGCTCGTAAAGTCAGCCAACAATGTGATTAGATACTCAGGCTTGGGATAAGAGATGGAGTAAAACTTCTAAACCTATTGTGAAAATTCTTTAAGCCTGGTCTCAGTTTCATTTGAACATCTGGATTAGACAGCATCGACTTAAACTGTTCTTTACATTGGAAGCAGGCTGGCTTTTACTTTTTGATCTGTTTGACCTTTTATCCCCTCATTAACAGTGTTGCTTTCTCCATTCACCAGAACAGAATCCTTTTTGGATTGATCGTGAACATTGGAGGAGCGAGGGTAACTCAAAGCAACATCCATGCTCCACTAAGGAAAGCCAGACCAATTTTGCTATGAGCTGCAATCATGAAGCTCAACTGGAGAGCACAGCAGAATACGTATACTTTTTGAATACACGAAGCCAGCATTCATCACTGAGCAGAAAACACTCTTTTTTCTCTATCCACATGCTGCAGTCAGAGACGTACCACATCTCAGCCCTCAAGGATGTGAAAAAGATGCACCCCACAAAGTGCATCCCACTGCCTCACCCCCTTGGTTCAATTCCAACCCCATTCAGAATAGACAAAAAATGTCCCTATACAGAGAGACACACACACACACACACAAAAAAGGATTTCCAGGTCTCAAAATTTTGGCAAACCACTCAAACAGCTCTCATGGCACAATCCCCCAAACTCAGACAGGATAACTCGCTGTGTTATATTCATTAAAAAACTACAGCCTTTATTTATTATCCTGTAGTTCTGTAAGGCAAATCTAAAGAAACGTTGCCATGACAAACAAATACAGTGGAGTTTTTATACTAACCTGATCCTCATGATATCCCTTCATTCAATTAATGGAACCTTATTTTATTTTGTATCAACCAGAAAATCAAAATATTTTCAACACTGCTGGCATTAGCCTTGTAAAGACACAGATGAATCGAAAAATGCTTTGCTGTGAAGCAGAAGAGCTTTGCGCACACAACCAGACCACTCAGATGCCATGGGTTGGGATACCATGTTATAAAAACCATGGTCTGTGGCTCCAGTCCAGCCTGCAGAGTAATTTAATCTAGCTCACAAAGAAATGAGGAAAATGGCCTCTGCTGTGCTGAATCAGCAGTGCTGGAAGCCATGCCACCCTCTATCACTTAGTAAGAGAAAGCTTTGTTTGTAGTGCCAACTCGGTGTAGAGCAACTATTGGGTAAAAGAAAAGACCAGCAGGAATATTATGTGCCAGATTTTCGGTAGATGTAAGTCAGAATAGTTCCAATGACTTCAGGAGTTGCACTGATTTACATCATTTCAGGATTATAAGGATTTACATCCACTGGAAGTTTCACTTCTTTTTTTGTCTTTTAATTAAAAGAACAATGTAGACTTGGCAGTATTATGAGTCTTCAACAGACCGAGATTCAGGAAGGAAAAAGTTTTGTAAAGGTCAGGGAGAGGCAATAAGCCTTTTTTTTTTTTTTTTTTTTTGTGTAAGAAGAACTGTGGCTAAATTAAAATTCACAAGACATACTGATGTATAGATCTGAATTTATGTAATATACACGAACATATTTTTCCTCTTTGGACCTACATAAATATAACAATGGCAAAGCAAACAAACAAACAAACAAACAAGCAAAAGAATGAAAACTTTGTTCATTTGATCTGATTATATACCATGAAAAGCTACCAGTACAGATATTGTCCCTATTTATCAGTCACGACTAAGGCCAAAATAAATGCCATGTATTACTTCATTTTATTTTTTTCTCCTTACTGTAAGTGCCAAAGAAGTGATTGCCATTGGAATTAGGAAAAAACACATGACTGGAAAGAACAGGGGGTATTGCTTGTCAGGAAGCAAGCCAACTGGGTCAAAGTTTGGTTTGCTCTGATTTCTAAATAAACTCATAACTACTACATAATGTCTCAGTGAACTCAAAGCAGTTTCTGTTGCTTGTCTACTCAGCTATCAAAGAGAGCTCCATAATAAAACCAAAAAAGCTCTTTATTCGAGACTGAGAGAGCCTCAGAAATGCACACATATCAACTTTATTTCCTCAGTAGAATCACAGGTGACCATGATGGGGAAAGAACAGAAGGCAAGTGAGAATTGTTCTGGTACATGAGATCCTTCGATGGGTAACAGATGTATTATGTTTTAAGACCGAAAGTGAACAGATCCTTCAGGCAGGGCCATGTGAAAAATGACATGCAGTTGCTCTTCACACTATTTCTGCAGCACAATGACCCACTCCAAAGCCAGCTGAGACTTAGAAACACTTCAGATTAGGCTCGTAAAAAAACAAAAAACAAACAAACAAACAAAAAAAACCAAACAGAAGACTGCTTACTAGTGCAGCTTGGCTGAAGTGTTACACAAGAACTCAAAAAAATGTTTCAAAAGCTAATTGTTTAAACTAAGGAGCTTAAACTAAAATGTGTCTACATTCAAGAAATGTAGCTTCAATCTGCCATATGTTTTTCAGTACTCACCTCCTAACAGGTAAGTATTAAATCTCCTGCTTCCAGTGAGTTCTATTTAAAAGTATTCTTCAAAGGTTTCTGCAACTTTAAAATTATTTTATTTTATACTTCCTAAGCTATTTACTAGCAAGGGATGTACTTAAATTACATTGATCACATACTAATGTTTTTTAAGCATGAATTACTGATTTGGGTATATAACCTTTAGTTTTATTTTATGCATTTATTTTTTAGGACAGCTTCCCCTAGAACAGTAGGTTCTTGGTGTGTGGATTCCCTACACATTTGGAGGTGTAGACACATATTGCCATCAGAAACTGGTCACAAGGGACACCCAATGCAGACAAAAAGTTGAAAAATCACCTCGATGGTTAATAAACTCTGGCAGCAATCTTGTCTTCTCTTTACATCTTGGTAACACCCTCTGTTTCCTGAGTTGTCCAGGCCCAACAGGAACCATGGCCCAGCAGGTCTGTGGAGCACCCAGGTCTCCTGGCACTCTGTACTGCACACCTCTTCTCTCCATGTCACACCCCACCACCTTTTTTTTTTTTTTAATATATATATTTTTAATTAAGATGCTACCCCACTCCACAGATGTTTAATTCCCCCTCTTACAATTGCTTTGCCAAAAGGATGCTACTGCTGAATTAACAGAACTTTGCTTCATCATCATGTCTCCCAAGGCAATGAAACTTGCTATGTTCTTATAAAGGTAAAACCAGCTGTGCCACTACTGCTCAATTCTGCTGCTTTTTAACAGGATACAACCAACATTATGTCTCATTTCACAGTAGAAAGGGAAAATAAAACTTTGTTTTATTGAAAATGCAAAGAAAAATTATTCTAGTAAAATGCATTGTCTACATCAAGCTTTAATATAACACTGCAGTTAATTCCCCACTCACAGACACTCCTGCACATTCTCAGGCAACAGGTATTCAGTGATCTGTTCAGGATTAAACCTCTCTTTTATGTGTGCAACAAAACCCAACATGTCTAACTGCCCCATACAATCCTTCTTCATGGTTTCTAATCTGCACGGTAAAACCACGCTGTATGACTGGAACAGCTTGCTTATTATCGGGTACAGCAACCAGTCCTTTAACTTCCAATTTCTCTTATGTTTCAGACTCCAGGCAAACAACAAAAATCTCTCTCAGTAAACTTTACACGGAGATAATCAATCTACTATCCAGTTATTTGAATAAATGTGTAGAGTTTTAGTGATCTGGAGATCACTAAACTTCTCCTGATGATGGTTTCATGTTGTAGTTTGAACATGGTATCAGGAAATCCTTGGGCGCAATCCAAATATTTTCAACGGTTGTCATCCTTGAAGAAGATTGCATCACATGAACTCTTACCATGACCTATGGTTTCTCCTTTGTCCAAAGAACTGTACACGTAGCTTTCTTCATCCCCAACTTGTTCCTTCTCTCCCCAGAAAAGAAAAATAAAACCAACATCAAAAAGACATTTTTTAATGCCACTTACCCACATTTCTTTATCTTTTACAGAAGATTGAAAAGGAAAAAAAAAGGGGGCATAGAATCAAGTGAAAAAGTCTTCATAAAAAGAGAAAGAAATGAAAGAATAATGCACCTCAATAATTCAGGCACACACACACACACAAAAAAAGCTGCTGGAGCTGAGCAAAACAGTTGCCTTTCATGTGTAATTTAGTAAACCTTCTGTTTTCAAGTAAGCTATTCAACCAGCCACTAATAATTAGCCTCCTGAAAAACAAGCAGCAAGGCATGCAGGACCTGAAATGATGATTTTTTCTGATTCCCCAAGGAAGCACTTTCACTGGGGGGAATACTAGATAAATAACTTTCCATCTTGAAATTCACCAGCCCTATTCTTTTTCCTTCCCCCTGAAGTGAGATGCTTCAGAAGCGGATCTT
The DNA here is from genome assembly GCF_964211835.1 of Anser anser. Taxonomy (NCBI): domain Eukaryota; kingdom Metazoa; phylum Chordata; class Aves; order Anseriformes; family Anatidae; genus Anser; species Anser anser. The sequence continues at coordinate 4,410,188 of NC_139737.1, forward strand.
AGCAGCAGAGGGAGTTTGTGCAGATCTGCATGCATCCAGCTCTTTTCAGTTACTAAAAAAAAAAAAAAAAAAAAAAAAGTACCACACAAAAGCAGAAGTATGAGCAAAAAAAAAAAACCAGGCAAAATTAAAGATACTAAACGGTATAATATTTAAGTGTGGGCTGGGCCTTCTAACAAGCTTAATGAATAGTGCAGTTACGATAGAAACAGTGCAGTATCTAACTAGTTCTGTGTAAAGCAAACACCTTGCCCTCATCTCATCACAAGATCAGACATAAATCACAGGATTGGAAATGGGACACTGCAAATCCCCAACTCTCGGTACAGTAAGAACAGACGATACCCTAAGAATCCACACTCTTCGTATAGGAATAACACTCCCATTTACTCCTCTGGCCTTAATTTAATCCCATTATTTCAACTCACATTGGGATTAGTAACATCTCCTTCAACCAAAATGTCCTTTTCTGAGCAGACCTCGTGGGAGCCCCTGGGGAGGCCCACTTGGGGGACATGTCCTGTAGCCACAGCCGGACCTCTGGTGCTGGCCATCAGCTGGGTCATGGCATTTAAGAAAACAAACTGTAAATGGAGTGTGTCCAATACTGGAATGAGAACTGAAGCACTCCTTCCCTTCCCACAGCAACAGCATGGTATTCAACTTGCATGAATCTATCCTAGGCTTTTAGTCTGGAATGTTTCTAGACGTAGGAAATTCGAAGATCCCAGTTTTTGTAACTCTCGTGTTACAAACGCTAGGAGAATTACTGACAAACTGAGTCGTTTAGATTTAGCTGTGTTCCTACAGATTGCAAACAAACGACTTCAAGACATAAAAGGCTTAGATTACAAACCACTATTGTAATTTTAGTAAGTTCAATAACTATACCCAGAACATAAGTTTCAATGGTTCATGGCCAAAGCAGAAGGCTATATCACATGGGCTCTGCAACTGTCTGTTTGGAACTGTTTTTGCTCACTGCTTTTACTAACAAAACAGATAAAGGAATGCAGCATACGTTTGTTGCATCCACGAGTGATATGAAAACAGGGTGTAACTGCAGCTCTGTTGGAGGTCAAGAATAGAATTGAAAACAATCCTAAAGTCAGAGATCAGACTGATTTAAAAAAAAAAAGATGCAATTCAATGGAAGAGCAGCAAGGTAACCCAATTCAGGAGGATTAATCAACTGTGCACATAGAAAATAACTGGGTAGGCAGCAGTTCTTCAAAAAATGATGTGGGAGGTTATACTGGATCACAAGCTGAACATGAGTCAACAGTGCCATACTGTTAAAAAAAAATCCTCATATAAGATAAATCAGCTGGAATATTGCCTGCAAAACAGGTGAAGTAATCGTCCCGGTCTGGTCAGCACTGCAAGGCTTGGCTGGCACAGTCGGATCAACGCAGAGCGTCGTGCTAGCAGCAAAGATGAGGGATATGAGGGCACAGAGGAGGGAGCCCAGGCATGACACATGAAATGGAACAAGTAAATGGGTCAGCCTACAGAAGCTGAGAAGAAAACACTTTTAAGTGTGTTGAAAAAAAAACACACCAACCACACACACACACAAAAAAAACACAACAAAACCCAACAACTGTTCTATGATGAATATGACAAATCACAATGGGTTTAAATCGTATTAAGAGACTTTCAGTCTAAATGTGAAGGAAAGAGAGGGAAGCAATACAGGGTAGTGGCTGGGGTCCCTAGGAGCAGACCTTCAAGGCCACGCTGAGGACCACCCGATTACAAAGGAGCTGCCCATGCCTTGAGGCAGCAGCCTGCTTCACGAGACTTCCTCATGAGCTCAGTGAAATCAGCGAGGCTTTCTGAGGAAGCTCTGTCGCCAGACAAAACTGCACGGCAGGTAGTTCTCAGCCACTCAGGGCTAATTTATACAGGGTCATCTATTAACAACTGCTTTGATCATACTGGGAACAAAGAGGTTATTAAATTTTATGCTTTAAATTAGTCCTAATTTGCACTTACTCAGGTGCATCCATTTCTTTATTTTCTAAGAACCTCACAAGCTCATTTGTTGATGTTTTAACTTCATATACCAAGAATCCCAACATATTTCTCCTGCTAAATGGTGAGTAAAAAAATGTTTATTTCACTGACCTGCCTTTTATGATTCTCTAGACATGAACTGACAGAAGGAGCTGATACACAGCTTTCTCTGGAACAATTTTTGTAATCTTGACAATTTATCTTCGGATAATTGCTATATTCATTATTATTTTAAAGACAATTTTGTTTAATAAGGATTGAAATTGCTACTAGAAAAGCTCAGTATAACAAAATATTAGACTAAAAGTAATTTTTGTGACTAATCTATGAACTGCTACGAAATTGTGATTTATAATAGGCATAGTAATAGCCTTAATGATTGCAGTGCTTCCGGGTATCAAGGAAACGCACAGATTGGCTCATTTCAAAGCAGAAAGGGCATTTTTTTTCTGCTTCATGGGTGGCCCATACATATCTTCAGGGTCCTTGGAGAAGCTTCCAACATTCCCACTGTGCGTTCCACATACTGGCTGCTATTACTATGTTAATGCTAATAGGCTGTAGTATATGTGACTCTCTGAGCAGCAGTGTAACTAGCAGAGTGCTGAATTACTGCCACTGGCTCTCTATTACAAAATGCTGGCAACTGGTGAGGAACGGTGGCAGGGAAGTAGTGAGGGCAAAGCAAAAATAATGAAAATTTTGTACTGGAAGGGAGAAGAAAGCAGGAATCTAAACAGGCTGGCAAAAAGAGAACCTGGAGCCTGGGGTCATAAGGCACAGGGCAGCAAGAGCGGCTGAAAGTCTCCATTTCCAATGACAGTGCAGCCCATATGCCAGAACATTTGCTCCTTCTCTCTCCCTCTGTGCAATTACAATTCAAAATTAATAAATAAATTAGGGACAATGAATATAAGCAAGATAAATCACAAAGCCTGTGGCAAAAAGAAATCTTGTTCAACCCAACTATTTTTTACGTTGCAGGAAAACTCACTTGGGAAAGATTCTGCTGAAAGAAGCGAAGCAGCCAGTACTAATGACAAATATTTTGGGAAAACAGAAACTCCATATGTTCTCCTTTTATTCTGCTAAAAATAAAGAGGAAATCAAGAGCTTTTTGAATTTAAGTGTAACATTTCCTTATGCCAGGAGACAAACTATGCCTGAGTTAAGTCTGGACATTAATGGAAGCAAATCGCAGAATAGTGGTCCCTGGTGTTTCAATTATTCTCTCTTTAGAAGTTAGGCTTCCAAGAAGTTACAGAAACACCATTTCCCTGTAAGAATTATTTTTTGCAGACTGTTGCAATGTTTTTCTTTAAAGCTATTTGATCTATATTTGCAGAAAAGCTCAGTTCACCACTCTAACTTTTCATATACTCACCTGTGAAGTATTTGATGGAACCAAGGCATGTTGAGGCTGGAAGCACCTCTGGAGAGCATTTGGTCCCACATCCTGCTCAGCAGAGGGTCAGCTGGAACAGGTTGCAGGACTGTGTCCAGCTGGGTTTTGCGCATCTCCAAGCTTGGAGACTCCACAACCTCTCCAATTAACCTGTTCCAGTATTTGATGACCCTTGAACTGAAAGTTTCTTCTCCTGTTTAAATGGAAATTCCTGATCTTCAGTTTGCCCCTACTTCCTTCTGCCCTTTCTCTGTGTACCACCGAGAAGAACCCAGCTCTGTCACCCTTACATCATGCCACGAGGCATTTATATGAAATTATATGAAACATGAGATTATATGAAATCTTTCCAAGACTTCTCTTTTCCATGCTAAACAATCCCAGCTCACTCGGCCTCTCCTTGCAGAAATACTAATAAATAAATATTTAAACAAAATATCAAAACCAAATCTCACTGTAATCTCATCCATAAGAAAAACATCTAGTAGCACAGCTGGCCCATGACACTTCTGATCTTTACCTGAAAAAGCGAAGTCTGGGGGGTCACTTAGTCACAAAAAGGAAAATTGAATGTGAAACAGAATGGTCTTCAAACCCTTCAGCTCGTGCATAAAAGGTTTACATACACTAAAACCAGGTACAGTTTGAGTCCATCAAGACAGCATAAATTCCTGTTGCAGGCGCTTGGTGAAAGTCTCTGGTCACTGGTAAAGGCTCTTAGTTTACTTGTCAAACCATTCCAAACTATAGTTCCAAAATGCAAATACTGGTCTTTTTCAATAATTGCTTTCTGACGTTTGTTCTTAGTATCACCATTTATGTAAAAAAATATTTAAAAAAAAAGAAAAAAAGGAATTGCACTATTCTGCATATACCTATAGCCTCAACTTGAAGAGAAACATCCTTCTTTCCCTTTATTATGCAAATTCATTCTATGATAGGAAAAAATATTAAAAAGTAAATTTCTAATGAAATCCTATCCTCTGTACTTTAAATCTCCTCCTACCCGTTAAATGAGACACTTAAGTACTATCTAAATTACTACAATATTCTGTGGGCTATGCACATGGCCCAAGCTGCTGTAGAACTAAGTACTTCACAATCTTTTAGCAATGAAATAAGCTACCTCTAGAAAAATATTATGCTCATTTTCAGAGAGAAAATTAAGGCTGAAGGAGGCTTGCACATAAATATCAATGAAATTAGGCTATGAGAACTGGCATTAGGTCAACGAAAATTAAGCAAGAAAATATTTCATTGCTAGAATAAATAATTTGCATTTACCACATGCAAAAAACAGAATTTCCAGAATGCTTTCAGCATCTGCTCAGTGAGATCAGAGCTCACAAGCTCTGTCAGCAGCAGTCAGCTTCTGAACACAGAAGTGACTTTGAAATTAACATTTTTTAACCTTAAGAGACCTCACCTTACTGGTTTGGACTTCAAAACAATACAGATTTCAAAATAAACAACAAATTTATACCATTCCAGGCATGGCTTATTTCCTAACAGCTTAAGCATAAAAAAAAATAAATTATTCATTAGAAATTGTTGTTTCATTTTCTTCCTTAATATCTGTTTGTTCAGAGTGCCTAATTTGAAGCAGCTCAGTCCTTCAGACAAACTTCCCCCCACCCACCAAAAAAAAAAAAAAAGAAAAGAAAAAAAAAGAAAAAAAAAGGAAAAAGAAGCTCTGAGTCTGTTTTTGGAGAAGCAGATTTATTCAGATAAAAATCAGTCGCCTTCCCAGAATGCAGAAAAATGTAATTTTACTTGGGTTTGAGGAATTTGGTTCAAAGCTCTGAACTAGAAAGCAATATATACAGTTATTAAACAGAGTAAGGGGATTAACTCTACAGAGTGTTATTGACTACTCTGGTCTCATTAACTGGCATTTTATTTAGATAAAAATGTCAACTTAAACATCATATTTTTGCGTCAGAAGTTAGATCTGAAGAATAACGTTACAAATGAATATGCATCAGCAGCTCCCCAGTCCACAGCAGCTCTTTCCGGGGTCTCCCCTGAAACTCACGATTGAAGTTGTGATTTTGGTTTGCTACATGCCCATCAAGAGAAACTGCTTTAAAAAGAAGTTGTCCTGTGGAATGGGAGAAGGGTTTCTGAGAAGCAGCTTCACTCGAGCACGTACGAGCTTAGCGCAGAAAGCTGGTGTCTCTCTGCCTTTCTCCTCCAAGAAGGGAATGAAGAAAGGTTAGGGAAAGAGGCCCGGGTTCCCGGTGGACTTACGCCTGCTTTCAGATTTTATTATGAAACTGTGAAGCTAATTATGTGTATGATAACTTCAGTAACTACTTTTCATGCAGAATCACAGACCAGAAAATAAAGAAAGCATGAATGGAAAAGCCTCTCTTTTAAACTCGGAGCAGCTCACAGAAGGCACTGGATACGGCAGCAGGCCGCAGCCAAACCTCCGCACTGCAGCACGGAGCGAGTGACCCCTCAGGGTGTTCCAAGCCCTCCCAAACACCAGCACAAACCCCAACAGCCCTCACAGCTCATGCTCCGTAAAAATGTCCACACAACACCGAAGGGCACTCTGAAAACAGAGGCACAACAGAGCACCTGCTTACCAGCAGGGCACCGTGGCCACCGGCATGGGGCATCCTCCCAGCCATGCTCCAAAGGCCTTTAGGAGCCAAGCTCCTACCAAATTAACCACAGTCAGGTACCTATCTATTTTTTTGGATTCTACATCCAAGAAAAGTGGGAAACCATGCATATAAAAGGGCAAACGTCCTCACTAGCCAATTCACGTGTCGGAGCCATGCAGTACTGCAGATGCACACTCCCTGTCGATACCCCCGGTGAATCTTTGGGCACTTGCTAGGTTTGCGCTTGTTACCACAGGGATGTGCTCCTTCCTTCACGGCATTTTGCTGAAGTATCAGCATTCCTCCTAAGATACCTACCTGTATCATTCTTTCTGCAGGGCCCAGACTTCACGTATGCAGTAGTATTTCGTGGCTGCATGATTATGTTCAAGTAGAGCTGTTGGTACATTTCACCAATGTCCTCCACAGGACACACTCTGTTTCCAGCATCATCTTAACCACAACAATGCAGCACATTTACCTCCAAACGGAGGTACAGCACATATCCCTGCAGCTACTGCTAAATGAATCACTAGCAACCAGCCTCAAACACAGCTTGCAAAGGTTTGTTCAGGTTCCACCACTGTTCCCACACTCCCCTTTCTTTAATTGAAGGTTTGCTTTTAGACCATCAAATGAAGACTGGGATGTTGCGCCTAGCTGTTCTATACTTCCTAAACAGCATTCACAGCCTTCCTAAGTTTTACTGTTGGAGGTGATAAGGGTTGAACAAAGTGGAGGTTTTGAAGCCTCCGTGGGGAGAACAAAAGGCTTCCATGCTGAATTCATATGAAAAAACACACGTATTTCAGTAAAATGTATATATTTATTTGTTTTTAACCAAGTGGTATGTCACTGAAAACCCTTGTGTAGGAACAATTATGTTTTTATACATTTGCCTGAAGTTTGGCTACCTTTGGTTTCACACACTTGCTTAAAGCAGCACATGCTGGCACAGTTTATTCATCTTCCTGTATGAAAATAAACTGTGCTTCCATGCGCTTTTACCCAAACGTAGCTGCCTACACAAGCAAAGTTGTTCTGTATAGGCACTATTTAGGATGGGCAACAGAAATATGAATCACTGCAGATGAAGAGATGCAAAGAAAAACAAAAAAGGGGCTGTATGTCTCAACTGCTTATGTAGTCTTCTTGGCTGTACGGAAAGCTATGACACGCATGCTAGTAATGTTGTTTAGCCATATTTCTGGAAGGTGACCGGGGATAACTGTGACGGTACTAGGCTGTAAAAATAATGCAGTTAACTCTGTGATGTCATTACACCCACTGTTAATTGCCATGGTCTCACCAATGTCAATAAAACTTGAAATTCTAGTTTTAAAAATGTTATTTTTTGAATTATAATATTTAAAAATATTATAGAAATGGGCATTAATCCTGTACCAAGGGTAACATTCCCCTTAGATCATGCTGCATAGCAGTTTCAGAATCCTACTCCTTATTTTTCTTTCCCTATGAGGCCACCTGGTCACTGTTCCCACTCACCTGAGCATCAACTCAGGGATCAGATCCCCTGAGTCAGTCCTGAACTGTCTTCAGTGCAGTACTGCATGTCTTTGCTCCTCCCCTTCCCCCCGGGACCAATGTTCTCACCACTTTAAGGTAACATTAATAATTAACAAAGAGAAAAAGATACCCACACTGTAATTGTCCTCTGTCATACAGCAGCTTTGAGATTTTTCCTAAGGCTAAGAAAGAAAATAGTCAACCAACCTTTTAAACATTATCATGCATCAGTGATTACTCTAAGTTTATTATCCTTCAAACAAAAACAATGACAAAAATCAACTGATTATACCCCACTAACTTTTATTAGGAGATGGCATTTCAGAGGAAGGTACAGACTTCACAAATTGTCTTAGCTAATACCCCATCATCAGGCTACAATGTTTGGCAGTGATGTGTAGTATGTGGCATTTGTGGCCCTATTGAGGAAAACTATTTTAAGTCTAATTAACATGAAATTTTTAGAATGCAAATGCTTTTCATTTATACATAAAACAAAATGCCATGACATTTCTTCCATCCATTTATCATAAACAAGTTAATTACTGTGTAACAAATAGCTCCTGCTAGAATCTGTATGTTTTGAGGATGTTAGAGAGCTGACTCAGGCAAATAAGATGAACCACAAAGTAGTAGTTAATAGCTTATGGCATACTTATAATAAAACAATGACTCTGTAAAAGCTCTTGTTGTCAAATTAAGGCTAAGCTATTTCCATTGGAATAAGTCAATTATAAGCAGCCATTATCTGTTTAAACTTGATTCAAACCTAGAATACTTTACACACTTTTATTTTGATACATTCATAACACTGCATACATTTAGGAGCTGGATATTATAAAGCTTAGAAAGGAAATGCTTGCTTTATTGCCACACAGTTTATCCCCGAGCCATGTAGCGTCTAAACTTCTTGACGCTGGCTGAGGCTGATAGCTGTGCTGAGGGCTACATCCTACATAATTTCTGATGAACAAATCCTTGGGCAGTATAAACTGTCCCAGGACTCCCCATACATCTTTCCGAAGGACTAAGTGAGGCTTACGCAGCATACAGATTTTGTGTTTGCTGGAATCCCCTGAAAACAATTTGAAATACGCACACTTTTTTTCCCCAAAACCATGAAATCACTGACAGGTGAATCCCTACCTACTTTTTTTTTTTCCTCCAGGCAAACAGCCCCATTTGGCCTGAAGATGAATTACTGAATGCTGATGAATAAGATGGTGGTAGCTGGCAGCAGAGCTTTGCGTGGTAAGATGGTGTGAAACAGTACATATGTCAATCTATCAAACATGTTAATGTAAGCAATCTGAACCCATTTTTGGTCTGATCTATTGTACAATACTTCACCCAGATGGAAGAAAGAGATAAACATTTTATGCTTCAGACATATCAAGTGTTAGGAAGTAAAATTAAACCTAAACTGGAAAACTACCAATTTTACATGCTAGAGTATATATAAAGAACAACACAAGCACGAAGAATTTTGATGCAGCAGATTTTCTCCCCCATTATTGTACAAGTTAATTACATATATTTGTTTCCTATGATAAATAGCAGCATGTATTTGACTGCTGATTAGAAGGTGTAAAGATGATAGCTTACTTATTAGCAAACACAGCATTTGCACTTTTTTCTCTTTCTCCTTCAGTTGACAAAATTCTTATAAATCACGTAACTAGTGACAATGTTATCAGGACATGAGTCCTCCAAGTGGTGCATGCATACATAATATTTTGAGGGCCAGTTCAGCCCTAAACGAATGGCAGGTTTGCCATGACTAATGTAAAACTACAACTGGACCCCAAGGATAAAATTAGCGTTCATTAAATATATACTTTCATTCAAATCAACTTGACAGCCTATCTAAATATAATTTCATATTTAAAGATGATCAGTTGCAACTGAAATGAAATGACAGCCACTATGCTGTCATTGCTAGCTAACTCCTCTAAACAGACCTTCTGCTCCATACCTATTGCCCAGCTACATAAACATGCAGCACAATATACTGAGCACTAAACCACAAAAAAAATACTCCTTCAGGCATGTATTAATGACATGATTTTCTAGTCTTTGAAGGACTCTGTATATCAAATGATTTTCAAAGCTAAAATGTGTGAAATATACTCAGTTTACAAACTGACCTGGAAGGCCATATGATTCATAAGTTTTGGAAAAATTGCTACTAAATATGTAAACAATTGGTACTAAGTCTCTAATATGTTACTATTTTGTTATATTCTTAGGTTTGTCTATGTCCAGTCCCTAGCTGATTAGCTTTCCAACCAAAAATAAACTCCCAAACATCTCCTAACTGATGCCAGGCCAGTCAAGAGAATTCCTAAACAGCAAAACAAAGACGATCGGGCTTAGAAACAGAACTGATTGCCAACTCATGTAGAGAAAAAGCATCCAGTCCTGGATTCCGCTGAAGCCAGAAAGAATACAACTCCCCCTCTCTCTAGAAAATCAAAGTAACAGAGCAGGTGTTTGCTCTGGAGGAAGACAGAAATCCCAGCTTTCTGGCAGAGGAATATGCATGTGAGTAAATGTACTCAGGAGAAAGTAGCAAAGGGTTTATAACCCCTTGTGTAGAGTACCAAAACCTGTTGTGCTCCTCAGTTCCTGCAGCGTACTACGTTTTCAGAACTGCTGTAGCATCCACTAGTGGTTAGTGATTTAACTTAAGGGGGGCCATGGAGGGGGGGAATTTTGCTCTTCAAAAATTCACTTCAGAGTAAAACCATGATTTTCTGCATCATGCAAATACAAAGTTTAATTATTTTTAACTTGAAAGAGAGACAGATCAATACACAGGATAATCTATTGTTATTTGGATTACGAAGACGTCTCAGAGTTTACAATCACAAAAGTGGTTATAATCCTGCAATTACTATAAAGCTAATTGGTAGTTTCTTTTTGCCTGTGTTTTCATGTTGTCAGTGGGGCAGTAATGAAAATGAATGCCACATTTGTGAACAGAATGTCTGTAGGCTTGTTTACCACATTTCCAACAACAACGTCTGCTTTATCATGCATTTCAAAGCAGAGATAATTTAAGGATCTCTGAATTTCATACATAAAAATACTTTCTAAAATATCAAATGTAGAGTCCCTTCAGACAGGGTGGGAGTGCGAGACTTAAAAGTGAAGCGATGACCTCGCATACTATAGGCAAACATCCACCTGAAGCAGACAGCACGTGGACTTCGAATGATTCATCTGTATTCAAAACTGTGCTCAGGTAAACCACTTAGTGTTTCATCCTCCTACAAACATAATTCTGCAGACAATTTCACCATCAAACCCAGCATCTTTAAGTCTCCTTTCACCTCCCCAAAACACAGTTATTGCAGCACCCATTAAGCATTTTATTCCACTTACCTTTCAGTAGCTTCTGCCCTTCCATGATACTTTGGGAGACGAATGCTGTGTAGTCTTCTTCTGAAAAGCCAGGCTTGCATGTGGGTCTAACTGTAAGATCCCCATCGCGTGCCTGCAAAATCAAAGCAAGAAAAGCACACACCATGACTTTTGTGGTTTGGTACAATGCTTTGTGCCCAATGACTAGGTGTTCAGGCACGGACAAACATGAACAGTAAAGCAGTGTGCAAGTAGAAACCATTTATGCTAAAGTGCCTATCTGTTGGACTGGATCCATACTGTAGCTGCAAAAATAAAATGGGCCAGAAAATAGTTGCCTGAGTACAATAGAAATCATTGTTTGTAGGAAGGCTGGGATACTGGGCACTGTCAGAAGAGGGGAGGAAACAAAGAGCAGCAATTCATCAACACGAGCAGCGCTCGCACTGGAGCCACGCAAAGGCCTTATGTTGCAACACCCAAATCACCCGAGTTTTGCTATTGAGAAACCGGGCAAGGCCCTGGCCTGAAGGAGGAGAAGCACCCCCAGCTCGCAGCAGCCTCTGCAGCTCGCAGCCTCCTAAAGCCCCCTCGCTTCCCCTGCAGCGGCCCCAAGCCTCTGCTGGCTGCTGTCCTGTGACCCCCCAGGCTCTACGCTTGCCCGGGCTGCAGGGAGGGATGGAGGGGAGCCCAATTAAAACCTAGCAATTAGCGCAGCCCCTCGCACAGCCTGCCGGGGTCCAGGGGCTGCGCTCAGCTGCTCCGTTCTGACTTCGTACCGCGCAGTTAGGGGACAGCCCCTGCCATGGGGACAGGCTTGCCCAGCCGTAGCGGTCCAGGATCCTTGGGATGGGGACACCCACCCCAGCAAGGAGGGTCCAGACACCGCTCTTCCAGCTCCCTGGAAGCACATCGGCCGGCAATCCACGACAGGTGATTTATGCACAAGCAAGTGCCGGTGGCAAGGGATTTCTAGCAGTGCTGGGCTGTCAGCTGGGCTAGCCAGAGCGTCGCTTCGCGATGCCGGCTGTGCCCCGGACTCCTCTGGTCCCAGCAGCGCAGGATGAAGCCCAAGGACCAGGAGAGCCACTTCCCTGAGAAAGTGCAACTCCGGGCGCCCACCCGCATCCCCCGGGCTGCCGACGCACTCTCAGGCACAGACATCGCTGCATTACGGAGCCAGGAGGGAGGAGAAGCGGAGGGTCCTTTCGGACGAGCTTAGTAAGCAGAAAGCAAGCCAATGGACTCTGCTAAAAAATCACGCCCGGGAGACGGATGCCAGCTACTGCATGGGAAGTGCAAGAAAGCAGCGGCTCTGGGGACTGACCGTCGCTGGCAAGATGTTGCGATTAGGAAACATTTCAAAGGGGCTGACTGAAGGTAACGGGCTCCGGATCGGAGATCAGCCCGTTGCTGTAACCGCGCTCGCTAGCCGGGAGCGCATCGGGGCCGTTCCTGCGCACCCGGCCCCTCCCCAGGGCTCAGGCTCGGGACATCGCCGACCCAACTTGGCGCTGGGGGATTTAAGCAGGAAAATAAGCGGCTCTTGTCCCTGCTGCCAGCCCCGGCACGGCGCGGAGCAGCGGCCCCGCTCGCACCGTGACACCGCGGGCAGGCACCCGGCGATGCTCTGCAGCCAGCCCCTTACCGGGGGGAGGAAAAAAAAAAAAAAAAGAAAAAAAAGAAAAAAAGAAAAACCAACAAACTTTTCAGCCCGTCACACGCTTCAGGCCCCCTGGGGGCGTTGAGGGGCGCAGGAAAATAAAAGTTGGCGGCGGCGGCGCGGGGCGGGCAGCGCGGATGCTCGCTCCCCGCAAGTTCAGGCGGCGCCGCGCAGCGCGGAGGGCAAGTTTCGCCGGCACCGCGGAGGTAACGGGCTTCGGGCGAACGATGGCGCTGAAAATAATCATTGCAAAGAAGATGCATATATAAAAATAATAATAAATGAACGCATGGATAAAAGGGAAGGGGGAGCCCGGGCAAGCTGCCGAGACGCCGCTCCCCTCCCGACGGCCCCGAGCCCGAAGTTGCTGCGGATGCTGAGGACGGCGGGCGGCAGCCCGGGGCGGGGGGGGGGGGGGGGGCGCGGGGAGAGCCGGTCACCCCAAAACCTCCCCGGGGCGCCCCACTTACCGCCGCCGAGCCCCAGACGAGCAGCACCAGCAGCAGCCGCGAGCCGGTCCTCATCGCCCCGGCGGCGCCCGCCCGCCGGGCTGTGGCGGTGCGGCTGGCCGCCCCGTGCCGCGCGGTGCCGGGGACAGCGGCTCGGCTCCGCTCGGCTCCGCTCGGCTCCGCTCGGCTCGGCGCGATCGCGCCCCGCTCCTGCCGCCGCCGCCGCCGCCGAGCGCCCGCTCCGGGCTGCAGGTGAAGCGCTCGCTGCGCGCCGCCGCTGCCGCCGCCGCCAGGCCCCGCCCCCCGGCCCCGCGGGCACGCGCCGCCTTAAAGCGGCAGGCGCCGCCCCGCCGCCTGGCGGGGTGAGGAGGCGGCTGTGGTAGTGGAAGCTGGTTCTGGTTCTGGTTCTGGTTCTGGTTCTGGTTCTGGTCCAGGTCCAAGTCCTGGACCTGGACCTGGACCTGGACCTGCCCACGTTTTGTGGAGCTCTGTGAGCGCACAGGGACAGCGGGCAACGAAGCTCGGGGAAAAAAACGGACAGAAAAGCTTGAGTATTTAGGCAAAATAACAGCATATCTGAGGGAAAGATGTGTCCAGTGAGGGATAAACTAGTGTACCAGCAGGAAAAAATGCATCCGCTGAGGAAAAAGAAGGGTCTTCAGGGGAAAGAAGTAAAGTACTCAGGGGAAAGGCAGCCAGTGGGGAAAAACCTAACGCATCCAGGTGAAAAACTCATATATCTGTAAGGACAGATCACACAGGGGAAAGATGAGTGGATTCTGTGAGAAAAGCCCAGCTTTTTCTTTCTGTGAGAAAAGCCCAGCTTCTCCATGAGGAGAAGGCTGTGTGTGGGGGGAGAATCACATCCACAGGAGAAACCAGTGTGTCAGTGAGGAAAGCTAATACACGAAGAGAAGAAAAGCTAGCGTACTCAGAGAGAAAAAAGCACAAATATCTGAGGAAAAGTGGCCTGCCCTGAGGAAACGCAGCCCCTTCGCTGCAGAGGCCTGTGCCAAATTTCAGCCACGGGCAGCCCCTCACAGCGGGGCTCCCGCCTTCGGGCGCTGCCCTCACCTCAGTCCAGCTTTGGGCAGGAAAAGGGGAAAGGCAGAAAAAGGAACTGGCTCCTCGGCGGTTTAAATGACCCAGTCCTTCACCTCAAGGGAAACAGGCGTGTCAGGCCCGGTCCACATTCACATCAGTAGGGAGTAAAGCTAACTCCACTAAACGAGAGGGTTCCTGCTGTAAAAATACAGGCAGATCAAAGCAGGCCCAGAAAGCAACACTCCAGTCAGTTTGGGTTTGCGCAGTACTCTGGAAAGGGAAAGCAGCGATTTCAAGCGCTAAGTACGGCTCCTGTTATTCCCATCCAGCCTGAACCTGGCATCCAAATATGATCTTTTCCCTTTCTGAATGCAGCTCAACTCCGCAAATAAGTGTTCTCAGGCATGTATATTTTGTGCATATAAATCCAACATCAATTTGCATAAATAGATGCATACTATCTGATGTACGTGCAAAATCAGACATCGCGGCTGAAAAATCTAGCCATTAAACTATTCTGTTAGATTCACACATTTTCTAAGGAATGAGACACATAAATCCACTGACTGCATCTTTTGCTATTGAGTAGATTTAATAGCATTGTGTTAACACCTAGAGATGTTAGCAACGAACTATGGTAAGCTCTGTAGGCACGTATAATGAAAAGACTGTTCCTACCCCACCAATTTACAGTCTTGGTGGATTATAGGGTTTGTTTAGTTTTTAAACAAGAATTTCTGAGCACATTATATAACATCAAATAAATCCCATCATTTTACGGAATTTAGTGTATACCCCTTTTTTATGAAACACGAACAAAATCAAAAATAATCAGTTGACACTATGATAGCAAAAATAAATCCTTATATATACATACAATAATCTAAATTTGTTCCTTGTATTTTTATCCTAAATTCCAAAGTTTGGAGGAGATTGTACTAGGCTGAAGGGCAGCTGCTCCTGCTATGTAAATAGAACTACAAGTACTCTGGAGACTTCTGGGGATATTTTGGATTTGCGCAACTAAAGCGTGAATATTTCCTTCTGCATACCTATGGCCAGTTATTTTGACTCTTGCTGGACTACAGCTGTTGCTATGCATGCGCTTACTCTCTTTGATAACTTTGTTAATGTGACAAGTTCTACAAGTATTGTCAAAATAAGTCTGACACCACAACAGATTGTGAAGAAAAGGCAGAGCAGTAGTGAAAAAAAAATAGAATTCTTCAACATGTTTACAGTTGATTCCTAATCTGATGGCAAATTGATTTTTTTCCCAAACTAGTTTGCCATCCCTCTTTCCTAAGCTGTAGTTACTAATTCTATTCGTGGGGAATGACTGCAAATGGAGTGAGTTATTCTTTCTGGATATGTTTTCCAATTGCATCTTCATTAACACTGACCTATGTGAGACCAAAGGTAGTTTCACAAAGTGAGGTGTTTCCAGAAGGATCAGATAATCTGAAAAGGAGAGTACAAGGCCAGTGTTCAGCCAGTGGAAATCACTGGTTTACAGATGTGGTGGTTTTCACTCCACCTTCTTCCATCAACTCTCAACATGGACTAAGTTCTGGAAGGAATTATAGTTTTGCTAACTGATTAGCTAACTTTTAAACCATCTCCTTGTTTGGAAGCTATTAACGTGAAGTGTTCAAAAATGCCCTCCTGCAGGTCTTTAAGGAAAATTAAAATATGCCATTTATGTTTTTGTAGCTACTGAACTTTCACAAGTTACTGCATTTAAGAGTACAGGTCTGAGCTGGGGCTGAACATGTGTTATTTGAGAGGGTTAGCTTCAGATTCTTACTTCACTTTGAGTCTGTTGGGAGACTGGTTATCAATTGCTATTCTTGCATAAAAAGGAAACAGGAAGCTCTCCCATCTAACATACGAATGCTACAATATGTGGATTTAGCTGGATGAAGACATTTAAGAGTGTATATGTGCACATTAAATCAACTTGCTAAACACCTCAAGAGCAAAACTGCTGATCCTAAGAGCCAACTTGCTATCCTACACAACGCTCAAGAGAATAAAAGGCTCATAGATGAGACATCTACAGAACTGACTGTGCCAAGATAATGAGGAGAACAGAGTACACAAGGGATTTTTCTCTCCTTGATGCACATATGTAATTCCTATTGACAGCAGTGGGAGTTGCACGTACATATCAAGGGGACAATAGAACTGTTAGTAAAGGAGATGAGTATCAGATGTGAGCTGTGTTTCCATGGGTAGAGAAAGAGAGAGGAAGGTGTGATCACTGAGGGACAGTACAACACACAATAAAATTGTCAAGCAGCTATCAAATACATGAAAGCATGGGAATAACAAATTAAATGGACAGGAAGTGAGAAAACAAAGTCTCGAGAGACTTTTCCCTTCCTAGCTTAGGGCTGATATCTGAATTTCTTATTTGGGAAATATTCCTGCTGGCTTAACCTGTTCAGTTCTCTGTTAAGTAAATATTACACTGAACTCAACTAAATACATATGGCCTAGATGCTAAGGATAATAAGTGTTTTTATTAAAAAATCTGACAAACAAGGAGAAATGAAACATACATTGCGTAGCCCACGCTTCAGGTATCTTCTATGTGATCTGATGCTTCTTGCTTCTTAAATAGGAGATAGCTACTTAACCGGTGAATCAGAGAGGCATTATTACAAATTTTGGTTTGTGTCAAAAGCAATAACAAAGGAATGCATATGTACACAACCTGAGAAACAATGATGCTTCTGGATTGATAATGACAATTTATGAATTTGTGCCAGCAGTTCAAAACCAAAGTGAATGCCTTCAGATTCACTCTACATGTGGGATCTTTTTAGAATGTACAGGGCAGGTGGGACAGGATGAAACTGAAGAGTAAAGTTAACGATAAGACAAAGCTGTGGAGAAATTACTTATCAGGAAGAGATGTAAGTACCTACCAGATCTAGACAGAAGCCAACACAGGAAACAAAGAAGCTCCTGAGCAGGAAGAGCATAACCACAGAGGGAAAATAACTAACAGTAAAAACCAGACTTTAGTACCTTTATGTAATTCTTAGAAGCAACAGCAAATTGGTGGAACTACGCGAATGGTTGGGCACAGCTCAAGATCCTGATTTGTTATGATCTGGCTCTAGTACAAATCTAAAGACAAAATGATGAGTCACAGAGGAGAAAATGAATTGAAGAAAGAATACATAGAAAAAAGGAGCACAGAACAAGGACAGAATATTCATTAACTAAGCTGATTCTGTACTCCCCTGCATGTGCTACCTGTGTGCAAGGATCGCGAGAAAGATGCAGCTATCTTTCTGGTTTAACAAATCTTTTGAAGTCACATTTTCAGTCCTGCCAGATGTGCTGTGATGCCAAGGAATTTGAACTTTCTCTCTTTTACACTACCTTCTCATCAGTATGTTGTGGCTCCTATTGATTCTCCTTCTGAGTTGGTAATGTGAATGGCAATGAGGAAAATACAACTCCAGAGGCCCTGTACAAAACCTTCCTGCTCTGTTAATTACAGTGACCAAGGGAGGCCAACGTTAGTGTAGTCTGACCTCCAATTACGAGGCACGTTGTGGTCTCCTCACTGAACTGTGCAGGCATTGATGGCAGCTTGCCAGCAATGGCTATATTAAAATCAATTTAGAGATCCCAATTCTATATGTTTCACCATAGGTGAGGTAACACACCTTAAACTAATGTCATTCTTACTTTAGTATTGTAAAACCCAATTGACCTATGCAGAACAGTAACATTTCTACTACTTTTTTTTTGGGGGGGGGGGAGGGGGGAGGGATTAATTTATTGTATTCTTGCAAAAACTAAAGAATAAGGCAACAGTAGTCTGAGCAGTTTAAGATTTCTATCAATGCATTGAACTGCACTTTAAAGCAGTGGTATTAAAAACCAGAAACAAAACAAACTAACAAACAAAAAACAAGCAGAATTTGGATTATTCTCAGGAGATACAATGGGTGCTTATTTATGTCAAGATGCCCTTGCTAACAACTTCAGAGACAACCTGTGTGCCTCAGACACAGAAAATCTCAAGGGATGCCTAACACAGCACAAGACTCAGTTAGCTTCCCAGGCTGCTCTGTGACTCAATGCCTCTTATTCACAGAAACAATGAAACCTCACCAGATTTAGTGAAAAAAAAAGAAAAAAAAAAGATTAATATCCATTGTGCCACTTCACAAGTGGGTGGAAGACCACAGTTTCCCACTTTCCCAAGCAGCCTCGAAAACCTTGCTGATTTTAAGGTGCTCTTCATACAAGAGTGTGTTTAAGCATGATTGCGCCATCACCTCAGAAACAAAGAGTTACCTAAAGTAGTCATCATCTGAAATGGTTGCATTCACAGTAGCCTTTACATTATAACAGCAATCTGAGAAGAACATCATTGAAATAATATAAAACAAGTGATTTCCTTCCCATCCTCTCCATGCACCCTCCTCAGCGGCTGAGGAGGGGACACTTTATCTAACAAGTCCTGCCCCTGGCCATGTTCCCACTTAGAAATTCAACAAAATACCAGAGGAGGTGGGCAGGATTTAACCTCTGAAGCCCTACAGTTCTCTAATTTCTACTCTTTGCACATAAAAATTTCCAAATGAATATCAGTATAATTTAACTTTATGTCCCCAGGTTCTTATAGGGACTGCTGAAGGGGAATGAGGATTTTCCAGACTTGCAGATTTTCTGGGTTTGTTTATAGCAGCAATTCTCATCACTTTGCCATTTCCTTCCCTTCCTTCCCACTCCCCACTTTTGGAGGACATGACTCTATTGACATTGAAGTGTTCATATTAATACAATTTATTCCAGTCCAGATCTGAAAGCAAGTTACACTGGTACAAGCAGCAATATTGGTAAAGAAACATGCTTTTATTTAGCAAAAGCACAGGGTCCAGATCAGGCTTTCTTATATTATTGGCAATACACGTTTTTCTTCTTTATCAGAAAAAAAAAAAAAAAGTTTTCTTCTGCACAGATTGGTAAAGCATAAATAGAAGTTACATTCTGAGCACCTTTTGTGGCTCCCAGCTTGTTTGTATGCCTCCCAAATATTTTCTCCTACTGAATATATCCAACTGTTTTAGCACCTCAGTAGATACTCTAAATAGTGTGTGTGTGTGCATGCTAAATGCTGAGGCAGAGCTCCTCGGAGAAAGCTGGTTACCTTTTAAAAAATAAGTCATTTTCTAGAGCTGTCAGCATTTTTAGTCAAAAAACACCTGGAAGACAAAGCACTTCACAGGAGATAGCTTTGACAGTAAATGGACATGGATAGTAGAACTGTAAAAATGAGGAAATTTGGAAGGAGGAGAAAGAGAGGGAGAGATGTGTAAGAGATTATGACAAAATATCACATGCTGAAAGAGATTCAGCATATTCCCAATTAAAAAGGTAGTGAGAAATGTATAGAGTTTGTTGTTGTACAACTTCAGTCAAGTTCAAGATGTGTATGAAATTTCTGTGAACATCTGAATCCCTGGTTTATCTATAAATGAGGGTAATAATATGGAGTGGAGGAGTTCTCCTAATAACATAACATGCCTACGTTAAATAAAGCCGAGAGATGAAGGAAACTATTTAGGAATTCTGTATGCATTGTCAAATGAATGATATGGACTGACTGTGAGCCAAGAATAATAAAAACAAAAAGTCCTCCACCTACACACACAGAAAGGAAGTGTAGACTCACGCGGGTTAAAATTTTGCTAACTACCACTGCCAGTTATCACCTAACTCTACTGTTCAACTGATACTTTCTATTTCTGGATGTTGGTGAGGTTCTTGCATGAGCCCAAAGAGTTCTGTCTACAGGATAACTGCCGCGTTTGCCAATGTCTAGAAATATCTGAACTCTAAAGATTATTTTTTCAAGCTCATGCATTCATCTAGCGAGGCAATCTGTGATTTTCCTGTTAGCACTCGTGAGTGGATCCTGTGGTCTCACATCACCAGCTACACACATGCTTTCCAGCCAGGCTCTAACTTTGTCTAGGACACGTGTAGGCACTAAAAATATCAGTACATCCAAGACCAGGGATCCCCTGCCAAAGAGTAACTGAGAGGCAGTGGATGAGTGTGTGCTCTTGGTCTCTGTGAGACAGAAATGCTGGGCAGGTCCCTGCACCATCTTCCACTGTGAGCTACAGGCGGCAGGCTTGTGGCATAACAAAGCTTATTGTAAATGACATTTCTTCAGTTTTTGCGGTTGTGCTAGTCCATCTATAAGAGATGGCAAAATCATGTAACAGATTTTATTTTAGCCTAGGAAGAAGCACAGGATTTAGATGGGACATTTTCATTACAACGTTTTAACAACAAACACAAATTATACCTGGTACGAGTTACAGGCTGCATCAGGAACCTGTACTTTAGCTACCTGGATATTTCAACAGAATGGTCATTTACACAGCTGATCCTTAAGTCTTTTATGAGAGATAAACCCAGTAACCTTGCTGTGAAACCTCAGCAGGATGCAGATGCCATGATAATCCATATGAAAGCTACCACATTGTATTGTACGCTGTCAGACAAGTCAATTATTTTATTCCAGATCTAACATAAGCTTCTGTTTAGTAAACATGATGAGAGTCAAACTTTTACATATATATATATATAAAGTGCTTAATTTGCATGCAAAATTGCCGTAAGTATGTATGCAAATAGGAAAACTCAGGCACAGATGACTAATTAAGTGCATTTATGTGAGAAATTACCCAATGCACGCATGGATTCTCAGTAATTGTACACACAACTCAGATGCACGATTGCATATGTATTTTGGACACATAACTGATTGAAAAAATTGTTTCTCAATACTGTATTGGAATAACTGATGCACACGATCAGAAACACGACACCTGATTGGACTTTTGAAAGAAACGGCAGAAGCTTGTGATGAATTTTACAAAATGAACGGAATTTGCCATCTCTACCACTACCATTTTCCAATTTCCTTATAACCATAACGTGCGAATCTATGGTTTGAAAAGAGCCATTTCTGTAAGTACTGTAAAGAAACACTCAGCAAAACAAAATTAGTGTTACAGAACAAGAGACAGTAAACTTAAACCCGAGGTTTGAACCCTACTATTGCCTGTCCTGTATGTGTTTTGGAAATAAGCACTAAATTTTACTTCACGCGTCTTGATTATGTCTCAGTTCTTCTCACCAGAGCAGGGTTTGCAATATGACAGCACAATATCCCTTGGAAAGGTTCGGTGCATTTTGTTGAAAATATTGGCATCAGTCTGTTTTAATGTTCCAGGCATCATCAGTTATTATAGGTTCCTTTACCCCTAAATACTGATTGATTTTCTTTGTATCCCAAAAGTTAGAAAGTTCATGCTAACATTATTAACATTCAGTACAGTAAACAAATTACTTAAGTATCACATGATAAACGTCCCTGACCCCAATCTCCTGTGAAAAAAACTACCTGTCTGTATTGTTTTGATATGCTCTGGCTCCTGAATGCAGGCATATATCTTCTTTGTGATATTTTCCTATTTTCTGTTCTGTGCATTGTGTTCAGAACCGAGCATAATAGCAGTTAGGGTAGCACCTTTTTGTTTAGACGAGACATACAACATAAGGTTTACTGTTTCTGTCAGCCACTAATATAGGCAAAGGATACCTGTCCACCTTCGTGGGCACAGCTGAATCAGGAACATACACACACAGGGAAATGAAGAAAAGGGATGGGAGTGGGGTGTGCTGTGACTGTTTGCTCAGAGCCAAAATGCAGTTGTGCTGGAGAGGGACTCCTAGCAGCATTTTGAAATCTGAGGCTCTGAATGTAAAAAGTCAGAGAGGAGGAAAAAGGGACACACTGTTTTGTTTTGTTTTGTTTTGACTTGGAACAAAATTCCTCGGATTAGATTTCGGGAGCATTTGAAGTAGACTTTCCGCCACTAAGTGGTGCTATATACAGTACAGCATCTTTATGATACCGCATTTACAGGGAAGAATAAACCAGAGCACTGTCAAGCTGATTAGACTGATGTAGACACTTAACAAGTGTCCATTATGCTGGTTTAATCCTTCTGTGGCACTGGATAAATCAGGAGGAAGAACAGGCCAATCCAGATGATTAAAGAAATCCAAAGATTGAGCCCAGGCATGCAGCTTCTAAAATGGAGGATTACAGAAAACAATTCTAATTTTTTAAAAGCTTTATCTGGCTTATTTTGTCCCTTCTTAGTTATTAGTATTGTCTTCTCCAAGCTTATGGGTGTTTAAACCTGAAGTACACACCCAGTAATACCAGAGAAACAAACTGGTATTAGTTAATTATTGCTATTATTCTCAAACAACTAATATTATTCTTAAAACATACCCTACTTTATATCAATTTACACACACACACAAAAAAAGAGTATGTTCCTTCTGGAGTACATATCTACATGTATATTTACCCCCTCTCACCCTCCAGAAAATGTGCACTGTAAAAATAGGATATAAATTTGGAAGGAGAATGCAAGCTTGCAACTTTGTCTATCCTCAGTCCCAGGAGAAGTGTAAATACAGCAGAGAAAGGAAATATTCTGACATTTTGACACCCATGCAATCTCTTGCCCCAAGCAACTATACATGTTGCCTCTCAGTCATGGCTGGTGCAATATGTCCTGGGTATGGACCAGAGGAAAAAACCGCTATCCCAAGAATGGAGAGACTGAGTTCAGGAATCACAAGACTTGCCTCCTATTCTAAAGAAGAAGCAATTTATTCAGCCTCAGTGGGTGAAGCAGCTTTCTCCTTTTCTCTACCACTGGTATGTCCTAGAAAACAAAGGAAAGATGCGGAGAAAGGATGGAGCACTGAACCGTCACTCATGTTCCATGACCCCTCCTGGTCCCAGACACAATCCGACATCTGGGACTGGGCATATTTGATCAGACCAAAGGACCTTAAAACATTTCCTCACTCTGAAGCCTGATCTATATGCCTATAGAATTGGTCTGCTGAGCTAACTGTCTTTAGAAAAGAGGTGGAACTTCTGCAGAGAGGATTTGCTCCTTCTGTGGGCTGTGTTTGTGTGCAGGGTGCCAGCTCATACACTGTCTTCCCAGAGAAGTGATTTAAATCAAGAGTCACAAGCTGAAAGGGTATCAAAGCTGTATAGGAACCGATTACTGCTATAAATTTTCCTGAAACAAACCAATGCTTTGCTGATTCTTTGGTTGTTTTCAGGTAGAACTATTCAGAAGATGCTAGTGTTAACTCACACATTGACTCCTCAATATTTTTCATTTTTGCTCCATGAGATTATTTTTAGCTGTTGTGCATCAGCTCTGCTTCTGAAAATATTGATAGGTAGAGGTTTCAGGTTCTCCTCGAAAATAACAAATGATTTATTGATGGAAATACACTGATACAAATATATCCATAAAATTAGTGTTCCTCCCCCACTGTTTTTTAAATGAAGTTAGAGACAGATGCTAGAGACAGATGCGAATTTCTCAGGAGAGAAAGAAATATCACAGGTAAATCAGTTTTATACCAGAAAATCTGATAACAATGAATAGAAGAGATGAAAAATAAGTAAACTTTTAACAGAAGAATGAACCCTTTTCAATTTTAGAGGAAATGACAACACCTAATTAACTTTATATGAGTTATTTATATTATAAAATCATTTCTAAGTCTCTCAAAGTAGGTAGATGTAAACACATAACAAGAAGCAGAAGCTAATCCAAAATGTCCTAAGGAGAGAGCAGGAGAAATGCAAAATTAGAGTGTCACAAACAAGGTCAGCTGCAGATTCAGAAGCAATATGATTCTTCTGACAGTTACTTCTTTCCCATGCAACTCTAAAAATATTAAAAAAGAAATCAAGAATTTGCATAAAACAATGATCTAACAGATAACTGTTAGGTGACCCTAGAAAGTATTCTCCATCCATACTAAGCTTTTCACATATTAAAGTAATAACCTGTCCCAAACAAGGAAAAACTTGAAATCTCAAAAAATAAATAAATCCTAACTCAAATATATGAATTAGTCAACATATTGTTTCACAAATTTTGAAATATTTTATTTACATGTTTGAAACACGCATTTACACATTTTCAGTTGAAAATATATTTACATTGGTCCAAAATTTCTCTGGCAAGTTTGTGACTATCAGTGGGTTCATCATCACAGAGCAGATCCTCAGCACCTCTGCATTCCAAAATTGGGGTCCCGCCTATCCAGCTGCCTTGTATGGGAAAATTAATCTCAAATCCTTTCCCCCATGTATCCTCCACCTTGTTCCTGGTTGGACCTGCAAGGGCTTTCAAGTTATTTTTTGAATCTCTTCATTTAGGAGACACAAGTTGTACAAGAGAGCATTAGACAGTGAACGCAGTCCTATAGTGCTTTACTGTTTGGCTTTGGGAATTCACAGCTGTGTTTGCCCACAGCTGTTAACCCCAAGTTCAGTCTTGGAGTCCCTTCATCATTAAGAGATGCTGTATTTATGAGCAGTTTGATGCTGTTGGGACATCAGTACTTATATTTGAAGCCATTGCTGGCACCAGCATGAACATGTTGTGTTATGTATGCTATGTGTAATTGCCATTTTTGTATACGCTGTCTGAAATGGATTCAAAACAATGGTTCAGAAACTACAAGAATGTATTTTTCTTTGAAAGTCTAACTTAATGCTACTCTGGCTGAAGGCTGGCCATCTTGCCTACCTAAATCTATTACATTTTAAACAATTTTTCAGCTCCTGGCAATTCACACTTATAAATTCTGAGAACGCTCAGTATACATCAGCCCATTGCTTTTATAAATTGTAAAGATTTTGGCATTACAGTTATTGTTCTAATATTCTAAAAACTTGCTTTCGTGGACTGTTTTATCTTTAGTAATTACTTGGAAAAAAGCAAATACAACTACTTACGTGGAGAGAACAATCAAGGGAAAAAACTGAAAATATGGCTTTATACTACTAAGAGACTAAGATATTACTTCTCAGTGTTAGTCTCACTCACTAAAAACTTGTTTAAATATTAGACATAATTCCTGCAGTGGTAGAAATGGATAAGAAACTTGAAAGCTCCTGTATGAATTTGCAAGAAGCTTTCTGCTAAGAAAAATAGAGATAATAGATTTGGAATATAAATGAAGCACCAGGTAGATTTTCCCACTATAGAATGAGTACATCTTATATGTATACTAATCTGCACACTACAGACCACAGAATAGTACAAATACTGCTTAAAATCTGAGAGAAAATATAAAATGTCATTTATGCCAAATATCATAAACTACCCTTTCAATCCTTTCATCTATCAGATTTTATGGGGAGTGGAGACAATAGCACTCCCTCACAGAAAATATAAAGAAGTTAAAAAGTGAAATCAATATCGTAAGAAGAACATCTAGCTGAAAATATTTAGCTGAATCCCGAGCAATATAAAAGGGAAATGTTTCTGTTGGACTTACTGCCTAGGGCTTTAAATTGCTGTATGCTATCATGCAGTATGGACTGTATTAATTATCTAATTTAGACATTTATGTGGTCATCAGACAAGTGGGAACCTGGAGAGAAATCCCTAATTAAGACTTGGGAGTTTCATAAGGGGCTGTTATTGCATGGTGATAAAATATTATTTTTGTCTTATCTTATGAATGTGTCAGGGCAGATTATGTTAAACGCTACCTACATGCATAATCAGATGACATATCTCTGGCAAGGCCCACAGATAACAGTCTACAAATGGGTATTTTTTATTTTACAGTTCAGTGATAAAAGAGGAACAAAACTTTCAGATTCAGAACTACAGCAAATCCATCTCAGCTGTGTCTGGGGTGTCCCACCACCCGCATTTTCCTTGGGACTTGGGGACAGGGTATTTGGTCTGCACTGATGGTTGCAACAGCTGGAAGCCTGCTCCTCTTCACAGCATCTGGAACCATTCTGTTGGCTCTGCATTGCTGAACCCTCCAGACATTCCCTTTCTGGTCCCTGACATGCTTCTTATGCAATAAACCACTGGTAGGTGGATTAAAAACATCAGAAATTCAATTCTACACAAGAAATCCCTATCGGATTGCTGAGTTTAACCTTTACAAAGAGATGAGAACAGGGCAGAGACTGGCCATTTAAAGCTCCACGTTTCATTCCATTCAGATTATAACCACATCTCTCGGCATTACGAGTTTGTTGTGAATGCAAAAATACCAGCTTTGAAGATCTTTCTGTCTTGATGAGCTTCCTGGATAAAGTCAGAGCTGCTGTATTTTGTGCATGCAGCCTTCCGATCCTCATTCTCAGCTGCAGGATTGACTTGAACAACAGCATTCACTTAAGGATCTCTTTCCTCATTAGGTATTTTGACTTCGCAAAGAACATGGCCAGCTCTACTGCTGAAGTAAAAGGAAGTAAATTCAGGGAACAAAATGTATGGGACAGTTTTATTTTTTATTTTATCCTCTTGGCATGCTGGTAACAACACTGTTGATATCAATAGCAAAACTCCTGCTATATCTTTTGGGACCAGTGCTTAGCTGTTACTGGAAAAGTAAATGCTTATGAAGTTATAATTTCATTTATTTATGTGTATATATATATGTATTTATATGTATAGGTACATATACAATACACACATATAATTATACATATAATACAAACTATAAATACAACTATATATTTGCATAACATATACATATATATATGCATTTAACACTACAATTCCATTTTGAGATTATTCAAAGCGCACATTGCAAAAACTCCATCACCTTCCACCTAGATAATATCTTTTTTCATTTTCTGTTATTTACAAGTATGCATAATACAAACTGACAAGTGCTATAGCTGAGGAAAAGTGGCGAGAAACAAGGACCAAAGGTCTTTGCTAAGTCGCAGGATGAAAGGTGGCTTCGTATAATTTTGCAGGAGGGATTCAATTTCACAGATCTCCACACGAGAAATGGGGATATTAATGGGGGTTGGCAACCAGCAAACTCAATAAAACTCCTATTTAATTAAAAGTGCATAAGGCATTAATGCATTGTACCCCAGTTTATTTGTAATGGGCTTTATACACTGAAGTCTCTATTACTCAAAAAAGCACCTGCAGTTGCTTCCGTGCTCAAACCCCACATTTGTTGGTGTACATCCATTACCATCAGCACTTCATGGACATGCAGAATGATTCTACTTATTTCCCAAAACACGGACTTAGGTTCAAGCAAGTGATTTAGGAGACTTGAGATCAAGCATCCCCTCTGCCAAGAAGCCCTTAGAAATCTCAGACCTGTCCTCTCAGCTCAGTGCACGCTTCTACTTGTGCAAAGGATCGCAGTGCTGAGAGGTAGCGTCAGGAGAAATCTGTCAGATTCTGAAGGACCAGATATACTCAAAATATCAATGAGGATTGGAGCCACCAGTATTTACTCGGTACACAGCTCTGTGCCTTGAGAGCTCCATAACAAAGGAAATGAATAGTTAATGAATATTAACTATTCAAAAGGTAGAGACACCTAGTTGAGGTATAAGTCATAGTGTGATGGCCTGAGTATAAAGATGACCTCACCACCAGCAACTGATTAAAAGTAGAGCAGTATTTATTTTATATCTAATTCCCAGGTTTTAGGGAAAACAAAAACAAAAACAAAAACAAAACAAAACAAACAAACAAACAACAAACAAAACAACAAACAACAACCAACCAAACAAAAAAAACCAGAAAGCACCACCAACAAAAACCAAACCAAACAAACAAAAAAGTCTCACGTTGTTTTACCTAATCACCACATGCCTGCATAAAAAGATGATGGAAGGAGCATGACCTAACAAAGCTTATGTGGGTTTGATTAATGGAGTGCACAAAAAAAAAAAAAAAAAAAGATACTGAAAATCTGAAGAGAAATGCAAAGTTGTAATAGCATTTTCAAATTATTTAATCATAAAATCACTCCTGAACTTGTTCGATATGAAACTTCATTACAGCGTGAAATGTTAATATAGAGTTCCAACTGCATCATAAATTACTGGTTCCTTCAATGATGCATGGGCCTGTCCTACTGTGTCCAACTGCAATTTTAATATTTTCTTAAGAAATGAAAAAATGAAGAATTTGCAAATAATGGCATGATCCTGAAATTACTGCTTTAGGTATCACAGGTTATTAATCAGCTAAAAAGAATAAAAACATTACTTGCTTCACACAGAAAACGATGCAGTTTGTCTTTTTTTTTTTTTTGTGGAAAAAAATTCTAAATGCTTATTTTTGAATAGATCCATTAATAACCAATTCAAGTGACCTACCTTTCTGCAATATGACAGGTCTGACAGTCAACGAAGGAATTACTACATGTAACTGGCAATTTTACCATCAGAAACATTATTTTGTATACTACCAGCACCTTGTAACGACTTTAAAATGGCATTCACTGTTTGAAAGTGTAAAGCACAAACACTTGCAATATTTACCGACAAAAATTCTTATTTGGAGCTTACTATTTAACAACAAAAGAAGCAAAAACAGTGGACTATTTATGTGACTAGAGAAATCAGGGAAACTGTGAGGGCACTGCACTTTTTTTTAACAATAAATGTTGTAAATAGTCCGTATTAGCCATGCATTGTTTGGAAAGAGTACTGCTAGAAGTTTGGTGGTCTTCAGAAATAGTCCAGTCCAATCATCCAGTTCAGTCATCCATTTTAATGGTTCCTGTAGATTTCAATATGAATGAACTGAAATATAATTTTCTTTGCTTCATCGCTAATCAAAGCATCATAAAAAAACTGCAGAGCAGCTCTGCCATGGATGAAACAACACTGGCCTAGGAAACGTTTCACTTCACATATTAACACGTCTGTCTCCCTGAGATCTGAAGGTCCATGTTGTACATTGCGTACCAAAGATTAACTGTTTGCTATCAGCACTGAGTAACAACAGGACAATCCTGGATGTGAGCTAATGAAACATTCTGCAGCAATTTAAAATTTATTTTGCATTTTCTTGAAATGTGGATACTTCTCTGCTCCAAAAGAAACCTGATCACTGGCATCGAAGTCAGTAACGTTTATGCATGTATGTAGGTATGTATGCATGTATTTTGAAAAAGAAGGAAAGAACTTTTATTCTAAAACACATTTTTGTCATGTAGTGAAAAGTTGACAATCTGGAGACTCAATCACTTTGAAGACACAACTAGTAAACATTTCCAAATAAGTTTGTTTATTATTTTGACCTGCACAAAGAACCTCACTCTCGCTCTTTTTTCCCTATATTTCTGTGTTTGTAACCTCTTCAGCATTCTTTTAAATCTGCATCAGATTCAATCTAAAACTATTTAATGTCATTAAACACAAAACAGTTCTGCTTTTTTCTAGGATAGCCATCCAAATATTTGCTTGCCAAGAGGCAACAATACTGAGCAATATCGTGCAGAAGTCTGTAATTTGCTCTATAATATCCTCAGTTTGCTTTATTTTTTTATTTCTTCTGGCCATGAGACATGTCAGGAGTTTTCACAGGCAACCCGTTGCCCAGAACTAATTGGCTGAAAATCACAGTAAGGGAAGAATTTCATTGTTTTCAACCATAATATTACACAACTATTTAGCAAAGGGAAAGAATAATGCAGAATAATTATTAATTGAAGAAAACACTCTGAACACATGAAACATGGCGAAACAAACTATTAGGTCCAATTATGCCACTACTGTGAACACTGTTATGCAATCTTTAATGAACGCACATTTGAAAGCTCAATTTTGTATTGGGCCATGGTTCAAAAACCAGAGACGTCAGTCCCAAGCACGAACAGTGCCAGACTTCAGCGTACTGACAGCACTTCCCCCAGCAGTCTGGGTTTACCTTAAAGAGCTTCTGTACAGCTCTGACTCAAATCCAACTTCATTTAACTATGGGAATGCAGCAAGGTCACAATGCAAGACAGTCTGCCTGCAGACACCAGGCTTCCTTTAGTCCATTACACAACCACACGTACGGGAGTTTAAGAGCAAAAATACTGGATACCTTCTGTAGCAGCAGCCATATCAGCCAGAATTGCCATAAAATCCAAAATGTTGAATTTGCAACTAAGTATTAAACCATGACATAGTCTGTTTGTGAATACTACTGCCTGAATCTTTAACTATGAACTTGCATTTAACTCACTGCAAAAATATAACTAGGAGAACTAATATAACCCAAAGTGTAGCTGGACAGTGCCCTGTGTCAATTACAGAGACCAGAATTAGAGCTACAGAGAGAAAAAATAATGTGTGTTTTGGTGAGAAAGTCTTCTCTAGAGTTACAATTAAGATGAAATTTATTGCTTCCGCTTAACATCTGTTTTATTTTTATTCATTCTGGCAAAAATTATGTCCTGGATCCAAAGCTTCAGCTTCTAATGTTGCGGAATAAATGTTAATTAAATATTTGATATATACTCTTTTAAAAACCCACTAAAATTATGCAGTTTACTTAAAATAGGACTCTGCATAACACAAAGGGTAGTATCAGATTCCATAATGAAGTCTTTTAGTTCCCTTGAACTCTTTGTATTTAATGTGAAATATAAAGGAGTAACTTTAATATTTGTTTCTCTCTGGTATAAACAGAATGTGTAATGAGCTGCTGTGTGATATGAACTCAATGTCACTCAGAAGGCAACACGTTCACAGTTCATTTGTGGCTTTACCCCTCTTAATCTTCACCTTATATCTGAGATGTTCTTTCCCTTTTTCATGGATGCTCATTATGTATCTGTTACTCATTCACTTTGCTGGGTTCGAATGAGGATGGACTTCTAGATACGACATAATCTACCAAACGCTACTAGAGTAGTGAATGTTATTTGCTGAAAAGCCTCATGCTCATGAACAGCTTGTCAGTCTGCTGGCTCCTCAGAGATCTGTTTCCCCATTAGTGCTTATTTCCCCGGTTGAAGATTTAAGGATTTTTTTCCACTGTCACAATAAAAAAAGAGGAAAAGGAAGCAGGTGGTGTCATTTCTAAAGTCCAAGTGTTTTTAATGATCGTGCTGTATTTCTTCAAGTGCAGAAATTTCAATTCTGATTAAAACGAAAAAATGACAAGCCATTTACAGACAGGCCTCCATTCTCCAAACACCCTGCTCTGAATACACAATATGTTTTCCTATATAATGCATGCACCATATTTCAATATTAATTATATGCAGGTCTCTCATGGGTCACATGCTAATTATATCTATTTAGAATTTATCATGCTACTTCCAATAATGTGCTGTCATTGTGTCCTGTTGTTTTTCCTTGCCCGAGGCATAAGGAAGCTACAATAAACCTGGAAATATTGGCAAGAAGCATTCATCTTAAAACATATGGGGAAAAGCAGCACTAAGGGCCCAGTCCAATGCTCATTGAAATCAACAGGAATCATTTTATTAACCTCCAGGGAAAATGGTTTGAACCTGTTAAATATCTACACTTCTATATGATGAGCTATGTGCATCTCTCACGATATAATGAAATGGTTATGTTGTAACCACCAGTAAATAATCAAGGAAGCCTTCAGCCTTACACCAGTAAAAGAGAAATTCCCTGCAAAGAGGAATTTAAACATTGCTGATTCTGAGAAGGTTAGACTGGTACTAAATAACCACAAGATAAAGGAGAAAGGAGAATCAAACCCTCTGTTTCCAACCATCTCGAATGTAGCTTTTTCATATATTAATGCATAGCGTTTTGTGATCACTGGATCTGTGCATCAGACAATAACAGTTTTTTTTTTTAATGTCTGAATACTGTACTGTATTGATTCAGATATGTCACAAAAAAAAAACCACACAAAACAAACAAACAAACAAACTCTATTACAAGCACTAAACATATCAACTTGTTTGTCAGACTTATAGACTGTGTTTTCCATTTCCTTGTACAATGACTGGTATAAGTCAGTCTGCATTGACCAAGACATGGCGTCCTTTCTGTACCAGGAATCCTTAAAGTCTCGTGCACGAACCAGAACCAAAGTTAAGTGGTGCCCCCTTCGTGCCAGCTGATGATCACAGAGGCAACTCAGTAGAGTACCTCACTGCATATGTACAATTATTAATGCTGAAGATTTGCATCTGCTTTCAAAAAACAGGTGCCTGCGGGACTAAGCACAAATAATGCGCAGAGAAAATCCAAACACTGAAGATCAGCATCTTGGACAAAAAATACGCCTCTCAAGTTTCTGAGCCTTCTAAATTATTACTGCTACATTACTAGTCAACAGTGACACAAATTAGACAGCCAGTGACTAAGTCCAATATGTAGGAGACTACCTCATCCAAATTTCCATGCATCCTTTTAACCCATCAACCCATCTGCTGCTACTGTCAGTCCTTTAACTCTCTGTGCCTTTTTGGCTCATGGACCCATCACACCACTCCTCTCATTACTTTGGTGGTGTCTGTAAGCAGCCTGACTCCTGGAAATAAATCTCACAAGGTACAAATATGAGCTGTCATTTACATGTCTGTATCTCACAATGTTTTTTTTTTTTTTTAATCCATAATGAGATGATTTCAGAATGAGAAAAATGTTACCGTTTAGCCCACCAACTGTATTTTTTGCTTATAGGTCTCAGCAGAGAGCAAACTGATATTCAGGTACAGAAAATGAATTATCTGAAGCCAAATGTAATTATATTTAGGTGGGCCAAGAATCAATAGAGTGAAAGCACAGTCATTTCAGTAACTGCCCCAGCTTTATGACAGATATTCACTTGAAACTTGTGGCTAGATGGTCTCTTTCAGCAGCCCATATGGCAAAGCTTCTTTGGACAAAAAGCAGTATGCATCTTTACTGTATGTTAGCTCAACTGTTCAGAGACATATTCAAATGAAGCAAGTATGGATGCAATTTTGTTTTAACATCTAAGGTCATGTTCAGATTGTCCCACTTTGTGTAGAAATCTAACTGGAAAAAGAAGCTAAAGTCTGAGACTTCCACTTTGCTTACCTACATAGGAGTTAGCAGGGACCATTAAGTTGGTAAATAAACACACATGAGAACCCAAAGACTCAACATCTTTGAAGGCACAACATCTGAAGGCACAAGACCACCTACTCTTATAAAGCTTATTGCCTCCATTCCTGCAAGACATCATCGTTGTAGGATCCCTATTACAATTAGCTCTGCCACATGAAACTGCAGTAGCAGCATTAAATTCTGCTTTGGTAACTATTGAGCAAAGGAGGGCTCCCCCCTGGGGTCTGTCTGCTTCTTTCCTGCCTTCTGGTCTCTTGCTTAACCCAGAAGATTTTGTTCAGCGCACTGGGAGAGCAGATGTGGCATTCCCAGCTGTAAGCAAAGGAAGGGATCTTGTTGCAGTAATCAGACTGCCAAATACCTCCGTCCGTAACTGATCTTACAAAGATTACAAGGCCTGGGCTGTATTCTGCGGGAGCAGCTCTGAGTGATCAAAGGTGTTGTGCATAGATTTCCATATTCTGATGAGGTGAGGAAGAATTCAGACTGAGGAATGAAAAAGGAGAAGCAAAATGCCAGCAGGATGCTTCGCAAAGCTGAAGACTAAAAGCTGCATCCATGCTACAAAAAATGTGGCTATTTTAATATGAAATGAGTGTGAGTTTTAACTATGGTCACCAGAAAAGCAGAAAGGTTTATAGGGCAAAGAAATATGCCAAGTGTAATATAACCAAAAGCTGATCCCTATCTGTGTATGGTGTCAAGGAAATGAACTAGCGATACAGCCTCGAGAAGAATCTCACAAGGTAAGATACTAATTAGGTTAAAATTAGCTCAGTGGTAAGACATTTGTTTTTCCGTAGTGCAAGAGTTCTTCCACTAAGGTGGTGGTTTGGACACTTTGGGAACCAGGATACTGTCCTACACGTGGAAATTTATGGCATCTTTAGGGCCTTGTGAAGATCATGTAAGACCTGATATTAGTCTGTTTTCAAAATATCTTTTAGGAAAAACAAGCCAGTACAATCATCAGTTTGGAGGTGGATTACAGATGAAAAGAATTAAAAGCACGTTTTTCAAATGTATGACAGAGGAATGCTATTCTAATTTGCCACAGCAGATGAAATACTGTTCCACTTAGATACTTCTGGATTTTTTACCAATGCCCATTTGTCTCAGAGCTTTCAGTGATGCAGATCAGACACACACAGGAAACAGAGAACATCTTAATTTCTGTTTTTTCTTCCTGAAACAAGAAATATTCTTTATGCGGGGGAAACTCCAAAGTCTGAGAGAAATTTCAGATATCATTTTTCCTTCGAAGGAAGGGTATTTTATATAAAGGAAAAAAATGAAGAGTGTTCAAGTAAAACAAACTTAGAATTGAGTGATGTTGGGAGAATAGAAATCTCTTTAACTAGAAATCTTTCCTGAAGGTAATGCCATCTCTAGGCATCCTTTTTCAAAGGTAACAGAAAGGAAAGAGCAAGGCCATTAATTGTAGCATAGTTTTAAATGCTTGCAAGAAAAAAAAAAAGGAATAAAGAATTTTACAGGGTAGGAAATAGAAAGAAGAAAATCACTTCTGGTAGGGAAAAAACAAAAAACCAACAACAACCAAAAAAGAAGCCCAGTCATAATTCATAATTGTACATTAAAGAAATATTATCCTGCACCTGTCAATACAGGAACAACATGCCTCCAGATGGTCAGACCCAAAGAAAGACACAAAGTTTGCAAATTTGAAATGAGAGGGAGAAAAAGATACCTTCAAACAGTGAGCTGCGAATAGACAGGACTGCTGTCAGCCTTTGGAAATTGTTTTCAAACCTCCCACTGTGAAAATATAAATTCAGAGTTACAGATGATTCCTAACATCAAAAACTGGCGTATTGTTAGTTTAGTTCAAAGTGTCAAGGTTTAAATGCAGCCTGGATGCCTTTTTTTTTTTCCTTTTTTTTTTTCCCTTGCTCACAATTGTGTCAATCTGGAGCAAAGTTACTTTAGTTGGCAGAGACAAAACGTTGATGGAAAAACCTCACTTTAGACCATTCTTACAGCCTGGTATCTTCAATAAATTATATTCTTTTCTGCATCCAAGTTAAGGTGCACTCTGCAACAAGGGAGAAACCCTGGAATCTTTCCAGGTCCCTGCCTGCTTTCCAGGTCCCTGCAAGCTACTGCTGTACTTCAGTATGAACATCGCAGTATCATCTGTGCCACCCTTTTTACACCTGCCTGATCTTTCTCTTCCTAAGGCTGCTGAATCTTCAACACTACAGGCATGGGAAGGAAAGCTGACAAGTTGGCTAGACTGGGTCCATGCTTGTCAAAGTTTTCTGTCCATTTGAGATAATCCCTAAGGACCTGAGGACAGTTTATGCCTCTTCTGTCATATCTGTACACAGAAGAGACAGAAAATTTATCCCATTAACTAATGACCAGGTTCAAAATAAAATCAGAGGCTTTCTCAGTCCCATAAGCAGTGCAAGTCTGGCCATGGTAGTACAAGACAGGCAGGTACTCATACTCCTAGCTTCCACATTTACTTGGTCTGACTCTATGCACAAATTGGATAACAAAATACACAAAATGTCCGAGTAGACTTATGCCTGCAACGGTCCGTATTTGCCTATGTGGCTGTGATTGTGTGTACAACTGAAACACAGCTCTGTTCTGCAAAATGCTGGCCTTACACGTTCCTTTCCTCACTCATTCTTCTCATTAATAAAATAGTATAATTGAAATATATATTGCAAATGTAATAATTTGACCATTCTTTCCTGAAATGGTTGTTCTGTGTGTCAAGGAATTTTATATCCAAAAAAAAATTCAATCCAGTTCTGCTAAGAACAAATAATGACTGATTTGCACTTTGTGTTTCCTAAGCGTGTGTGATCTTCCCTTTTTCTGCTAATGAATAGCCCCCATGCTCTTAAGTAGGAACTACTTCCCCACAAGTCTGCACATAGTTAACTATCAGTAAACGTTTTCAGAATACATCTCCCACCCTGAGGATCCACACTTGATTTGGGTATAAAATGTTATTAACTTTGGCTCCTAGTACGAAAGGTCTTGATCAATAATTGTTTCTACCTGCCAATCTTGTTTCTGTGTGTCTTCTAAGACACTTTTGGTATGCTGCCAACACATTTTTTGTTTGTAAGCAAATAACACTGTATCATATACCTCAGATCTGTGTGGGTTTATCTTATCTTTTCATTAGGTAGAAGACTTTTTTTATCTCCATAGATTAGATTAGTTTAAGGTCACCCTGGAAAAAGAAAAGGGAAAAAAAAAAAAAAAAGGAAAGTGAAAGGGAAAGGGAGAGGGAGAGGGAGAGGGAAAGGGAAAGGGAGAGGGAGAGGGAAGGGGGGGGAGGGAAGGGGAAGGGAAAGAAGAGAAGAAGAGAGAAAAAGAGAGAAGGGAAAAAAGAAGAAAATATGAAAAATGAAAGGTAAACTAATGAGAAAGACAAAGAAGGGAAAAAGATTAAAATAAAACTGGAAAATGGAACCAGATATTTTCTTACTTAAGACATAACTGAACATTGCAACTCACCACCTCATCAAATCTTTCTTACTGATTTTAGATGTCTAGGAATAGAAGAAATAAAGTACACAACCTCAGATGGGATCCTTTGGAAACCTACCCATATACTATCTCCTGGCAGTTCTTCACAAATACATTGGCATGACATGACAAATACGTGACCATGTTATTCAGAAGGTCAAACAGGATGGTCAGATGATCCTAATTACCTCACTTCAGAGTTTAATTCTTGAAGAGGCAAAATCACTGCATGTTTTTCCTTTTATTGACCACAATGGAAATACCATCAGGTGTTAAAACAACACAGAGATACAGAAGCTAGTAGTTTCTGATCTTTTATTTTGGAATAGGCTATTCGTACAATTTTGTAAGGCTGTTCATAAGGATGCCAAAATAAAGGGTAAAAACTTCAAAAAAAATCACTTCAAAAAATCACATCAACCCCGTTCCTTATTAAACCTAAAGGCAAGCAGCATTGCCTTAAGGGCGACAACAAGTAACCCTTTGAATTTTCCAATAACAGCATGCTATTGATGAGAATATTTAACATTTCTAGTACAATCTGAAGAAGTCGTAGGGCTCTGAATCAGAAACAGAATCAGATTGTATTACGAGGGAAGTGTCTACCAACAAGTGGAAAGCAGGAAGATAGTACTGGCTGATAGTCCCTGAGGAACGTAAAATCAAAATTTAGCTTCAGAAATGAATAAGCATTCTGGTCTCTTGGCAGATCGTCATCAGCTCTGTATTTCATTCATTCATTTGTAAGTCAAACTTACAAATAAAACTTTCTTGCTGAATTCCTTTACTTGCTAAGAGCTCTGAACTAAATGTATTTTCATAATCCATGGTGGATTACCTTAGTGTCAATGCACTGCAGGCTGTATATTTGCTGACAGCTATGATTAAACAAATATATATATATATATATAATTTTCAGTGAGTTGTGAATATATTTTAAAACAACTATCGTTTGGTAGTGGAGAAAGTGTTGTCAGCAAGCTGTACACAGGCAAAGAGGGCATGAGCCACTCTGCCACCTGCATACCTTTATACTTATGTCTTGAAAGGACTGAGCAGGAACTACAAAACAGCATGAATTACACACAACAGATCAAACATTTTTTAGCTCATACCGTATGTGATATTTTTGCCATAGCTACATTTTAGCTAATTTCTGGGTGAATTCCTGCTACTGATCTGCATTCAGAACATTAGTAAAACATTAAAAATTCTTCAGGGTGAAACAAAAATCAAAGGAGTTTTTGAACGTTTTGAAAATTGTGCAGAAAAAAAGAGGGAATGGTGAAGAAAAAGAAGCACGCCTGAAGGTAGCGGGAGAAGTAACTCTTCTCTCTGTTCTGGTTGATAAGTGAACACTTTCAATTGCAGCATTCATTCTACTTATTTAATGTTTGAGGCAACTTTCTGAGACAAAACATAACATGAGTCTTTGAACTCTTCATTGTTGAGAGTCAGCCTCTACTACACCAGAAAGGGCAAAGAGGTTCCTCATAAAAATGTTGCTACTAAGACACAAATATCATCAGCTGGCTAATTGGGTGGGAGAGGTTAAGGGAGCAGGGCTCACACAGAAATCCTGCTGCATAGCAGGAATGGGTGTTTCTTGTGTGGTGCCTTAACCACAGAGTAGACCACATTTGTTGAAAATCTACTTCTGTAGAAAGAGTCATACAAGTTCTGTATCAGTCTTCAACCTATTACCTCTACCTCAAGCTACAATGGATTTAATTGGCACACAGCCCTAAAAATCATCTAGCATTGATACGTTTTTAAGAGCATATATTTAAGAACATTATGTTTAACACATTACATTTAAAAGAAGTTCTGCAAAGTACATGATTTATATTAGATTCTCTTTCTCATCATCTACGTTGTTTCTCAAAATCTGTGCTAAAGATGGATTTTTGGAGGCAGAGAGAGTAGGAGGCTGTGAATAGTTTATTCAAAAAAAGTTAATTAGAACTGAAATTTTCTAGACTTTTGAGTCAAATTTGGTGAATATTTCTGGCTAAGTTAAAAAACAAAAGTGGGACTTAAGTGACCAGTCACAAAACTTGCAAGGCAGAGAAGGCTGCATGCCCACCATGTCTCAGTGATGAAGACTTTCAGTTCTAATGAAGGGACGTGGGTTCAAGTCTTCCTTCTGCTTAGCCCACAGCAGGATTTTGGGAAGTGCCATCTCCCGTGTTTCAGATTAATGCTTGACCACTGGTCTATCAGATACATGATTGAGATCATCAGCATCAAAGGATCAGAGCTTTTATGAAAAGAAAGAAAGAGAAATGGTGATATTTTGAGTTCAAATATTCAACTGGTCTGAAACAAACGAGATTCCAAATTCTGGGTGTGCTTGTTTCTGGTCAAGTAAGGCATTTTCACTTCCTCTTTTCCGTTAAAATTATATCTTATAAGGTATTTAGCTTTCTTTCCAGGGTAAGCCTACTGATTTCAACAAACAGACTTCTCATTTATGGGGAGTCATCTCACATAACTTCAGATGCCTGTAACGGAGACAATCTCTTTGAATTTAATTCTCCTGAGATCACTTTTATGGAGTCATTCATCTAAGCTTTTCTGTATATCTGCTCTCCAAAAAGATGAATCACATGTAGGTGGCCTACTTTCCCCCACAGACTATCAAGGGTGATGAGCAGGGAGTGTATTTACATGGTAGTTATCAGTATTTGGTGACATGAATCCCATCCTTGATGTGATACTTTTTCTCCACCTAAGACTGATATTAAAAGCAAATACAAAACCCTTTCATAATCCTGTAGCTTTTCTTTCATACCGAGATACTTTAGAAAACAGACAAATTGGTAACTAGTTATTCTAGCCAACCTTTTGATTTCATAAATGCAAATTAAAAATACTTATCTGCTGTATAAAGACTTGGCATGTTTAAATAACTATTATCCTTTAAATATATTCCAGTGATGTAGGAATCATTATTCTAACAGATAGAATAGGCATTAAATCCACAGGGGAGTCATTAAAAGATGGCTATTTCTCTCTGTTTGACCAAAGCAGCAGTTGTAATGTATTTATTCAGGATTTAGCAAATGGAATTCAATTAGAACTGAAATGGTGTTAAATTGAGTAATTTCTATTGTATTTGTCTGACAGACAGGAGTGGCATGACCTGAAAAGTTAAAAGGAACAGTATTTAGCCAGGATCTCTGCGTTCAATAGCACTTGTTGACAGAATGTCACTAAACAGGTATATATCCTTCTTAACTTCTTAATCACCTGCTTAACACCCATAGGAAAAGTAAAGACCAAACAACATATATTGGCATTATGTGATAAAGTCACACCTTAATAATCTCTTTTATTAATAATAATCTCTTTTTCATAGTGGATGCAATAAGGTTTAAAATTCATTGTATTATGGTCATGTTTGTACCAAGAGTTCTGATATAGTTCCATTCTATGCAACAAGGAAGAATTAAGTATTAAACAATTTTTTGTTTCTCTGGAATATTTTTTATTCAACGACAATGAGATTTTAAGTTATGCAGCAAAATACTTTTTTTTTCTTTCAATGTGGTACGAAGGCATATGTATTTAACACCTTCTATACAAGTGTCTGCATCTACGTACCTAAAGTGTAGAAAGTTACAATGACATATGTGATGCAACTGGCATGAAGAAAGTCAAATGTTGAATATATTGTACATAAAGCAAGACATTACACGTCATGTGGTATAAGTAAGTGTCATAAAACAAGGCAGGTATGTGACTTCCCTATTTTAGTAAAACCTCCTCAATGTGAACAGATGGGGCTGGGGTGGCATTTCCTGTGATTATCCGTGGGGAATGCAGCCTGATGCCATTGAACACCAGACGCTGCTACTCATCAGTATAGTTGCATCCATTAATGCATTTGCTTGGCTGTCCTTCATGTTGTGCATCTTTCACACACGCACAAAATTAGTCTGGAAATGACATCTGGCACATCTTGAACATCCAGGAAAACAAAGAAAAATTATGTGCGAATAGCCTACTAAATTTATGAGCGTCGTTAAGGAAAGAGCCATGATAACAATCCGCTCAGATAATTTAGCCACTGCTTCAGATCTTCTACAGGAAAATACTGCATTAAATTAGTAATCATCATAAAGGACTTCACTCAAGTTGGCTATATATATATACACACACACGGATATATAGCTTTAGAGTGGCAAGTATCACAGTCCTCATATTTTGTTTCTGAATCACAGAATATAACCTCAGATAGGAGACGTAATTATATTTTACTTTTCTCTTGTTTCTATGTCTCAGATCATTTTAGCTTTAAGCACCTATATGATTTAACTCAGATTACCACTCTTGGCAGTTGCCAAATCTCTAATTCAACAAAATGCTAAAGCACATACTTAATGTTAGCATTTTCAGCATGGCTGAAAATGACTGGCATCTTAGTTGGACTTAAAGGAAATAAAATTTCAGCAGAATCTTCCCCCATACCCGGTTGTGATCCTGATAGAAGGTTTTTATTGTAATTAGCATGCAAGTAATGATTTTTTCACAGGAGCAGAAGTTGCTCAATCAGGTCAATAGAATTTACAGTTGAATAAAGCTAGATTTTGTTTGTTCTTTTAAAAATGTAGATGTGAATGGATACTAAAAAGCATTTCTGAGAGCATTTCTGTGAGCAATTTTAGGGGACCAATTCCAAAGCTCCCATTTTAGAAAATGTGTCCATTGTTTGTCAATTTAATATATTTGCAATGACTCTGTACTGAGAATTGCTTTTTATGAATATACACTCAATGCCCATTATTAAATCTTGAAGTATAAGAAGCATTTTATAACTCTAGCCTCAATTTGTTGAAAATATTTCCATGTGATTTTAATATATAAAGAAATATAGAGTTTAGGAAGAAGAATTATGCCTTTAGCTGCTCTCTAAAATATTCAGATGTTCAGAAAAGGAGGCAAACATATGATAAAAATCCCGCTGGACACCACAGTCCCCTTTGGAGCACTGGAAAGCAGATGGTGTCTTTAAAAAACAAGACAAGATCAGTCTTACCAAAAAACAGATGCTATCCATTTTACAGGAAAGATCACTGGCAACTAA
The DNA here is from genome assembly GCF_964211835.1 of Anser anser. Classification (NCBI taxonomy): domain Eukaryota; kingdom Metazoa; phylum Chordata; class Aves; order Anseriformes; family Anatidae; genus Anser; species Anser anser. The sequence goes on from NC_139737.1 coordinate 4,451,857, forward strand.
TAAATAAGTTCACATAATAAACTTCTGCTGACTCAAGAAATATATTAAAGAGTTTAGAATAAAGAAAATTATCTAGAAATATTTATAGGGAGAAATAACCTTAGTTTCAATAAAATCATTTTTTCATAACTATTATCATCTTCACATCAATACAGAGCTATTTCCAAGATACAGGATGAAACAATAAAAGCTCCAGGAGGTGAAATCATCATCTAGAAATTTAAGAAAAGAAAACAATACTGTTGCAAAATTCTTAAACTAAAAATAAATCTGGGAGTATAAACAACAACAAAAATAAATAATGCAAAGCACTAAGAATTGCAATCTTGGGTACATAAAAGAAACATTAGTTATTCTTAAGTCCATAAACTTAAGAGCACAGAGCAGTTTCCAGGATAGTTGCTGAATATTATGTATGACAATCATGCACCTTGTTTGTAAAATCACTCCACGTTGAGAGGAAGAGAACTACTATTATATTGCATGTATAGAGTCAGCAAGATATTTCTGTTGTTTCCAATATACAATGAAAAATGATAACCACATTTTCTTATTTTTATTAAGAATATATGAGTATGTGGACTTCACTAAAGCACAAAAAAGCTCATGAAGTAAAGTTTTATAATTGGATTTTATAAGGGAGAGTAAAGTAAGAGAGACTATATAATGTAAATTTTAAAGACATTAAAGACATTTCTGCTTACACATTCAGAAGGAAAGAAACCATAACTACTTCCCTGTGAAAGTCATCTGGTCACAGCAGGAATTTTCATTTGTTCTTTCCATATGCAGCACTGGATAATTGGCCAGTTGCGTTATTGCAGGGGATGAATATTCCTCCAAAATGTGAGATACGGATGTAATACAGAAAATCTCCTGAGTAAAACACTCCACTGACATACACTGGTGCAGTTCTATTAATTCTGATACAACTCTTACAGTTTATGTAACTTTAAATTATTTTTTTTTAAAGAATCTAAATTCTTACTTCAAAACCACAAAATTTATTCACATCACAAACTGAGTTGTTCATCTCTGTATCAGTCACTGAGATGTAGCCAAAGCTTGAAAACAATGTACCAGGTCTTAAAACAAGATGCAACACCTTTAAGAATTATTTAAGGGTAGAAAGTAAAGAGCGCTGTATACTAATGAATATTTAAGACCACATTTAATAAGAAAAAACGTGCTGTTAGAGATGAAACACTGTATAGGGTGACATGGATGTTTTAATGCACAAAAGTCCGATTTTAAGTCATGATCTGAGTACTCAGACTTGTACCTAGACAGTGCCTTTGAGTCCACTCCATCTTCATGGAGTTTCAGAGCTAAAAGACATAAAACTCTTTCCTTTGTTCAAGTGAAGGGGCTCTTCTGTCTTAGGTCCAGCTCTTCTGTTAGTTGCATTGCAGTATGCTGCTATCAATGGAATGACCCTTAAACCAATGTACCTTTTTTTTTTTTTTTTTTGAGTATTGTAGGTAACGTTACAAATAAATATACATCATAAGTGTACAGAGAAGAGAGTGGCTTATGACAAAAGTCTGATCCCCAGTTCTTTTAGTATGACCTTGAGGAACACAAACCAACAAAGGTAAAAAAAAAAAAAAAAAAAAAAAGAATGGACTTTTCACTGAAGCTTCCTGACTGCCACATTCCAGTCCTGCAAAAGTAATTTAAACTGAAAATCATTTCCATTCTGAACCTTTCACAGGCCTTTCGCAGGGCTCATTTTAGCTTCTTTCATAACAATTCTGCATTTGGCTCATCTTCCCCTCCCTTCTTTCTTTTAAATCACAGTCAAACTTAGATAATAAAAGACGAAAATAGAGAGATAAAGACTTTCTGCTACATTTTTCTTATTCAGGTTAGAAGATAATTCTGTTTACTTGGTTCAGGTAATATTCCAGTTGTATTGCAAGCTGCCGCAGAGGAATGAAAAATTGATTTTCTTCTTGTAAAGTATAGTGTACATGAACACCTATAATCTTTATACATTTACAGTGATTCAAAAAAAAAAAAAGTCCACATAGTACATAAGTATGTTTAAACCATAAAATATTCTACGGGCCACACTGTCTTTAGTCTCCTTTAAGTAGAGGTTGCAGTATCTGCAGATGCAAAAAACAAAAGACACTCCTACGTGTACAGGTTGGGTGCTACTCTGCCTAACTGCATTCACTGGAACCGAACATACAGAAGCACTTAGAAAGTGTAACTACTGACATTTTTTGTTGGGGTAGTCTGTATTAGTGCTTTTTTTTTCAAATGCTTGGGAGCAGGCAGGCGGATACGAGGGTAGCTGTTCCTTTTAACCCACCTTTGCACATTGAATGTGCTCAAACCCTCAGACAGGAGATGAATATTGCCTTTCCCAGGCAGCCAGTGATTTTCAGATCTGTTAATCTTGTCTTTTTTTAAGCAGTAGATCTGAATTTTCCTATTGAAAGAGTTATTCGGTGTACACGAGAATGTCGAGAATGTTTTAGAGATTCATACCTAAGGACGTGAGATGCCCATGAAAGAAATGCTAGATTTTTTTTTTTTTTTTTTTTACCTCATTGCTCCCCAGTTAATTGGGTTTCAAATTCATCTTATCAAAACTTGAGTCATGCAAATTACTGACTCTTTGGAAACACATAGCTCAGACTTCATTGCTAAGCTTTTCATTCAAATGGCATCAAGATAATATTTATCAGCTTAACTATGGTGCAGCAAACAACAGACTCTTATTTTTCTTTCTAGCAAGCAGGTTAGAGAATGTTAAAAAATTATAAAATTACAATTGAAAAATATGCCATAGTAAAATATGGCAACAGGGGAGTTGTTCTGAGTATTGTAAAACTGAATTCATTTAAGTGATATTTACCATGAAGGCTTGCCACTTTACCACGATTGGTTTTGCATCCTCACATAGCATCGAACCTACTCCAGCCTTTAGTTTTGCCAGGCAGAGGCTAGCTGGGAATTCTGTCTAGCCTCACCCTGCTCAGATGCGCTCAAAAAAAAACACAGGCTGTGCAAACGTAGCTGGAGCAGGCAGCTTATCACAGAATCATAGGGGCATCCACAACTTATCTGGGCAACCTGTTCCGGTGCCTCACCACCCTTTGAGTGTAGAATTTTCTCCTAACATGTAGTCTAAATCTCCCCTCTTTTAGTTTAAAACCATTCCAACTTTTTCTGTCATTGTCTGTCCAAGCAAAAAGTTGCTCACAATCATTTTTATAAGCCCCCTTATAAAAATATTCAAAGCTTATGTTGCTTTGAAAGGTATAATTATACCAATATAGGTACATTGATGAATTCCTCCCTGTGGACACGTCCTTACGTAATGCCAAGCTTGTTTATTTCCCAATCAAATATTACAGCTTGAAAAGCTATCATTGTTTCATTTATTTGTTTGTCATTTACCTTCCTTTTCATGTTGATATTGCCTGACATATTGTTCAATTAATTGTTAGATACAACAATTATTCCCCTTAACTGCTATTAGAAATGCCATCTATTTTCTTTTGTTAATTTCTCTGCGTCAAAGTTATTAACTATCCAATCAACTGATGTTGTAACTACTGCTCATTTCACTGCTGAATGATATATACTTGCACCAAACATAAAAGACAAACCCTGAATTGCTTTCCCAGAGACCAATCCTTCTTCCCACTGGTTTGTACTCTGCATCTCTTCTTCTATGCCCACAACTGAATGTATTTAAATACAGGCTGAAGGTAAAGATATTATATTATCATCGGATTCTGTCTTATTTTCATATGCTATCAGGCATGGATCCAAATATATGATAAGAACAAACAAAAAACAAAGAGAAAACAACTCAAACGAGATAGAAACAATTTTGAAGAATTTGTTTATAAACTGCGAAGATGCACATTGCAACTGGTGACACAGATTGCCTGTGGCAGTAGCTTCCTTTTGTTCCTATTTGTTTCAGCAAATAAAGACGGTAATATAAAAATCAGAGCTTGAATCCATGCTTTCCAAGGTTTTGTAAGCCATTTTATCTTTAGGTCACTACAGTATTTTGAATGCTGTAAAAGGCTGATTGTTGCAAAAGGTGTGAAGGGGATTGAGCAGTCTGTTAACGGTCTGCAAATTCTAACTGCAAGGTAAATACACTGCAAACTAAGACAAAAATGAAACAAAAAGTCCAAGTTTATGAAATAAATCAAAATAAATGAATGCAATCTGACACAGAATGCACTTCAGGTCTTTTTCCTCCACTTAACCAAAGTATTTTAACGTGGATGTTTGCTAACTGGTAATTAGTCCGTGTATACTAAATTGATTTTACTAAATTGAATTTTTCTTAGCAAAGCCCCATATCTGTCTTAAGCTAATGCTAAATGTCTGAGCTCCCACAAAAGCAAGTAATACTAAAATGCTTCCTTAATGGTATTTCTGCCCAATATTAGGGCAGGCAGGTCAAGTAAGCAAAATAAAACAGCAACACCTTTTCCAGCAGGTAATGTTTTCCTTTTGAAACATGTTTTATAATTGTGGGTCAAATATCTGTATCCTCTTTTTAAAGGTGGTGAAAGTAAGGTACAAAGGGTGATTACTCTGCCACCAGCATTCACAAAAAAGGTAACCTAGAAAGACCAAGGTCTCTTAAATCTTCTAGCTGCTTTTCTAATATTAAACACCCAAAATAAATGTGGAAAAATAGCAGACAAATGGGAAAGAGAGGGGTTAAGATGACAAAGACAGAAAAATCCAGATGAAGGAAGTCAGTAAAAATAAAGGAAAGAAAGGATATAAAACTATTATTTTTCTCTAAAAACCTCTTTCAGCTCACCTTCTGATCTATGATTTATTGGTCAAACACAAATTAAGCAACAAAAGTAAAAATGAAAGACTTTGGCTGGAGAGATGGTCAGCCCTGCCCAGGAACCCACCTTTGAATAAAAAACAGCCCATGGCTTCTTTTTCAGGTGTGGCAGTTTCTTCAGCTACTGCAAGCATGTTTGTCCCTAACATTTTGTCCCTCTCTCCTCTGTACACTTAATTGGCCTTTACACTTAAGCCCACCCCAGTTTCTCCAAATGTAATAAATTCAGCTTTGCTATTTACCAGTTCTCAGGACTTCAGGGAGAGCTGAGTTCCCCAGGAGCAAAGCAGTTTCATTTAGGAGCAACAGACAGCAAAGTCTGCTCTTTTCTATGTTGGCAGGCAAAAAGGCCAAGACACACTGTGCTAGAGTGTTCCTCTCATGGTGACGGAAATGTGTTGGCCAGCCTTGTTGAAAGTATTGGTAGCCTAAGTCATATTTACAGCTAGATAAGGCAATGGAGAGGAGCAAAGGAAAGGAAAAAAGATACATCCCCAAACCCTGCAGTATTCCCCAAGTATAATTTCACGGGATTTCCCATAGACTGTCTAACCAGTTGTGCACTGTGGGCTTGACCTGCAAGAAGAGCAGTACAAGAACTTGTATAAACAGCAATGGCAAGGCAATCTCTTGTTTATAATCAGATATCAAGAGGAAACTTCATTATGACAATGTGAGGAGACAGTGATGGACAGCCAAGTATTTATTGATTTTGACTGCCAAAACTGTTCTCCATGTCTCAAAAGGTGTATCAGTTACCCTGGAGGGGTAATGCTAGCTTTTGGGAAGCCCAATTCTGTGTGACCTGCCCTTCCACAACCCTAATTGGATCTTTCAATAGAAAGAAATGTTATATCCATATTACAACTTCAGCAAGGTGAGAAGTAACATCTTATGATTTACTGTCTTCCATAGCAGTGTAGCATAACACAAGTGCCATCCATCTCTGGCATATACACTATTATATTCCCCCCAGTGTGGATATGAATTCATGACCTTCTCTATATGTTAGGTATTAGGAGTTCTTGAGTGTTACTGCACTCTGTCAAAATAAAATCATCTCCCCATAGAAAAGGGACATTGTAAATTAATATGAAAATAAAATTGCTCAGCAGCTTTTGCAAGCTAGGATGTGATGACCAAAAGACTGTTTCTAGAGGAGAGAGCAAGTCAAAATAACAGTCCCTTTGCATACGCAGCATTAAAGTAATCAAACAATAACTGCTGCTATTAATGCGACTTGTCAGGTGTTCTTCCAAAGCTTCTCAGAAAACCTGCAACAGGCTTTGTTGTGACTTTATTTAACACCCTAGTCAGTCTGTCATGATTTGCTTCTTACTTGTTATTGTAGACGTTCCAACCTCGAGCAGTTTGATGTTTCACAAACTTTGCAAGCAATATATTGGATATGCCAAACAATTCTAAACTTGACAAGTTTCTGACCATAACTTAAACCTACTTTTCTTCCCTTAAAGCAAACAAAACAAAACAAAACAAACAACAATAACAAAAAAAAAAAAGGAAACAAACAAATCCAAGCACAAACCCCATCCCATCTCTGAAATCCTACCAGTGAATTCTGGGCAGCATATCTAAGTTAGCTGCACTTTATCTAAGCATGCATACTCTGGGATGGATTTACTGCATTCTCAGCGCTTCCCACTCTCAGTTTGGACATCATTGGACAAAGCCTGAAAGAGGAAATATTCACACTGCACAGAAGGTACAGAGACAGCGTAAACAGTTAGCTTGCACTAAATTCACACTCTGAGACTTGAAACCAGGGAGGTTAGTACAAAAGAAGGAACAGGGAGAATTTAGTGTTACATAAGTATCTATCTCTTTGTCTTGTTTCTCCCCCTTCTAATACTACATTCAATTAGAAATGAGATTTGCTTTTTCCCTACCAGACCACTGTATGCCCACATCTGACTGGGAAATGCAAATGGTCCTTCAAAATCTCGAAGGGCAACTCTCGCCAGAACAAACAGCTACCAAAGCCATTGTTCTGCTTTGCAGTGATTGCTCCAGGCTTCCCGACCCACCAGCAACCCAAGCTGGGAGCAACCTCCTTCCTGCTAAGCTGCTTTGTACTCAGATGATCAAATTTCAGATGAAGCTCTCCCATATTTTCAATCTAATGTTTTTTTTTTTTTTTTTTTTCATTTGAATACACAACTTGTTAATCAGTTACATAACTTGGATTAATCGTTTTCCTGAATCTGATGAAAGACTAGATGTGGTGGTAATGAAATCGTATTGGACTGAAGGTGGATTTGAGCATGTCTTCCTTCCAACCTTGTGTTTGATGGAAAATATGGCAATTGCCCACAGACATGTCTAAAGGTCACGGAGTTATATGGGAAAACACCAACCAATCTTAACAAACTCTGGATCCAGCAGCAGATCCTTTTCTTCATAGAGCAGAACACCATTGAATCACTGCTATTCTGGTGCAGATTTTTTCTGTTTACACTGCTTTAACTTGTACTTGCTCTATGAAATCCACACTGAGTGCTGGATTTCAGAACAAACTGTTCTCACAGGCGACTGACTGGTAGAACGATTACACAGCTTCCTATGGCAATACACAATGATGGTATCTGTAGCCAGCCAGGGCCAATGAAGATGTGAGCACGTAACTGGACTTAACAACCCTGATTAATGGCACATATCAGTAAAGAAGGCCAGACAGTGGCATTAATAATCAGTTAATAATGACACAAACTATTTTTAGGAATAAGGTGAGGTTAGGTATTATTTGAAAGAGACCTGTCTTTATTTCTATCTGCACAACTGCAAATCTATCTGCATCATTTTGCAAATACCGGTCAGCGGGACAGCCTAAATTTAAGTCAGGTGTACACAACTACAGACTACTTTAGAGTTATATAAACATGTTAGCTTGGAGATTTAGGACAGCTTAAAGGTGGCAGTATGTAGCTTAGTGTGGGTGAACTTACCACGTAAGAGAAGTACACTGTGACTGCAGGGTATGCAGGTGCTATGGTGATCTACATCACATCTGCAGACATGGGTAGAAAAAAAGCTTGACTTTCCAGTTTTCAGACAGAATTCCTACTTCGAATGACTGATAATTTATTCATTTATTTTTTATTTTTTTTGAAAGAATTCATTTTCCAGTCAGATACCTGCAAAAGGGCCATGTTTCTGAAAAGACTTGCTTATCCAAATATAGTGCAGTTGTCAAAAATTTAGAAGGTGTTCAACCCTCCTGAAAATTTAAACCCTCTTTTGGTGCCTAAGCAGAAATGTAAAAGCCATCTTTGATAAATGTATCTTCTCTATCTTCCCTTACAATGCATTTGAATGCATTTGAACAAATAATCTCCCATAGTAGCCCTTAGCCATCATGAGTGCAAAATACCTGGTAATAATCAGGTTTACTCTGAAAGGTACAAATGTCCTAGAATACACTAAACTTGTGTTAGACTAGGCACTTTTTAAGTATTGTGAAATGGCCCGTATTTTGGGGAGATCAAGGTAGGCTAGAACTGTTCAAAAGACCACATCTTGCATTTCAAATATAATGAAGAAAGAATAAAGGAGAAAAGCTCATTTGTCATCTATTCTTGTGTGGAGGGCACTTGGTCTGGGACTCAGCGTGAATAGGAATCCCCACAGCATTTAGATTATACAGCTACACTTTTCTTTCCAAATACTATATCACAAATGTGCTTGTGTTATACCCAGTAATTAATGCATTGAGAGCACCAACACAGGCATCTACTGTACTGCAGGACAAGTACCTCTATTAGCGTGTCATATCTACTAAAATTCAGTAGCATCTAGTACTGGTGCCAACAGTTCTAGTTAGAAACCTTTCTCTTGAGGACCCTTTTCCATTCCTTCCTTCCTGTTCAATGAATATATTACTTTTTTTGTTACTAATTGTACATTAATGTACAAATTATTTTCTTTTTCAGTAAATGACATAGAAATCTGGACCTTACACCCCACAGTCTTGTGGGCTAATTTCCAGACAATATTGTACATTTTCTATGCAGCTTTTTTTCAGGTGCTTCAGTACTGAAGTGCTGCAATGCTGTGTAAATTATAGTTTACAAATTAACGGGGATTTGCACAGTGATTTATAAAACAAAGGCTGTCTCTTGTCCCATGGAGAGAGGGAAGATGGAACAGAGGAGGGAGCTTAAAGGCCATATGAGGATGTAGTAATCACAGAGACTAAATCCTCTGCTGATGTTATCCATTTTGTGTACTAAATCACATGTACATTAACTCTCACTGAAGTAAAGTGGTATAAAAACTGCCAATAAATGAAACTCCGAGGGAAAAAAAAAAAAGTGTGCTATTTTGGTCATGTTGTTTGGTATGTTATATTTAAATGTGTTATATTTTATTTTTATGTCAAGAATTTATGCCTCTGTATGGAATGAAAAACTTGAAACAAAACCAAAACCCAAAGACACATGAAATGAAAGACAATGACTCTTGTTTATGGAGATTTATGTGACAGGAGAACCAAAGAGAAAAGGCAGAAGAAAGCACCTCATACAGCTTTTAGAAGAACTGGTAGACTAAGAAAAACTTAACGATCAATTTGGGACCAATTAATGACTGGAAACAGCCAGGAGTGATAAGCAAAAGAACTTTCCAGTGGTGATCATGAATTCTGCATGTTCTTTAAGGAAAAAAACAACAAACAAACTAAACAAAAGCCAAACAAAAACCAACCAACCAACAAAACCAAACCAAAACAAACAAAAAACCAAAACAAACAAAACAAACAAACAAAACCAACACAATCTCTATCAGCATAACCTGCATTAATCTATTTTTCTTGCCAATAAAAATGATCTGTAGGATTCTGAATCTTGATTTATCAAGCAAAGACCAGAGTCTATATAACACATCACTACTTTTACTTATGGTCTCTGTGCCACACCAAACTAGATATTTATGACATGAATTATGTATAAATATACATACATACATATGCATACATACATGTATACAGGACCATGATTTATTCATTATTCTTATCAATCTGGTTGAAACAAGTGGAAACCAGTACTGGAGGATATACACTTACACTGTCAGGGTAAAAGCTGATGCACATTATTTATGCAGCCTGTTCTGTCAAAGAATGTTGGTTTTGATGATCCTGTTTGAGTGAATGCCACCCTTATCTGTCAAGTAAGACACACCAACCTACTACTTCTCTGAGGGAGCAAAAAGTGCTCATGAAAAACACACAAATTCTTATTATAAATGCATATCAAGGCAGGGTCAGATAAAAAATAACCCTTAATACATGCCTAATTTTAATTGGTACCATATAAAAAATGTACCTAGCATATATGTGCACAATCGCATAGCCACAGAAAAGTATTTGCAGTTTTTAAATCAAGAAGATTTATATTTTCATTTTTGTTGGGTTGAAGAAGGCAAAGAAATAACTGTCAGAAAACTGGAAAGCAGAAAAGGCAAAAGTAAAGATACTCCTCTTATTTGTCAGAAAATAAGAAGTTCAGAATCATCTTGTCATTGAAACAGTTTTGTTCTTAATGCTTCATTTTTCTTCCTCATAGTCGAAGACTATTATAGAAACTAATAGAGGTGGGCAGCAATCTGATTTTCTGTTGTATGTGTCATTCTGAGATTTTGACAGGCTTTAGGTTTTTATAATGAAACAAAACAAAACTAGAAAAGAAATTTATTGGGAAAGAAAATCTGATTTGTGGGTAGTTGAAATGTGTCGTTCAGGTTTCAGGGATTTACATTTTATAACAAGATAATCCATTTTTTCAGAAACAGAATGATCAGAGCTTGTTTTTCTGTGAAATGTGTTATTTTGATTAATGAGAAAAAAATCAAAAAACATTTCACTGACATATTTTTGGTGTCTAGAATTTAAATTTCATGTTATGTGGGGACTCTGGCTTAAAGCACTGATAAAGCACTACAGAAATGAAGGAAGCTCCATGACAGCATAAAGTTAATTCTGGATTTGCTCCAAAACAGCCAAGAGCAACGTTTACCCCTAGATTTTTAATAAGGAAAAATGTGCACAAGGTACAAAATATCCTCGGAATCACTAATAAGAAGGAAGAACAAGCAAGCAGTAAAGGAGTACTGAAAAATACTGCAGAAAGGAAAGAATCTACATGTGAACCAAGCTTTAAGATTTTGCATGCAGTTTAATGAAGCAACCAATGGAGATTTTTAAGAGATGACAGCAAACATTAATTCTCTTTATTTGTATCATTACAGTTTCTAAAGAATCTAACTGGAGATCAGAGCCTTCTTGACCAAGAAAATGTGTGAATAATTCAGCAGGAAAGAGAATTATTTTTCCCTTCAAATTCTGAGGTATTCCTTATAAAATAAAATAAAATAAAATAAAATAAAATAAAATAAAATAAAATAAAATAAAATAAAATAAAATAAAATAAAATAAAATAAAGAACCCCTTGAATGTTATTCTTTTTAACAATGACAATCTTTCCCATAGCATCCCAATAAAGAGTTCTTGTGTGGGTGGGTGTGAAAATCCAAATATTGCCTGTGTTCAGTTAAAATTTTTACAATAACAAAATTTGAGTGGGCTATATAGATCCATGATAAGAATACACAACGTTAATGAAAACCATAAAGTCTGAAAGAATTAAGCAACTGCAAGTTCTCACTCCATTATTCCCACCAGTCGGAGATGGAGAATAATTTGTAGGTCACCCAGACTTTATGCAGCAAACTGTGAAAGCTCTACAGCAATCATGATACAAAAGTTCACTAATGATGAGATGACATTTCTGAGCTAGGGTTGCAAGTAAGTGCTACGTGGGTGGTGGAAACAACACACAGATATGACTTTCTTAATTACGTATTGTATTGAAAGGCATTTGTGAACAAACATAAATGCATAAATTATATCTCTGGTTTTTAATGTCCTGTTTTAAGTCCATTCAGTAATAGAAAAAAAGCAGTTTTTCAAGTGATTCATGTTGCAGATGTGTTGTAAATGAAGCCAGATCTTATCAGCATAACTGTGTTCTTTTTTTTCTTGTAGACTTTGAGCTCAGTAGGTCAGTTTGTGCTACAGCTAATATTTGTTCTGCATAAATTGTACTCAATGTAATAAATGTAATAAATATGATTCAGTAAATATAAAGAAATTGAAAATTCATTTTGAAATAAACTGAAAGTAAAGATTAGTGAACGTGGAAATATTCAGGATTATTTTTTTTTACCGCTATTGATTGTCCAGAGATGCTAAAAAATAAATAAAAATACATAGCACAAAAATGTCATCTAATTTTGTTTTCATAGATGTTCATCACCTCCTGACACAAAGATTCCTGCAGTGGAGAGCTTCAGTGGCTGGCTGATCGGATCGCTTCTCCTGTCCCCATTGATCTTGGATTCTGACATTTGATTTACTTGTTCTTTCATTACTGAATGAAGGGGAGAAATACTTAACTCTCCAAATACCCCTTTCCACTCAGAGAAAATTTTAATCAATGGGTTTCAATTACGAAAGTACTTAATTTGCATAGTCGGACAAAATGTAGCCTTCATTTTAAAGATACAAAAATCAGCTCAGACCACATCTGATGAAACAAGAAACTGAGCGAGTACATCAGTAGTCTACATGCTTAACTAAAAGAAAGCTTATCATCTGGAGCCAGCTGTGAATAAAAAAAAAAAAGATCACCTCTGTATTGAATGTGCAGGTAGAGAAAAATAAATAAATAAACAAACAAACAAACAAATAAAAACCAAACAAAACACATTGTAGGCCCATTTTTTCTGCCATTTTGTGAACAACAACAAAATCCCCTAACGTAGTTGCCATATATTTAGGAGACATTTTCAACCTTCACTGTAATATTTGCAATAATATTTTTTATTTTAAGCATAAGAAACATATTAAATTTCACAAACAGTAAGTATTACTTTTCAATGCCATCCCATCTATTTATAGTATTTTCCACAGAGTATGTAGACTCATACAGGAAGCCAGCAATATTAAAAAAATTTCACCATGTGAGAAAAAAAAAGTTAGGGAGGAAGTGTAAAGCATTAAAAAGATGGATGTGAATTTCTTAAAAAAAATATACCCAAATTGTTCATTGCAGTATAGCCATGAGTACACACTACTGACTAGAAATAAGAGCTTCCAAAAAAAAAAAAAAAAAGAAGAAGTTTTTTAGGAACAAATTTGAGGCTGGTGTCTCTTAGATAACTTACACTAATGAAACAACTGCCAATCACCTTTGTTTGCAAGAAAATGTCTTGTAGTGGCTACAGAAGAGCTAAAATGTTGAAAGGTAATTCAGCAGTAGGTGCTGCAGTTTATGAGGCTATGCTGCATACATCAAGCAAAGCCGATAAAATGTGCCTGAACTAACATCACTTACGCTTAACGAAATGCCATCAAATTGCACCAAAGTCAATACTGTCACCTCACATCCGCAATAACATGGCACAGACCAGAATCTGTTCTCATGTTCTATCATTTCAGTCAATAACATATACGTTTTTATTTCACATTCCTAGTTTTAGATCATACATGTTGCAAAACAAGTGGATGTAGTGACATTATTGGCTATGAACTGTATACCATATATTACTGTAAATGCTATTATCATGTGACAGTACTGAAAGTGCCATTACAGTAAACAGCTGAGGAAATAAAAACAGCCAATAGGTGGAAAAATTGAATGGTACCATGAAAGATTTGCTGGAAATCTCTGCATTTTAATTTTGTAAGAATATAGGTGAAAGGTGAAAAGTCTTTTTTCTTTCTTTTTCTTTTTTTGTAAGTGGTTTACTTAAAGATGCCATCATGTTGACATTACACTCAGTGGTATCTTGTTTTATTGGAAAGCAGGCTGCTTGGGTAGTCCTGAGTATATTTGATTTATTGCAAATAAGAATTTTGATCAAATATTTTATTTCTCCCAACCACTCTGTCCCCCATCCAGGCTTTCAGCACTCAGCAGTAGTCTAAGCACTCAGTAATAGTAATACTAATAATAAAAGCTACATTAGAACTAGCAACCCTTCATACACTTTCAAATAATCAGACTGGACTATATTTACAGGTGTCCTGGCAGAATCCCAAGGTACGTACTCAGGTAAAATTCTCATAAAAGTTATAAAAGTTTACAGACCAGAATACCATCTTCCCCCCAAAAAACTGGGATTAAATATGGGGGAATCCATAGTGCTTTCACCAGGGGTTGACAGCAAAGGTTGGTCTGCAAGGAGAATTCAGAATTTGTGCCCCTATTTTGTATACACCTCAGTGCCTTGGAAAGCAATACTTTTGCCTTAACTTTGTCCTTTTCTATTTGGAGAATATTGATCTTTACCCGCCCTCCATTTTTCACGGAATTCAGCAAACACCGTAACGTTTTATTTATCTCTTTGCTTCTAAGTTCTGTTTTTCTCCCAGAGTGGTCAATAAAGGACTTGGCTGTCTTTCTGTGAACCTCATCCGAACCTCTAATTGACCTCACCGGGTTACCCAGTCCCATATCATTGTGGACTGTCTTCATCCTTAATAGTTATTGTTTCAACACTGTATTCTCTAATCACATACTGGACTGTGGTGCCTGTACGAGGAAAATACTACTCTTCTTCCCAATCCCATTAGAAAAAATGAAAAAAAAAATCTTATTCAAAAAATTGGTATCAAGGCCATAATAGATACTTCCGAGTGAAAAAGGCGTCACCTTACAAAAGGAATAAGTATAAGGACGTGTGGAGGGAAGCAAAGAATTTCCTTGTATTTGGATTGGATGTGATGCAAAAAAAATGCACAAGAGACTGCACACTGCACGGAGCATGCTGCTCCTTCTGAAAGTGAAGAAGCTGATGGAGCTGATGAGTTTCCTGATGACACCGCTACTGAGCCTGCAGACAGGGGTGACTCCACATACACTGTGCTAAAGGCAGGTTACGGCAATGACAGTGCAGGTTCCCACAAAATTAAAAAAAAAAAAACATCCGTAGATTTCTTTAAAAAGAAGTGAGGAGTAGAGGTAAATTCTATCAACCCCTCAGAATGAAGATTTAAAGAAACATGTATATCCAGAACCGGCAGCCTCTACATGTGCATTCCAGAGCGGTGTTGAGTTGGCAGCTGTTTTGAGTAAAGGTCAGTATGAATAAGTTCATAGTTTCTAACGTGCTGTTCTGTGGCTTGATACTACACTTGTTTTATATCAGATAAGCAAAAATGTCAAGTTCTGATCAATGAATAATTAGGCCCCGTTGCCTCCAGCCATAGCCAGGACTGGGACAACCTCCTTGTCTGAGCCCAACAGATATACTCTAGCAGGTACCAAAGTCTGAATAAGAGCACAATGTAAAGCTGAATTTCATTCTATAGTAGCATATTTTTATCCTCCATAACATTTTATCAATTCTACTCACCTTTCCACTACAGAAAGTTTTTTATTTTTTATTTTTTTTTCTTTTCTCTCTTTCTTTCTCGATGCCAGTGATAACTGCATTTGGCTTTTTTTTTTTTTTTTTTTTTTTTATCCTGGCATGATAATTTTGCAGTAATCTTTCATAAATCTCAGCATGTTCTCAGAAAGTAAATGATGGCATAATTTATCACTATTGAAAATGCATTTTGTGCCATGACAGTATAATTAGACATTCTTTTCTGGAGACATATTAAGTATATACCAATGTATTAAAGCTACTGTGCTACAGATCCATTTAGTTGATTTATTCCTTGTCTCTGGCTACCTTGCCTTATCATGATACCCGCACAATCATGCATTCTCATTGCAGGAAAAAAATAAAATAAAAAGGAAAGGAAGCAACACATTGTAAGAAGCAGTATCTCTAGGTTAACTAATTCAGGTGGGAACAGGATGAAATTTGGCTGCACTTTTCTACCAATTCAGAACACATTAATTATGCAGTGATCAAAATAATTTCACATGCATAATGCTGACCTCATTCACTAGAGGGCAACAAAACCCTAGCTTAAAAAGCCTCCACCTTCTACTTTCAGTGACAGAGCACTTTTAATAAGATGCTGCATGGATTTCATAATGAATACCCTATTAATTTTACATAAGTGCAAAGTTACTTCTGAAAAGCCAGTTAGGCTGCTGAATATACATGATGTAGCCTCTCAACAGGTGCCAGGAAGACATTATTCAAGTCATAGCCTCCCTCCTTCTCCCCCTACCCCCCCGGCCCATATCAGTGGGTGTGTTCATTTGTTTGAGTATCATTATTTGACTCCAGTTACCCTACTGAGCTCCGTTTAATAAAGTCCTCTTGAACGTTATACGGTTTTTGTAGATCAAAGCATGTGGGCTTATCTAGAGATCATAAAGCTACCAATGTTCAGGCTACTTAAACTGTAGTAACGAAAAGCTCTTATACAACTGACTGAGCTTTGCTTTTGATCAGTGTGTTTTGGGGGGTTATTTTCTCTTCTCCTTAGCTGCTTTCTATATGACATTAACTTCTCATTTTGCCTAAAGAGGATGCATACATTCATATGGGTGTCTGCTTAACCAAAATATAATAGAAAAGCTTTAGTTGCTACTTTAAGGATATTTGTTAGGAAGTCTGAAAGAGTTGATACTATCTCTGCCAACAGTCTAACAACTAATTAGTTTACTATGGGCCACCATGTTAGCTCTGCTAATTTAATTTTGAAAAGTTCACTCTGCATAATAAAATCCGGTTGCTGGATCTTCTCCTCGAGTTGTAAATAAAAAATAGCTATTACTGTTACAGTCTATTGAGAAAGGGTTTCATACACTGTAAAAAAAAAAATGATTACACAGACCCAGACCCAACCAATTGAAAAATAATTATGTGAATTTGTCTTTTGTCCTTAGATACAAATAATGGCTAATGCAAATAAACTGCTAGTGAAGGATTTTTATGGGCTTTTTATAGCACGAATAAGAATATATTTTACCCACTTTTGATGAATATCTGAATTATTTTTTTCACTGGTTTTGATATTATTATTAGGACATAATAATTTTAGGACATATTATAATAATATAATAATTTTAGGACATATTATAATAATATTAGGACAAAATAATTTTGATATTATTATTAGGATATTATTATTAGGACCAGATGCAAACCCCCATGTTCTAAAGTTGTTGCTCCCAGAAAAACATCCTTGGCCTCTCCTTTAAAGGGGTTAGTTCCAAGAGGTGACCAGATATGCATTCTTGTGTTTCAGAAGCACTGCAAAGATTATGAAGGAGGAGGGGGCCTCAGAAGGGGAAAGATGTACAAATACATTTTTCTATTACACAGTTGACAGCCCCTTGGGAAAACAAGTCTAAGAAATGTGCAACCTTGAAATGTGTGCATGCTGCAAGGGATATTTTCAATGTGAACTTTGTGTTCTTATTTTCAAAGTCCTAAATCATTTGGCTATGCTGTAGAAAATGGATATAACTGAAGCTCCTAAAACAAACTGAAAGGTATGATTTTGCGTCCGTCTTCTTGCAGAAAGGCAGAGCATACTATCCCTGCTACACCACTTTGGCAGTGCACTACAGCCTGCACATTGCATGCCTAGTTAGCAATATTCTCCTCTCCAAACAGTACAGCATGACATGTCCCCCTTCCCACCAAAGTATTTAACAATTTCCTTTGAAATGCAACTCATTATACAAATGCAGAACTAAATAAAAAAAATACTCCAGAGAGAGAACAGATTGCTAGATATAGATTAGATGTGCAGTCTAATCCTTCACAAGCATTAAATATTTAACATAATCACGCCACAGGTGACAGGAAGATGTCTGCATTGTTTAATTAGACTTAATTAAACATAAGGAAAATCTAATACTAATTCAGATCTAGCTTTTAAATTGATTACAAAATTCCTTTTTTAAAATACTTTTGTATCCAGAGAAATGTATTCATTTGTTAGCTGGGGAATCCTTGCCATGCAATGCTCAAAACCCATGAAGAGACGATCTGTTGTGTTCAAAAGCCCATGGATGATACTAACTTTACTCTACGGGGTTAAGGACAAAGCCAAAGGACTTGGCACTCCTAGCAGGCTGTAATGCTGTGATCTTTTGGCAATATTTTCTATAAACCATTACACTCGGGACATCATTTTTTTCTATTACCTCTTTTATAGTCTTATTGTTTACAAGAAAATAGATAGAGCATTTAATTATGAGATGGACTTAATGTTCTATAGCAACTCCTGTATGCAATATATTGCCTCTGGAACTCTGCTCACAACTCACATTAATGCGACAAATGAAAAAAAAAAAAAGTGTAACAGAGAAGATGCTTTGCAACAGGATTGTAGTATCTAATACTATGAATCATTCCCTGATAACATTATAACACATCTCCCAGTTAAAGTTATGGTTCAGAACTGCATTTAAGGACAGACAAATACAGTATGTGTTGTCAAAGAAGCAGCGATGAGTGATGACAAATCACTTTGTTTCCCAATTGTCTTATTTAACGACATTAAGTAGAATAGCCTGATAAGTGTCCAACATAAAAGGAATATAGACATAGGCTAGATTAGAGCCTAAACTATAACTTCCTCTATGAACTAGAAGTTCAGAAGGATTAAAGAAATCAAGCCATAATCTTCCTAGAAATGAAGGGGACAATTCAGTGATCCCCAGCTTTGCAGGGCTGGCAGTCACTTCATCATTAGATGACTTTCATCACCTTAGATGAAATCGTGTATTGATGCAATGTTGTAGCAGCTACTGCTCTGAACGTTTTAAAAAGTTTTTTGGATACCTGATGCCATGTCTCCTGTCCTTCTCCTTTCTCATTTCTGGATCACTGCAACATTTTTTTTTATTATTATTATTATTTTTTTGGTGGGGGGGGATGCAAGTTTCAGAAATTGGATATGCAAAACTTTGGTTTTTGTGTGTTCTTTGAATGAGAGCCAGAGCTACCCAGTCATTCCAATTTCACTGTGCATCTCCTTAGTATGTGCACATACATGACAGAGTTTCTTGTACTATCAATATGTGCTTTCTTAACTCCTGGATCTGGATCTGTAGAGCAGAACTTTAAGTCTCTTCTTTAAAAACATAAAAATAAATTATAATTAAAGAAAAATAAATGTTCCATACTGAAGTATTACTATAAGTTTGGCAGACAGAGGACAACTCCCATAAAAGCATTACTACAGTAAATATGTATAATGCATGTAAGTAACACAAATTCTTGCTCTGGTCATACACAGGCAATGACTACTTTTTGCTGATCTCTGGCAGGCGGAGGTTAAGACTTTTTGCTAGTGCAACCTTTGTCATCTAGCAGCACTGAATCACATTCTACTTATCTTTTTTGAGTCCTTAGTACACATAGTTGTCTGACATGTTTCTTTCTGCTTTGTTAGATAACACAGCTGATGAAAGCAATAACCATATTCATGGTGTGATATCTTATTCACTATTGTTCCAGTCAAATTAGGATTTATCTACAGAGAATAATTGGATAGGCTCTGGAAATTGCCACACTTATAACAGAGAATAGATAGTAAGCTTACATGAAACAAAGAAATTTTAAACGATGGGCAGAAATCCAGGACAGTTTCTATTTTATCTTTTTCTTTTTTTCCTAAGAACAGGAAAAAAAAAAAAAAAAGGAAATGAAGTTATACAAACAGAAAGAAAAAAATAAAGAGCATCAGTCAGAGGAAAATAATAAGAGGAGAGAAGAGTAATAGGAGTACTCTAACAGAAACACTGAAAATGAATGACCACCATGGTCCTTCCATATAGAAAGCATAAGCTAATCTATCCTAGACACAGGAGACTCAGTTTTGTGAGCTGAGAACTTTTTACACAGGGTGAACGAGGTAGAAGTTGGGAACATTAAAATCTAACAGAAGGTATTCAGCATCTCAGCACCTGAAGGGAGTGGATTAGACCATGGAGGTGATTAATTCCCAACTACAAAACTCAGCTCAAGTTTGATATAGAATATATATTTTAGGGCTCTCCTCACCAGAAGGTACATTGATAAACTAGAGACACTACAGAGGAGAGCAATAAAAATGAAGTAGACACCTTGCTTGTTCTAGGAAGGCAGGTTGCATGAAATGACTATATGCCATATGCAGAAGCAGAGACAAGAAGGGGAGAGGTTACTAGCATATAAATTACTGAAGGTTAGTAGCTGATACTCCAGCAAGATGTTAGTGCATTTTAAGGAGTGAAGATTCAAATCCCAGAAGACTGTGATTCAGCAACAGCCATCTCTAAGGGTGCTCAGACCATCCCACAGAAATCCAGACAGGAAGAAAATTCTTGCATATATGATTAAGTTCTTCCACTGCATCGCCATGGAGAGAAAGGAGAGGAAATGATCCTCCCCAGGAGAAAATTCTGATGAATCCTCTCCTACCCCAGGCCTTACCATACAGGTATACTCATATGAGCAGGCAGTAGGGAGTGATCTGCCCATCCCACCCAGCCACACAGAAATAGTCACTGGGCAGCGCCAGTCCTACTGCCACATGCCGAAAATGCCAAGTGATGCCCACAAGTAAATACAGGCTGTAATGTTCCCTTCAGGTAATCCATAAACTGCAGGCATAATTTGGGTTTAGTTTTAAGACAGAAAAGAGAAAATGTCAATACAATAACAGGAAAACAACTTTATGCGAATTTCCCTATTATTGGTGCAGTAACAGAAGTGAACAGTTTTTGTCCAAGCAAAACTCATGTACAATTAAAGTGAGTGGGCCATCACCAGGACACAGCATGTGCTGGCTAAATGGCTCCCAACAGCGCACATTCTTGCTGAACTGTGCCCATGCTAAGTCTCACCAGCACGTAAACAAATTAATATTTAAAAGAAAACCCCATATTTATGATTAACCCCATATCCTTTCAGATTTTGAGTTGCCAATAAGGACATCTTAAGGTAAAAACCTCAATGCACTAGCACTTATCACAAAAATCTAATTATAAAACATGAAAATATATTTTATCTGTTGATGACCTTTGAACTGTTGCACTTCCTGTTGGCGGCAAAACCAGATATAGATCCCTGTTCTATTTACTAAGTCACAGACATATAAACGCTTGAAAAAGACCATTTAGCTTTGGCTGCAGTTCTGAAACAGCTGTGATGCTCTGACGCCTTCCAGCAGAAGGCAGCAATGTGCAAATGCACCAGACAGTCTAGTGCACAGAAGCTGTTTCTTGCTGCATACCATGCCAACTTTAGCAGCTGTCTTTTTAACTACTACTATGTGATACACAGTTCTGAGTAGTAGAACAGGAGAAAGTGAGCAACATTGCACTTCTTCAGGTGCAATCCAGCTACTTAATGGGTATATAATTTCCAAATGAATGATGGAATTTATCAGCATCATTGCTGCAAATAAAATCTAATCTAAAATCTTCCAAGGCATAACACTCTTCAGTAGGTCTTAAACTACCTCCAGTTATTCTGAAGCTCCTAAACTTTCAGCACTTCACAACACAAGGCTTCTGGATCCCTGAGAGAAAAAATTGTACATATTTCACAGCACTGTAACAGAATCTGACAGTTTTAGCAACAATAGGGCTAGAGAAAAAACCTGCCCTCCTCCCCAGAAGATGAAATATACAAACAGCAATGTAAAACAAAATTAAACACAGTTTATCTCCTATATGACATATCTATTATATATACTGAACTGGAAGAAGTTTACAATAATGACTTTCCCTTCTGTGAAATGATACTTATTTCAAGCACTTGAAAACAGAAAATAGCTAAGAACATTTTTGCACCCAATCCAATTTCTCATTTCTCTTTAAATTTCAGTCTTAGTCATAATTCTCATCCTGGTTTGTTCAAGAGCAAGGACTCCATCTCCCACAGAAATTCTTTTGGCTTTCCAAGAAACAGATGCCATCTGAATTTGACAGTAGTGTGTAAAGGAGGGGTTCAGTGTGAGGTTTCTGATACTGTGACTTAGTTTAAGACTTAAATTGCAGAGCAATAGGCTAAAATTACAAAATACAGGCATCCTAGCAGCATTCTGTTCAAACATGGTTCAGGTAAATCTAACCTAATTGGTACCTTTTTTTTTTTTTTTTTTTAACTTAAGAGAACAGATTTTTCCAGTTATGCCATTGCTTAAAAACTGGAACAGAAATTCCAAAGAGCCTAGTTGTCCTTTAAGACAGTCCACTTCTCAAATCTACTCAGCACATCACCTGTATATGATTTACGAATGTTTGCAAGCAAAAATACAGAACTATGAGTCAAGCAATTCTCGACCCTCAACCAACTAGTGAGTAAATGGACATTGTTATCGATGCATCATTATTATTGAACGTAATACAGCTTAGTTGCTCAATACATCTTTCAACAAGCACCACTGTATATTAGTGGTATGTTGTTAACACTGTCTACTGTCAAATTAATTCTGTTAAATACCAGGTCTTTGTTTACAGTACAAAAATAATCTGTTGTTGAACAAATGAATTGGTAAACAATTACAAAGCTGGAGAAAGGACTGCATTTCTAAAGTTGGGTTCCTTTCCTCTTCAAGAAAAACTAGCACAAAAATTATTCTGATGCAGTCAGTTTAAGTAGAGTGACTTTTCATGGTTAGTTTTCTTCAAGGAACTAAGTGAATTTGAGTAAAGTGCCAGAAGGAGCACTTGCATTCTGAAAATATTTAACTTGAAAGCAAAGATGCTTTCTGTATAGATAATGTGCTCATTGAGCAGACATCCAGACAACACATTTACATGAAGACTGGACTGAATATAGCACAGCAAAAAGGAGACAGGGCATCATTACCCTTAGAAGGAAGGTCTGGCTCCTTAAAATGTCTGCACTTCTGCATATCAAATCTGCAACAATGATTCTGTCATCTCACATCTCCAACAGGTATCAAAACTCTCCAAAGCCACCAGATGCAAAGGGGTTGTAAGGCTGAGCATGCTGACTCCATCAGAGACAGGAGAGAGTGAAGTGGTGAGAGGCTTTGTGTAGTCCCATTCTCCAGCACTTTTTTGTGACTAGCCTGGGTCTTTCTCAAAGCAGTAGTTTTTATCAGGGTCTTACTCAAAGCAATTTTCTCTTGTGACCTCATTTAAGTCAATGGAGCATAAAGGAGCAAAGTAAAGCAAATATACAGGAGCTGTATTTTTAGCAGGCTGAGCTCAGAACTCCTTTAACCAACAGAATTTTGGAATTCAAGTTCAGCCCTATGAGATACTACCCACGTGAGGACATTATTTCAAGGAAAGAAAAGAAGTCTGTACCACTTGCCACATCCTGAGCTTACTGATCTGACAAAACGGTATCCTGACGCAGAGGGCATCTATAATCACATGTAACTACGAAACAGGTGAAAACACAGAAACATACATACTTAATAAAAGCTTCATGGACCATTTGCAAAACATGTCATTCATCTCTGTCATACCTAAAAACTGGATTAAATTTAGTGCCCGTCTTATTCCTGACCTGGAGTTCCTTCTACCATTGACTGACTTTGCCAAACATCCCATCACATTTTTGTAAAGCAAAGGCTGGTATTGCTGTACTGTGCTTACTGCCACGCACAGTACTTTAGCACTATCAATACCCTAGTGCACTATTTGTCATGGAGGCAGCATTGAAGGCCCACATACATGAAGATATTTTGCTCTGCATACGTTAAATAAAAAAACTGAACATCAAGCTATTTGAATTGATTAAATCAATCAGCTCAGCTAAACCAGAGCAGATCCTTTCTTTCTGCCATCAGAGAAATGAATGTGGCAATGTAAGACACCAGGGCTCCTGTTTCTGCAGAGAAGGCAAACTACTGATACACAGCAAAATGCAGAGTCTTGTCACTCCTCTTGCCCACTGAAAATGATAATCCACATTTATATCGGGCTCTATTGGCAAGAAAGAAACATTGAGATGGCTCCTTCCACTTCAGGTCCTTGGCCTGCTCAAGGATAATGTCCCAATGAGTTTGTTCTCACAAGCCCTTAAGACAACTGTGTTTCTTAGACCTTCCATCTTTTCCATGTTAAGTTAGTTAGGGATTTCTAGTAAACAGAAAAAAGGGGAAATTAGAGAAAACATTCATCTTCAGAAAATTAACTTTCACAGGCTCTTCTTTTTGCTTTCATTATCTTGATATCTCTGTTTTGTTTTATGCATTCTCTCAAAGGCCAGACTGCTTTCTGCCAACTGATTTGTCTGTTGAGGCTGTGTTTTCTGCTCAGGTATTGTAAAACAGATCACTGACAACGGTCCTGAACTCCTTGGATGTATATACCAACACGCTCAGACCGATTGGTGCCTACAGAATGACAGCTGCACACTCAGTGAGAAGTGCAGTTATCCAAACTCTATATATTTACAGTGGCATGCACATACAGTAGAAGGGTTTTCATGCAGGCAACATATATATATGTATATGGAAATCCAGACAGGATAATTGAGAAAAGTATCTGGAATAAAATTTTGGCATCTGAAAATAAATTTCTGGTATCAAAAAATTTGGACTATGACATCCAGCTTATTTATAGACACTAGCCTACTGATATTTGTGTGTATGGAATATCATTAATATAAATCAGTTCGTAATATTTTGGTAGTGATATTAGTCTAATTTGAATTTTATATTGCACAGTAGTATTGAATGCTAGACCTGATTTTTTTAAAGTAATTAATGAGCCAAGTTACCTGAGAGAAAAACAAAATGATGATTATAATTAGAAGTGTTCCATGACTGCTACCGACTGTTTAGATGTACTTACAGGTAGGATTTCTAATTAAAACCCTCTTGATGCTTAGACATCTCTCTGTTCATTCCTCATTAAAAAAGTGGGATTTTTTTGCATTAAGGAATCCCTTAATAGAAAAATAATAGAAAAAGTTACAAGTAATTACATTCTCTGTGCTATTTGTGGTGAGCTATTCCTAAGAGAAAATGAGCTGCAGGTGTGTAACTATGAGATATGCTGGCATTGATTTCACTTGTTTGGAGAATTCCACCTGGAAAAAACTTCGAATTTAGGCTGTGATTTTCAAAGAACCCTCATGGAGTTGGGGGAATTTCAGGGAGACCTGGGCATCTAGCTCCCTGAGGGCTTGATAAAAATTGCATTACTTATGGGAGAGGAGGGAAAATAACTCACCCCAAGCTATTCTGTGCAGAACTATGTAAATATACAGTAAGTTACAAGCACAGTCCAGGATTTCCCAAAATGAGTCTAGGTCACAGAAATGTCTGACAAAGATGTTAGCTAAAATTGAGGACTGCAATGAATGAAACTGATCAATGTTTTCTCAGTCAAACTGTATTTCAAGCCTGTGTCTTCAAACAAAAAATTCAGTCCTTTGTGAAAATGAAATCTGTAATATTGCAGCAGTGTTCATTTGTCTTAGTTATCCTCCAAAAGCCTCCACTATTCTAATTTCCAGTAAGAGCTGAAATATTCTGCATACGGGAAAAAAAAAATCTGCAAAGATATTTGCCAAACTTCTGAGCTGGCAGCAAAAGTTTCAGTTATACCAAGGAGATTTCTTTCTGGTAATGCCCTAACAAGACTGAATTTTCTTCTCCCATACTGTCTGCATCACTTAGATATGGATGGCTGTCACTGATGCTCACATTACCGGTGCAGTTATATTTATGATCCTGAAATTCATTAACTTGCAATCATAAAATGGACTAATGGAGTAGCCCTTCTGCAGATGCAAACTGTCATACCTTTACTGACTTCACTAAACTGATGCTGGTTTATATCACATGAGAGTCTCATCACATAATTTGCATTATTATCGTTTCTGAGCAAGATCAGTAATGTTAATAAGCTTTAGCAGTAGTAAATTCAGCCTCCCACTTTACATCAAAGCCAGAAGGTGAAGAGGAAGCTGAAATAAGGTATAATTCCATCCAGAACTGTATGCTTGAAAGAGGAACAGCAGCTTCAGATGATTCGAGGAGCTGGGATATAATCCATTTTCCCACCAAAATCCTTTTCCTGGACCAGAATTTGGCTCTAAATACAAAGGATATAAAACCAATCTTCCGTCTTTCTCCAGACTGCAATTTTATAAGACAGAATTTGTACACATTTGCTGTGTTCAATCACTTCATGATCATTAGGTATGAACATTTTTTTTTTAGGTATATATTTTGAGGAAAAGTCTTAGAAGGCTCTTGAAACAACAGACGTGACTTTGAAGATGAGTCACCAAGTGCAGGTTGCATGCTCCCATCTCCCAAACCACTCAGAACTTCGTAGCCAGAAAAAACAGTATCACAATATGAAGTGAGGGAACCCATTTGCTTTGATAGTAGATGCCTTGTTGTCCACAGCTCACACACTGGAGAGCGCTGGGACAGGACCGCATGTACCTGAGTGCCAGAAGAGTCAGTTTGAGAGGAGGATAGGAAAAAGAAAAAAGAAATGAGCGGGCGGAAGAAACAATATTGCTCACTTTGAAGGGACAGGCTTCTGGAAGAGAGCAATGACTGAATAAAGCCACCCTGCTAAGTTTAACGTGCTCTTTTGATATTAAGTATGCTACTTTCTCCTGTGGGAAGAATGAGGAAAGACACAGCTCTGATGATTTATTTTTTTTCTACTGATTTAGAGGGGTGGGTTTTGCAGCTTAATTATCATTACTTTCACTTTTCTTCATGAATTACAACATAACAAAACTTTTCTCAGCTATGATCAGTAATTCTGGAGTTTGAATGCTTTGATCCAGGTCAGCATAACCCAGAAGAACAATCTAGACTAGAATTTTTCCTAATTCCTCTAAAATGTTATGCTTGCTGCTACAATAGATGTCAAATGCTGTAGGCAGGTGCTTAGATTTATGTTCCTATTGACCATGTTTGACCTTGATTTGGCTAGTGAAAATGTAATATTCATGTTGTGAAGTCCTTGGCCTTATTTCTGATTTTCTCTCTCTTTTCAGTCACTTGCAATATGCTTCCTTATTAATCTGGATCACAATGACACTCAGTTTGCAAACAAAGCAGAAAGTTGCTGGCCTTCCAAGCGGTGCTATGCTTGGACACACATGGCAGGGTACTCACACTCTCCTATGCACATGAAGCACATGAAATATGACTCTCTTCTTTGACAAAAAAGGTTGGAGTTAAAAAACAACACTAGTAAGGAAACATTTATCATGCATATTTTAAATCAAAATTAAGCACATCTGATGTGAAAAAAATTCAAGATGTTTCATTCAAAATATACTGTTGTGCAAAATGCGATACGTCTCCTGTCATTTATATGCTGTGCAATACATGCTCTTTAAAGAAATTAATTAACCATGTATGACATTTATCTACTGATGTGCATATTATAACATCACGATGCAGGTAAGATAACTTTGCACCAAACAAAACTAAACTCTCATGCACAGCTGGTGAGTCACTGAAACATACCCGTGATGTACTGCTATTTGACACCCATCAGCTTCCTGCTATGAATTAGCTATGCAGTATCTTTCAGCAGCCTATACAGTCTTATTAAAGTGTTGCGCTATGTGTAACAACAGAACTGAACTTTAATCTTTACATGCTTCTTCAACAGTTCCTCCATATCAAGTTGATGGCTTATAAAACAGGAGTGCTAGAGGCAAATTAACATGTTAGAAAAAGAGAGAAACATCTTTAGGCTCTAACAGTGTAATTAAATCTTTTGCAAATCCTAAGATTATGTTATATACCCATCAGACAGTGACTACAGGTTCAGTATTAGATGGAAGAACTAAAAAAGGGGAATGCCTATTTCTGGGTTTGATTAGGAGAGAGAGGCTTTTCCTTGTTTCACTTATGCCAATGAAAGCTTCACAAACACCTACGTGTAACAGAGATATGTGGTGTAATCATCCATTATATCTTTTAATGTGTTCTGTTCCTTCCCTGCTTATTGTTGGAATTGGAAAAAAAAATAAAATAAAATAAAAAGAGGGAAGAACATCTGAGCTACAAAGTGAGAGTTCAGATCCAAAGCTTCTTCAAGCACAAGGATTCATCCTGGCTTATTATACAGGCTAAAAGTCATGAAATTTGAATGGACTTTCCGAGGTTAAAAGATGTTAGCTTTCAGGCCAATCTTTAGAAAAAAAAAAGTTTCAAAGACGTGGAGGGAGGTTATGGAATAACGGGCAGTGGGTGAAGGAGAAGCTATTGTATTATCTGCTATTCTGTTGCCATTCCCTCTCTATCTAACTCTACTTTTTCTCTTGAAGCCCCTTAATATCCAAGGCTGTGTGTGAGCAATGGCAAAGTGCACAATGGCAGCTGCAACTGTGAGTGCCAATGAACTACCAGAATTTCACTCATCACTTCACAGAGTGCACTGGACTACTCATGCATAGAAGTCTCTGTGAAATTGAATTCGCTTCTAAAATTCACTACATAAAAGGAGATTTGTTCCTCAGTCCTCCACACCGCAGTCTTATCTCCATTGTGCATGAAAACCAGGGAAGCACACTGCTTTATTCAGGCCAAAATGTCAGCAAATTATGCTTACGTTATCATTGGGATATTCATACAGATTCTAAGAAAAATGGTCCTAGATTCCACATTCTAGGGAACATGATCTTTTTGCCATCAGCTAGGTTTAAATCCAGTTCTGTAACACGAAAGCAGCACCAAATGTAAAATATGTTCTGCTTCCCATGAATGCTTTGGCATTACAGGAAATGTATGCACCTTGTCCTGAATTTCAGGTCTACGTTTGTGAATACTTTTGAGTTTAGAGAACAAAAAGCCACAAAAGAAGACTTGTATCTAGAATTATTAAAAATATCACAGAAATATAATTCTCTATTGTATGTCATTGAGTTTAACAATGAAAAATTTAAATTCTGGATAAATGATACCCATAATCAAAACTAGTAAATCAAACTTTTATTCTGACAACCTGGGTGCAAGGCCAAGGTAAAAGCCAATTCATTAATTTTGTCTTCTGAGCAAGCTGAAATTCAGAGTCTTGATTTTTACAAGCAGACCCAAAGAAGTCAGCAATAGAAATTTCCCTTTGAAAATATTTTTCATCTGAGGCAGCCCTGAATTATATCTTCCATGACACCACGTGGCTGTACTAATAACAATCCAATGTAAGCTCCCTACACTGCTCATTTCCTGGCGAGCTGCTTTTAGTGAGCATCAAGGTCCGAGCGGCAACAAAAAAGGAGCATAAGCTTCTTTTGTATCGCAGCTAATGAAATCTAGAAACTATGCTCCGTGATTTTAAGTGGATTTCTAAGATACAGTGAAAAATTCTTGGAAAATAAATGAAGCACATACCGGTACACCATGATGGCAATACACACCAGAACAGATACCCTAGCCAGCCATTAGGCGCTTATAGAGACAGAACTTGAAAGACAAAGTGTTCATATGACTTTTTTGTGGGGAAGATGGAGTGGGACATAAAGTAGTCAAATATTTGGTAACAAAGCAAACCATTTGTTTGTCATCCACTGCATGACAGCTGATATCAAAGGCATTGGTGAGCTTTCCCAGAATTTCCTAGAGTCATTACTTTTATTGTGGGAAAAGTTTGCAGTGTGAGAAAGTTTGGTTTGATAATGTTTATGTGATATTGTCCACAAAATGAACAACAGGCAAATAAAAATGGTGTGTATATGTAATATCTGATTTGCACATTCAGTCAAGCACTTATAGGCTCCAGGGTTTTTCCTATGCAGTAATAAAATTGTGAAAAACTTCCATAAAGAAGAACATCACAGCTAGTACTGTAGGCAGAAAAGGCTTATTGTCAGAAGTAACGCTCTTTTATTAAACTAAATGTGACAAACAGGGAGTGGAAGGGGAGATGTTTCTGGTACACAAAAGTCCTTTTTCATGTTAGAACTCATAGGCCGTAACACCGGCCTATTTTTGTTTCTGACACTGGTTGAACCAATAAAAGAAATTACCACTTCCCACAAGAAATATGTTATCCAAATCTGTTCATATTCTGCCATTTAGGGTCATCCCCTAAAATCTCAGCTCATATATGACCAATAAAAACTTGTTAGTTTGGCACCTAAAATCTTTGATAATTCTTTCTGCACTGGCTTTGCTCAATGCAGCAAGATGCTAAGGACTTTTCCTCTTTCTTTCTCCTGGCTGCCAGGGACTACAGCAGTATGAAATATCAGATCTGAGAAAAAAAAAAGCCCTCTGGCAGAGTCCAAGAAGCACAGACAGAAGAAGGAAACAGCCGCAGTGAAATGCTCAGGGATAGGGAATAGAGAGAGATTAAGACCCCAGGGGAAACGGATAGGCTATGATGTTGATTCCACTGAATAATAGTTCAGCAGACCTCTGCAAGCCATTTGGAAAAGGGACCTAAATATGAAATAATACGTCAGTCTGGAACCAAAGAATATGGTTTCAAATAGCGTTTGTAACCGTGGTAGAGTAGATATTTTTCATAATAGAGTGCAGTATGGAACTGCTATATATGGGTGCTCTGGGTGAGTTGAGTAACATTTCCAGAGGATCCAGTAAGACTTTCATGAATGCCATTTTATCACTATCATCATCTGTATTAGTTCCCAAAAGCTGTAGCCATAGATCACAATCCCAG
The DNA here is from genome assembly GCF_964211835.1 of Anser anser. Classification (NCBI taxonomy): domain Eukaryota; kingdom Metazoa; phylum Chordata; class Aves; order Anseriformes; family Anatidae; genus Anser; species Anser anser. The sequence continues at coordinate 4,482,280 of NC_139737.1, forward strand.
AGTGCAAAGCATTGCACAAAATGCACATGTCAAACCCGTGTCTATGCCTCACACAGTTTACAACCTCACTTTCAGATAAACTCCTTTTCTCAGCTCTAATCTGTTTTGCAGACATTCTTACAGGACCATGACAAAGAGATACAAGGAACTTTCTGCAACAATACCAGGAGTTACACTAGCATGGTCCAGGGACACCGTGAAAGGGTTCAGATTACGACCTGACTGTACAATACAGCATACATAAAAATCACAGAAGCTATAGAGGGGGCAGGTTATACCTAGCACATCCATCAGTAACAGAGACCAGAACAAGCAGATTACCAGCAACAGCAGGATATATTGTAACATATCTCTCCTTTTTGTCACTAAGCCATATGAAGCATTTGCTGTAGAATTATTCTTACATCTCTTCTGTTGATAAGCTACTTAGCAAGGTAGAGTTGAAGCTAATCTGAGTACTGTATGAGAAATATGATGTGCTATTTCACTGTGCCACTGTTTGATATTCGGTCCTCTCTTTCCAGGCACTTTTTGTAAATTGCAGCTGCTATCTCAAAGAGAAATCCCTTGGCCCATACAAAGGTCATTAAAAGGCCCTGAATGTAGAAGAATCTCCTGAAAAGGAGGAAGATAGCACATTTTCTCTTAGTTTGCATCCGAGAGCCAGGGAAAGAATTTTGATATCTTTAAACAAATTCTTTCTAAACTGCACAATAAAGCAATAAAATTCTGCTGCGCTCAAGTTTGATAAATGACTTATTAATACAATTGAATCCCCTATATTAGATCTATTTCTGAAGAAGAAAGTTCATGTAAATATATCAGGCACTATTCCGATGCCCATATGACAGATATTCTACAGTGCAGCCAGTATCTTGCAATTATTTTCTACTGTAAATCTTTTGGCAGTCTAAAATAACTCAATCAGAGTTTATAATTTCAAGGTCCCCATGCCCCCCCCCCCCCAGTCAGCAGTTTTATAACCTACCGATCTTCCTTCAAAAAGAGCTGGTGATGATCAGTGTTTATTCCAAACCATTTAAGAAGGCAGCTGTTTATTAAAGTGCCAACAGCAATGATTGATTTCTGATGCTCATGAGTGCATCTGTTTTCTAGTTAATGACATCACTGCAAGCAAACAGATATTGCAAGCTGGGACTCTAATAGAGAACTAAAGCAGACATGCCTTCTCTATAAAAAAATAAAAATCTATTTTGCTCAGAAAAAAAAATATCTATTAATATGTCAAATGTTCGAGTTACATTCATGCCAACTGGCATTCTTCTATGCAACTGGCATTTCTTCAAAAAGAATCTGTGGGTTAACGGTGTTTATATTAAAATCTCTAAAGAGGACATCTGTTAGCTGTATTTCCAAAAGTAGTGACTGATTTATGATCTAGTAAATCACATCTGTACAGGAAAAAAAAGAAGAACTGAACGGCAGTGAAACTAACATCTGTCATCAGGCAAACACAGACCACGATAGTGAATGAAAAATTGATGTATTTCAGGTCAGGAGGGTTGTCCTTAATTCTCTCCTTTTTTAAGGTGTTTGAGATAAGGAATAAAATTGAACGTGCTCCAAGCTCCAATGAAACATGCAAAAGCAATGGCAGTTTAAACCTCATTTCTTAGGACCAAATTTCCATCAGGTGTAAACCAGCTTGGTCTTACCAGCTTTATATTCTCGTGCGTTCTAAAGAATGCACTGCAGCTCATAGCAGCATCCAGAAAGCACTTGTTATATCCATTTAAAAGTCTCTTTATAATATAAATGGTGTTAAAAGAATATAAAAAACATACATAACCATTTCCCTGGCAATTCCTTGTATGCATCAAACAAGGATATGGAGCTGAGAGCACTGCAGCCAACTCTTGGAAATCCCTAGGAAATGTTTCATATTTTACAACAAACATTGTTTGATGTGCTCAGACAGCAAGGGCATGACTCAGAAATCCAAGACTGTGAAGAGCCTACCCTGACCAGAGCTGTATCTTTGTGAGGATGCATCAGGAGGCAGAGTACTGGATTCGCTCTTGCAAGTTCTGCCTCCCGCTGCCACATGCCTCTGTGTCGGCTCATCTCAGCCTTCTGGTATTTCCTTACAAGTCCCTTAAGTGTCTGTCTCTTAAGTATATGCTTCGTTTGGTATGCATGTTGTTTGCCTTACTCTGTAGTACTGCATACTGTCAAGAGAGAATTGAATGAGAGGCATATGATCTTAAAAAATAGCCATTTAAAATTCTGCACATTAGGAAAAAAAAAATCAGAAAAAAACGCAATCACAGTTTGAGGTCTGAAATAAAGCCTGCAAATTTCTTGGCTTTTCTCCTTTTCCTTGGCTCTTGACCTGAGTAACAGAAGACTCTGAAAGCTGGAAACATTATTCTATAGCAATGCCTGCTTTCTCCCTAGTATTTCATTGTCTATGCTTTTCTTTCCACCTGCATTCTTCCACAGGAGCACCAGGGAACATCACTGTTCTCTTTACAGAAAGCAGGAGATGACCTATTCAGAGGCTAATGAGTACCCTCATTCAAGTTTGAATCTTTAGCTTTAAGACTAACCTTAACCCTACCCAGCCATTTTCATCCTTTTTATTTTCTAACTTTTCTCTCCTATAATAACTCTGCATCTCATATCCTTTCCCCGCTTCACTCATAAGTTCAATCCAACTACAAATAGAGTGCGTTGCTCCCTTACTTTTCCTTATCTCGTTGCATCTTGAAATAATTAGCAAAGCGTGTTGGAAACAGTAGAAGGCACTGGAGAGTCACTCTGGCTGCAATAATCTTTCCCCTGCAAGGTGTGTCAGTGTTAGCTCTTTTGGTTCAGTCTGTGAACCTCTACATCTTCACCTACAGAGGCATGCTATGGCACAGTTTGATCCAAATTTGGCAGAAGCACCAGATGCTTACAGGCACTGTTGAGCTTGGAATCAGCTCCCACTATTGCTCTGTGTAACCACTTGAAATCTGTGGGTACCCTAACTCGTCTCATTAATGGCTCCACGCTATCATTCACAATCAATAGTAGGATAATAAAACTTCATTTGTTTCAGTGCAAGATTGTGTTTAGTATTATCAATATTAAATGTAACCTGCTAAAGTGTAAAAACCATCATGTCTCTCAGAATAAAATGCTTCCACATGGACAACAGACCTGACATTTGAAAGTCTGAGTACTTATTTTAGCTTTCAGACAGGCAACTAAGCCAAGGGAATTGCTTGAGAAATCTAGCCCTGTCTCTTCAGGGAATTTCAAGATATAAAATATCCCTTCCTATGATTACATAGATTATTCAACTATGAAATGTAGAGGAAATAATTGTTTTACAGTAGGTTTTGATAATTCATATTATCAAATCAGTATTCTCATTTTGCAATGTTTGATGCTGTTTCATTATATTAATTAGACAAAGTTAAAATAAAGAAAACAAGCCTCTTACAGCCTTGGAATACACAAAAATTAGGGTTGCTTTCTCACGACTTTTTTTAGTTATTGTTAATTTGCCCTTCATAAAAGTCATGGGAGAAATTCTAAGCCTTGACCTTTTCTGCAAAAGCTTAAAGTATTATGCTACCCTTACTCCACGGGTAAGTGCTTTTCTAGGCATCCCCAATACTGAATTTGATATCCTAAATATTTTCATTAAAATCATTCTTTTGGGCACGCATTATCACTTCAGGTAGCCAAGCAGCAAGTGAACTTCCCGCTGTGGTTATACGCAGCAAGCCATCCGACATATTCAGGATACACGTGGCAATTATGGAAACCGAGCCGCATCGAGACAGACCCTTAAAGGTGGTTTGTGGGAACATACTGAACGACTTGGGATGGGAACTATCTACTAGCAGAAACAAGACTTGTACTAAAGCTGATTAGATCATTTCAGAAATTATATTGATAGTTTTTAAGTCTTGTAATTTAATTTCCATCATTTACCACCAAAGCTCAGATCAAAAGAGCTCGGGTTTATAGGCAACGTACACACGTACAGGTTGCCGTAGAGTAAGAAGTTACTGTAGGTGAGTGCATCGGTACAGGAAGCTTCTGCGGAGCAGAGGACAGACATGGCACTTTGGCTTTGCCCAGTAGTATTCAACAGACTTAAAATACCAGAGGGACAGAAACAACTTCAGGGGACTGAGGGTGCTAAACCAAAGGGATTCATGTCCCATTAATTCTGCCGCTCAGAGAACAATTTAGGGTTTTCATTTATTTTTTGTCTCATTCTCAGATGACATATGGCTATGCTTTCTAAATATAGCCTGCATTTAAATATTCACTGTATAAAGAGAAAACACTTCCATTATTTCAAAGCTTTAGGGAGCGTAGTTTTGCTGCCCAGTTTCCTCTGATTTTGAGGTGGGGAATTGCCAACTGTCCTCAAGCAGCTGACCAGGGTAACCAAACAGATGCATTCAGCATTAGCACATTACATGCTTTCAAGGCTGTGACTTGAATAAGAACAATAAGAATATGCTATTTCTGCAGCTGTCAAATTATTAGGAGGTTGTTGTAGCTTTTTTTTTTTTTTTTTAATTCCTAATAAGGAGAACATACAAGTTGAAGATGAGAAGAAAAATGTACAAGGTAAATGTATTAGTTTGATCCCTAAAGCGCCTAGCACCATATGCACATGTTTGTGAGGGATTCTGCTTCAGTGAACAACTTGAACAACACATAATTTCTCTGATCCTGTTTGATCCCGGGAGAAACACTTGCAGGTCGCTGTTTAAATGAGGAGAAAATTGGTTATAAATCAACTTAATTTTCAAATGTATTAATCCAAACAGAACCCAATTTTGTGTTAAATGGTAGCATTTAGAAAGGAGTAAAAGAAAATCTCAGAAAGAAAATCCGTTAACTTCAATTTTAGCTAGCACTGAAATTTAAGTCTAGATGATGCTATGTCTCTCATTTTTCAGGTCTCCAAATTTCAGCCGTAATACAGAACATGAAGGCATAATTAGTCATAAACAAATTATGTATGCATTTCTGTTTCTGTAAAGGTAAGTATAATGGAATATTTTATCCCCCTTTCCTGTCTAACTTTGCGATAAAGTACAGCCTATCAAGAATAATTGTTACTTGTAATTTCTGAGGCCTTGTATTTCTTTTGAAAAGAAATGGTTTTAAGTCAGAGCAAAGTGACTTGGTTGCATTAACACCACAATTTTTAGCCAGCAAGAATAAAGGTTTGAATTTAATGCCACATTTTTCTCTCTGCTCTTTCGTGTACCCATTGAATGAAATCAAATTTGCAATTGTGTCCTGCACTGGCACACAGGAAGGAATACTGTGTACCCCTCCAACTCCTCTCCCCAAGGAACTTGATAACAGTTATATCTCTAAATGGCTTTTGCTTACATCACAAAACCACTACACAATTCATCACAATCCAGCTGTGTTCAAAAGAAAATTGGCTGCTTTGATATGACTTCAGAGCTTCTCCTTTCCCTTTCTTTTTATGGCTTAAGTGGAGAAGAAGTAGAAAAAGTTTTCCAACTAAGATCCAACATTTGTGCATTTGGTTGTTGATAGAATTTTTCACAAGAAATGCACAAAGGGGGCTAATCCTGCAAAGCGCTAGCTCCAGTCAAGTAAAGGGAGCTTGCCAGAGATGTTCAGCATCTCACAAACTGTACTCCAACTGACAGCACAAGAACAAAATGACTTCAAGGTCAGAGAAATGCAAAGAGCTTAAATCTCTGCATGCTCCAGACATCAGCTGTGCAGAGTGCCTATATTTCACATTAGAAGTTGCCACATCATTTTTATAACAATTTTTGGAAAGTATTGAAAAAAAATCAGGAAAAAAGACAAAATAAATAGGCCTTCAAAGGCATTCCAGTAAATACATACTAAAACATAGACAATTTGGACTATATGGCTTTCTCATTAGCTGGAGGACAAATTCTCCTCTCTTACGCTGATACAGCTGTTACCAAGTTAATGAGTAAGGTCTGGTCCAACTGGCTTCCTGAGGCCAGCATTTTTTTAATACCAATATGTAGCATGCTGGTACTCAGCAATGGGCTTTTATCTCTAAACATAGCAGCACCCTCAAAATATTCAAAAACCAACAAACAAATCAATGAACCTATATGAAAAATCCAAATGGTGTTGTATTGATGCACACTTGAGACCATCAGTAGTCTTGTCTTTGTAGGTCCAGTAAGTATAGCATATAAATAGGTGTCAAAATCTCATCCCTGCTCACCACTGATTTACTCTATGAAAACAGTCCCTGGCCCTGCACACATGCACACCCACCCCTCTTTTCAAGCAAATAATGTAGTTCCTGACTTTTTTTTTTTTTTTTTTAACCACATGGTCAGGAAAATAGTATTCCCATATTTCTCTATCTCATACAAATTGTGAGAACCAATTACGTTTGTGAGATGCTTTGAATACATATTATCTGAGCACAACTAAGGAAAAGAATGGTAATTATTCATAGCTTTCATTTTCTGGCACATTTAAAACAATTTTCTGTGCCTCAACTAAAGCGATCACACCCAAACCTGATCTCCCTCAAACCCCTGTTCTCAACATGCAAATATTACGATGCAAATGTGTAAAACAGATGAGACAAGTCTGAGAGTCTTTAGTAAATATGTTGCCTGTTAGATAAGATGAATTACAAAGTTATTTTCTTGAACATTTGCATTTACAACACTTTCATCTAATTCAAACCATTCAAATTCAGATTGTCAAACATTCTTTGGATAATGATGTCTACCAAAGTATGCTAAATACTTAAAAAGGCAAGAAGACCCTTTTTTGAAGGAATGAGAAATGTACCTACATATACATTTATACACACACACATATAATATAAAAACCACACAGATATATGTAAGTATATAAAAACATGAATGTTGCAGAGAAATCAGGTATCTATAGTAACAACTTGCTGGTATTCTAATGTCACTGTACTTTCTCATAATGGGACCACTAATGAAACAGTTGTTTGATGTTCCATTGCATATAATGATAGCTTTTTGCACCATAAGTAGACAGCTATACAGAAGTGTGTAGATACATTGTTACTGACAAAAAAAAAAAAATCCTAAACCAGGCCATTAGAGAAAAAAAAATCCGTCATTCTATCCTTCCTTTCTTTGATTTATAGTTAAAATATTTCCAGTGCACATTCAATTATGGTTTCCTTTATACTGCAATGTAAAAAAATAAAATAATAAAATAGATGGCAAAAATACATTAGAATAAGAATTTTCAGATGAAGGTAGCAACATGCTATCACATTCTATGACTTACTGATCCTGGAATTCTCTCTCATTCCCTGGGAAACCTAATCCTCACTGGCAAAAAAAAATATTTACATATATTTTTATCTGACAAGGAGATAGAGCACAGTTTGGGGTAATTCACTTTGGGATTATTCACTACATTTTTTTTTCATTTGTTAAATCTTTTCTTCCTGCTTCTTCCTATGCTATTTCTCCTTTATTCTTCAGCAGATAAAGCAAAATTGACTCACAATAGGACAAACATTCTTGTCTGACCAGACTGTCAAGTCCTTCACTGACAGAAATTTATATGTTGCAAAACAGAGATCTTCCTCTTTTTCTTTTGGTAGTAAAGTGGAAAAAAAGGTTTAAAAAAGTTTTAAAGCTCCAGATGTGAAGGTGGAATAAGGCTCTGTGTGGTTCGTTTGCACCAACACACATTAACAAAGTGTTTAAGGCTGTGTTCATTTTCACTTTTCTACCCTCCAAGGGCTAATGCTGTAATTTTTCACAGGGAACGAGCTTCCTGCTGTTCTCAAGCCCTATGCTGAGGAACAGATCAGCTCATTAGGCATTACAACAACTATTCTGACATGCAAAGCATGTCAGCATCCTATCCTCCTCTGTAGACTTAGAACTTCTGTGGCAGGCAGAGACTTGTTTGGAAATATTAATACAACTATTTCCAACGGTTTATGTTGTAAAGAAATGAAAGTTTGGAAATGTTTACTGCAGATGGTGAAATACAAAGGGTCATGCACATGATATAATGAACTGTCTTTAACAAATTACTGATTTGTGTGCTATTTTCCACTGAACATGTTTAAAAGCAAGGTTTCACTCTGGCTCTGAAATTTCACTGTGACTTCTAAAGTAATAATTCTCTGCAAGACTAAAACTTCCAAAAACATAACAGCACCTTGAAAACAAAAGCCAATGTATTCAGACATCTGTGCAAAGATATAAACAAACACCTTTGAGACTTAACAAAATCAGACTTTAAGTACGTACAATTCATACAAATGTGTTCCAAAGAAAACGATGTTTAAATGAAGTACAATTTATGTGCTGTCCCTTTCGGTCTCAAACTAGTACATCCTTGGAAATGTCACATTTTTGTCTATAATTCCTACATACTGCTCTTCCTAACCCACACTATAACTGCAAGCAGGTTTTTTTCAGTAATATGGCTGTTAAATTTAGTGCAGTGAATACACTGATCAGCTCTTCTAGCAATGAAGAGCACTAAACATCCTCTAGTTTACGCATGACATAAAAACAAAAGAGATCCAGAACATGTGTGAACAGATGTTGCAGCCTAGCCCACAATAATAACACAAGAAGACAGGAGAGTTTCACTGTGCCACAGCTGGCAGGAGTTGGCAATCAAAGGAGATACACAACCTCAGAACCTGAATCTGAAGCCTTTCACCGATAGTGCTCATGGATTGATATCTGCAGTGCTTTCTGGATATTTTGTAGGTGGTTGTCTTCTGTTACGGATATGAAATATGTTCCCCTCTATTTCATACTGACATTTTCAAGGTTGGACTAAGAGCCATATCACACAATACAGAAGCGCACATCATACCGACCAGTGCTAACCAAGGGACTAGCCCCATGGCTATCCTTATAAAGCCTTCTTATTGTGTATATCTTGCACAGGAGTTATTCTATTGCATGTTTACTAACAAGAAAATTAACTAGGAAATAGTGTTAAATCAATGCTTTTTAATTTTTCAGGAGGAAATGTTTCTTTTAAAAAATGATATAGTATACATACGTGTAAGTAATTCTGCAGGAAAAAAGGAAGTGATCGCGTCGCCAAAGCAAAAATATATGCAGAGCTTTTGTAACAAAAGAAAAGGTGGATGCCTTACTATGTAAACTACATCCTTACTAAGGACATTTTCACCTTGAATCCCATCAGCCATCACTTTCAGATGAATTCTGTTATTGTTTGTGTGCACTCAAACAGCAAAGGATGTTTTACACAGCTACAGTTTTATAACAGTTTGCCCTTGGCCTAGGCCCATTGGAATAAGCAGAACTAGTAAACAACCTACACAAACATTGCATTTCTTTTGTTATCTGAATTTAAGATGTAATGAGTTATTTTTCTCTGAGTAATTACAAAGCATTCTAAGTTTTCAAACCTTTATGACATATAGCAAAATATGACTTAGAGCACAGAAATAATAATAAAAAGCTCTCTAAAAATTTATAGCCTCCTGTATGTTGTAAAAATGCCTTGCACATTCATTATGTCTCCCACTAGAAAATTATTTCCACAGTATGCTTTAATGAATCTGGAGATGGTTTCAACACCTAGCTTGTAGAGAAGCAAAACTACTATTTTCCCTGTTGATAGATTGAGGCAACTTTGAAGCTTTCATTCATTTAGTAACTGAAACACTTTCAGACACAAAACTAAATACTCCACTTTCCTTATAAAAACAGAAAATTAAAGACATTTTTGTACATGGTGCTAAATTTAAATTTCTCAAATATGGCTTATTAAAAAAAAAAAAGGCAAGGGGTGGGGGTGAGGGAGTGAAGAAAATCCACAAACTATCTAGAGTGCTGAGTTTCGGATGCAGTCTTAATTTCAAAGAGAGAACAAACCATGACTGATTTTATCCGAACTTAAAACATCTTTATAACAACTGGGATAGAGGACGGATATCATTAAATAATATTTTGCCCACAACCTGAAAACCATAGCATAGACCCAGTCTAGTCAATAACAACTGAAATTCAATTCTCTGAAAAATATCTAATACAGGCACAGATATTTTTCCCATCTGTATGTATGAGGGGAGGTACCTCTGTCAAAAGCAGTCTTTGGGCGTCCTTGCAGAGTGAAGAACGATGCAGCACAGAAGTGGGTCATGTGTAGGTTGCGCTGGTCTCAGTACACCTGTGAGTGTTTGAGTAAGTGAATAACCAGCTGCCAGTCTTGCTGAGCTGAAACGGAAGAAAAAGAAAGTCAGAAGTCAGAGTGACTTTTCACAGTACAAGTCTAACTCTGGTCACAGGTGACCATAAGAAAGTTCCCTGAGCAGCAGCCTAGGCTATCAGATTTTGTCTTCCATGCTCTCAACATCGTGAGTCTGCACTTAAGTGAGGCTGCAGCAGGGTCCATGCTATTCTATACAGATTACTGGCATTATGGTTACAGTCAATATCATGCCTAAAGGACACAAGGAGTTCTACAGCCTGGAAAAATATTAGACAGATACAAAGTGACAAAATAACATTGAAATATTTTGTTGATTTTCAGTTACGTTTGCAAAAGTTTTCAATATTTCTATGCATTATGATGAGAAAAATTAAGATGCCTGAAGGGTCACTCCTATGCTACATTTTTGCTGCATAATGAAGGATTCCAGATTAATAACCTTCCATTAGAACTAAGCTCAATTTATATCCTTATACAGTTTCCTAAAAGTCTAAACACAGAAAATAGGTACTGTAAGTATCTCTATGGAGATTAATCATTATTATGGCTTTACTCAGCTCTGTCATGAAATGCAAAGATTTTCTTTGAGCTGTAACAAAAATACATCACAAGCATTCCATCTGATGTAATTTCAGCCAGGATTTTGTGACACCTCTGAATTGCATGGGAGATATGAAAGTGAGATGTTGTCTGAGGGTAGTTGATTGCTGTAAAGATCCTTTTTGCATCTTTGTTTTGTGCTTCCAAACATTTATTACACACACACAGAGTTAAATAATGTGGTATCAAGAGCACTGCTGGTATTGGGGCTCCTTGTGGGCCCATGCAAAGTATTCTGGAAGTCTTGTTTAAAATAGCTAATACTTCTTGCCCTTTTTCCAAACATACTTGCATACCTCAGATCCCATGTACAAATTAAACTTTTTTTGCAGATCCAAATGCTGTAATGTAAGCAAGCCTACTCACAGTATACCCAACTCACAGGAAGCAACAAAGAACTGAACTCCTGACAAGGGAACTAGGAGTAGCCTGCTCTCCTAAGGCTATCATCTCAAACAAATGATATTTCTCCCCATCAACATTATTAAAGTCTTTGTGTCTTGTGATCTATTTATCATTGTCTTTCTCCCTTTCCTCATATCACACATCTTGGTCTAACCAAATTCAAACATTAAGGATCTCTCATGAGGCAGCAGTTGCAGCCTTCCTGTCTTTTCCGGCAATACACACATAATTAATAATAATAATAATAAAGAATAACTGTGTGCAGCTGGATGAATTATTCATATGTGAATATACCAAACTGCTTGACATTATCTTCATCTTCATATATATCCAAGAAGGATGACTATGTCTCTTTCAAAGTAATTTTTCTAGTAGATAGAAGAGTAAGGTTTTTGATGTGTGCACAGTGAGGTACAGTTAAGTGTGCATAATGCAAAGCAAAACTTACCCCAAACCCACACAGTTTTTGCTAGGCTGGGCAGATTTCTGTACATACAGAAGCTTTTGTGCATACTGCCAAAGGACTTATGCATGTGTATTGCTCAGATATATAGATTAATTGGTGTGGCTATGCCCACTTTCATTGCATTTTTTTCTGCATATGCTACTTTGCTTGACAATTTATGAATGCTTTTATATATAAACAACTCACTTTCCTCCTTTTTGCAGAGCTGCAATTTTGGAAACTGCCTGAGTGATTTTATTATTTTTTTTTTCTTTTTTCTGTTGCCATACTGGGATCCTTTTAAGGGAGTTCAAGAAAATAATGCATCCTTCCTTATTCCATCTTACACTTTAAAATACAGAGTCAAAAAGTTAATCTAAAAATGAACTCATGGGACCAAAGTCTCAGACACTGTAAACTGGTACAGATTCATTCACTTTGGCAGAGCTAGAGCCCACAGCTAATAATTTGGCATAGAAGCTTTACATTAGCAAAGTCATTTAAAACTGTAATGATTTCCACAGAAAAATTTTCCCTCTTACCATCCTGATAAACAAGCTTTTAAATTTAATATCAATGTCCCTGATATTGTGTAAGCAGCTACAAATGATTCTGTAATCAAACCACTGTTAACAATTCTATTACTGATGTATGAGCCAAACTCAGAGCAGACTACGCCTCCCAGACCTGCTTCCCATATTCGCAGGACCCTGTTTTGTGCTGTAAACCAAGCAAAAGCAATGCTGAATTTAGGCAGCAATTTTTACTGGTACACCAAAAAAATTATTTTATTGCTAATGTTATAGACTTGACTCCAGAGCATAACTGTACTTCTTGAGCTTTCATCCCTGAGTTCTCTGGACATAAAGACACATTTATTTTTGTCCTGAAAACCTCCTACAAAATTTATGGTTGTCTTCCAGGAAAGACAGTAAGGAAAACATAGCTCCTCTAAAGTAGTAGTACTAAAGCTGGTGGTAGAGAAAACAAAAGATGGAGAATACACTGTTGGATACAGTCTTTTAAAAAGTTATTTAAGTCCTTGTTTAGATCTGCTGGACAACTGAATAAAGCAGGCCAGGAACTACAATGAGTAACCCCATGGAGAATAAGAGAGGGCTCGAGATTTTTGAGGGACTTGTGGCTCTGACGACACCTTTGAGCAAACCTCTCTAATCATAGTATTTAAGTAAGATGTATGCCAATACCTGATGACTTACAGAGTCACCTGCTTTTATGAACTGTTTCTGACTTTCACAGTTAAATAGAAAGTTTCTGTCTCCGCAGTAAAAAGGGATATGGAGAACAATTCATGTTAAATAAAGCAAACTCTGAACAAAGTCATGCGCACGTGATCATTTTTGTATATTTCTCATTTCCACAAAATGAGATTTACCTAGAGCTCTAATATCTCTAGACATCTAATAATAGACTTCTAATACCAATGCACAGTACAAGCAGGCATACGTATCTAGGTCATATTAGTTTCCAGCGCATTTAAAACATGCTAGTTATATCCATAAGTGATGTAAACCAGTGTAGCTCCACTGATATCAGAAGTTCCAAATGAAGATGAGAGCTGTATAACTGCCTGCTAACAGCCTGGAGGATGCATTGCCATTTTGAAACGTAACTGGATAACCTCCTTGGAAACTACTTTTAGAATTCATTTTTATTTCAGAGGCTTTCCTAACATGACTTCCCAGAACAGAGTGTTCTGTTTATTAATAATTACTATTGTTACTATAGAAAAAAGCAAAATAAACAGAAATTACCTATAATTTTCCTTTGCTGAAGTTCACATTCATGATTGTGTTACTGAAGTAAATCCTCAGGAATATTTGAAAAATTATGTAATTATCTCCAAAACGTGCTAATAACCCTAAAGCAAATGGCTTTCTATTGCATTTGTTGCTTGTGACCTCTTAGCTTAGTAATTCAGGAGAAGGTGACTGCAAACACTTTCATACTAATGGAAGGGGTAAACGCTGTTTGATTTGTGGTTATTTCTGGCAATCTCCAATAATTAATTCTCTAAAACAGAGAAAGTGATACTAGATGGAAAGACGCATAGCTGAAGTATTGTGCAGCCACAGAAAAACATGAGGTTATTCCTTTGCTACAGAGTCAGTAGCAAAGAGTAACAGCTAACTGTGGAGAAGAACTTTGCCTACTCTTCAGAAAGAAAAAGGACTGCACCAAAACAATAGCTGACTCATTAGTAATTGATAATCAATATAAACAATGTCTGATAGTGAATTGATTTTTTCTAAGGGAAACAATTCAGAGACACCCTAATCCCCTCCTTTCCAACCATCCGTACCAATAGGCAACACCACAGAAACGTGGTATTCTAAGTCCAGCTCAACATACAGAACATTCTGTACTCCTGCTCAGTGAACACATCTACTGGATTGTAGTCTTCACCCACAAAAGACATAGTCTAGATGAGATTGTGACACAGCAATTGGACTTTCTTCCTCTCATGCGTTATTGTTGTCACCATTTTAGCATCACTGACTTTACCTATTATCCCTATTTAGTTTTACTGACTGTCAACAAACCCAAGCACAACGTTTTGCACAGCTCTTTAAACAGAGGCAAACCAGTATCATTGCCAGAGACTCAGCTCTCTTCTTGCTGAAACATGTAATTATAGGAAATAAAAATTCTACAAATAGGAAACATAGACTGTGCCGCAAAAGTGAAACTCACTAGTAGTGGGAATATGTGCTCAAGCAGTACGAATTTATATGTATATAACCATATACTGTCACATAAAGCAGTAACAGAGAGACTAGTAGACATATTCCTTTGCAACGTGCTTTCTCTGTCCTCAGGTGTTTTCATTAAACAATCCATTAATCCATTGTAAGGTGGGGGTGTGAGGGGACAGGACAGGAAAGAAATTCATCTCAGAATTCATCATTCGATGCTCTTGCTTTCTACCTTCCTTTTTTTTTTTTTTCCCCTCCTTGGATTTTCTACTGAGAGTATAGCAATGTCTGAGGACAGTATCAGCAAAGAATTTCAGAGAAGCCTGATCACTGGAGCATTGTCTATACATGTCTATCTGTATGTTTAATTCTTGAAACTTTATTATATAAGGTATTTGCTGGGAACTCTTCATGGAAACTGATTTTTCACAGCACAAAAATATCCCCACAGTCATGCACATTAAAAAATAAAAATAAAAAAAAAATTAGTTAAATGCTCTTGAAGAGCATGGGCTGCGATGACCTTTTCATCTCTACTGGTTAGCAGGTCAAATGCTTTACTGCAGCTCTACCATGGACTCCTAAAAGCCTTTTCAGCTTTATGAACAAACTGATATAAAATATGTTAAGTCTGACCCTGTAATTATGTTGTATTGAGCAGGATCAGCACAGTTATTGCCTCTTACAATCTTGTTGGTTCAAATGCAAATAGCACTGATAAACATTAATGGCAACCAAGTCATAGTTCAACCTCACCATTCACTTTTAACCTTACTGTTTTAGTAAATAAGTCCAGGGAATACCATTCAAAGATAATGAGACAGCTTTCAATGTCGTGGATGAGTTATAGTCACTCAAAGCTACACGGAGGATGGAGGAATCAGCAGAAAGTCTAAGCTAATTTTATAAAGATCACAGAGCTCTTGATTACGTTTAAAAAGTCTCATAGGAAGCACTTGTTTTTTTTTTTTTTTTCTTTTCCCTGATGCAGTATAAAAAAAGAAAGATAAAATGGAGGTGCTTCCCATCATAATGATTACCTTGGATTTGAAATTTCACATAAACATTAGCAAGTGTATGTAAACATGTTTGTGAAATGAAGTTTTCCTTCACAGCAGAACATTTACCTGGAGAACCACACCAGACAATCTGAGAAGCAGCCTTCCTGTGCTGCAGAAAAAAAGAGCCTGACCTGGCCCAGCCTGGATCACCTCTGCTCTTGCTGAAGCTAATGGAAGCAGACAGTACTCGGTGGTGTCACCCCAAGCCAGTTCTCAGCAGCTGAGCGGCAATTTCATAATGACACCTAAAATGCCCCTTACCAACATAAGTAATGTCCCAGCTTCAGTGGCACCAAAGCTGGTATTTATTCTGCACAGAATATGTCGCAATTAGTGGGAGCCTGTCAAACTATCCACAGCAAATTACATGCATCATGAATTTTGGGTTATTTTACTTCTGTTTTCTAAATCATTAAGAAGTAGTTCCAATCTCCAAGAATGTATTTTTAAATTGAAACACTGGCATGTAATTTCTGGTTTGTTTATGAGCCAATCACTTCAGATATCTTAGCTATAAATTTTATGATTAATATTACAATAGTAACTCAAATTATCTCTTTGAGAATAGCAAAAGGTACTGTATGTCATCTGAGCCCTCCCCTCAAAGCACAGTATTTCTCTGAATGTCACTTCTTATTTTATATTCTATTTTATATTTTATATTCTTCAGTTTCTATGTCTGTGGACTAAGCTACAGGCCTGCGCAGAACAGAAATGTGGGGACTACAGTGTGAAGTAATCGCTTAGTATTACCTCAATTTTACCTGCTTTTCATAAGCTTTTTGTCCATTCTCATTCCTTTATGCTCTCCTGGCATTTACTCTAGATACCACATAATACAATGTTTTTAAACTGAAAGCATACACTTTGGACAATTGCTTCTTAAAGCATTACACCCTCCATCTCCCACATCCTATTTTAAAGGTACAACTTTCCTCAGCTACAGGTCTGAATCACATCCATGTAACATTACCTGCCTTCATACCTATCAAGATCATTGTGTTTGCAAGTTTAAAGTAATAATTTCACTTATACTTAGGGTGGTTATGACATAGTTTAAAGACTTCATTAAAGCAAAATTCAAAAGGTCATTAAACACCACTTTGCAGTTGTGATGAATAGAAAACCTAAGAGATACAGAAACTAACAAAAACCTTAAAGCTGGTTATAAAATTAGGCAGATCTCCTGTGGCTGCTGATATATAGTGATCATTCTTGTAATTTTAAAATCAGTTATTATTGTAGGCTTGTGTATCAGGAAATGCGACTTTTGGCACCACACCTGCAGTTACTGAAGTGAGTCCTGTTTTTGCTTTCCTGAGCTTTTTATTTAAAGTAAATACCATGCAAAATCCTACCAGAAACCAAGGGGCAGATAAGACCCAGGACAGGAGGCTTTCATTCACAAACTTCTAGAGATGCATGATAGAAGTAGACATGACTAAGGCCTAGTCTTAGAAGAGTCAGATCCAAACCAGTTCTTCAGCTGCTTCCGGAACCTCTCTCTTTTTTTAAACCAGTTTATAGTTTGGAGGTGAATGGGATTGCAGTTGACACAAACTTAGGATCCCGGCTGTCACCTTACGACTCATCTGGTACCACGGGAAGCCTGCTGACACCCTAATGAAATGCTAACTGCAAAGGCAGGCCCGTTTGGTTTCGGAAGTAAAAGCTGCGGCCTGCCTCCCCAGTAACCGCTGCCAGGCTGAAGCAGTTCTCTTTTCAGAGCACTTTCCAGTGCAGCTGTGAAAAGCTGTAACCAAGCAACGAGCCAGCTCCGGCCCTCAGTGCCGGCTGATGAGGGCCCTGCTGGCCTTTCAATGGCAGCACACTGCCTCCGCGGCTGCCCCAACAGGCACGTCGTCTCCATCTCTCCCTTGTGGATATGAGGACTACGGGGAAGCACCAGTAGTGAAGAAGTAGGGGGCAAATAAGTCACCCCAGATAGATTTGCCACTCAAGCCACTACTTCTCCAGGACAAACCAGACCTCTGCCTGGCAGGTACATCACTTATTATGCAATTAGTCATCTCGATGGATCAAAATGTCTTGATCCATTTCCCACTAATGAGCAGGGCCTATATCCCCATGTATGGCTTACAACTCTGATATCTCTTAGCCCTGAAGGATCACATCTTCCTTCTGTTGCGTCTTCAAGCTTCAATGAAAACACAAAGTCTTAAGTTTTACTTTACGCACACCCTACCCAGTCAGGCTGTTTCTAAGAGCACATTTCAAGCTAAAAAAGATATAAAAAAATTAAATCATGTCTATGGCGTAACTTGAGAGCTGTGAGTTGTAATATTCTCTATCTTATTCACTGTGTCTGTTTTTATCCGTGTCAATGAAAACACACAGGGAGCCAACAACTTCAGCTATAATTGGTGGGAGCTGTAGGTACAAATACAAACCAGTTTTACTCTTTAGTATATACAACATATGGAACTGTGCTGTAGGTCAGGAGAATTATTTCTCAGCATTCTGTGAGTAGGTTTCTGATAGCTGTTTTATTTTTCAGGGTTGCAAGCTTTAAGAGTTATGACATTATTGTTTCTTTGTAGATTGCCTTGATTGAGATCAAAGTTCAGGGGTTGTATTATGTTACCCAAAGATTGCTTTGCTCCTGTTATTTTCAAAGAATTGCATGGATCTGTACTGAGCAGCTTAAGAAATGGTAAGCCCTGACTTCATTCTTGCTAGTATTAATGAAAATCAGGAATAGAACAGTGAAACACAATTAAGCTCATGTAAGGGAACAGACTTCAGCCCACACCACTTTTTCATTGTTTCTCTGCTTTGTTATTTTCCAAGGGTCTAAAAAGAAGTTACTGAAAAGATGCAACTTGTTTCACATTGTTTTCATTGTTATATCATCTTTCATTCCTCTTGCTTTTCAGGCCAAAGAGTTTCGGATTATTTCTGACTTCAATGCCCTTTATACTTATCATATAACTTCACAAGGGAGTTATTATATGCAGTGGATAATTAAGCGTCTTTGCTGATGGTAGTTGACTATGGCAAGATTCTTACAGTTCTAGTCTTATTTTCTGAACAATTTTGTCATTCTCTAATTAGCATCTGGCCTTAAGGTCTTTTAGAAACATTCTCCTGAACTTATTATGCAAAACCTTTCTGTGTGTTTTCCTAGCCATCATACAGCAGCTAACTGCTAATGTATATATAC
This sequence comes from Anser anser, assembly GCF_964211835.1. Taxonomy (NCBI): domain Eukaryota; kingdom Metazoa; phylum Chordata; class Aves; order Anseriformes; family Anatidae; genus Anser; species Anser anser. The sequence continues at coordinate 4,500,916 of NC_139737.1, forward strand.
ACTTATCAACAGAAACTTTCTCCTAAGTGAGCAGTCCTCTTTTCCTGTAATGAAAAGTTGAAACCTGTCACACTGAAAAGGACAGAGAACTGATTTGTTGTGGAACAGAACAACATTCTGTTGCTATTCAGAGGAAATAAACTTAATTCTGAGAATTCTGTATGTGAGTGTCCGGAAATCGCTCAGTAGGAGCCATCAGAAAATGAGACTTCTGCAGTCAAGCTGATGTGTGCTATGAAATGCAAGATCACTTCAAGGCGGAATCACCACTTGGAAGACATGGAACAAAAGTCAGGGAACTGGAGCAAGTTTTTAGAGCTTGATTGCATGAAGACTGTATTCAGTTTTATTTCACATACACATTCACATTTCCTTGTAAAGCTAAAACTCTACTTGAATATTTAAAATTAAGCACACGATTGAAGGCTTTTCTAGATTCTAGCCAGATTGCTCAGTAACTTGCTGTATTATTCCTCTGGAGAGCAGTTAGTTTTTCTTTTGAAAGGCAATTTGTCCACCCTGAGTGAATCACTTCTTGCCTCTGTCCTGTATTTTCTTTCATTAGTTTTTACATCTACTTGCATGAGATAAAATGGCCATCCTGCCACCCTTCAAACACTTCTGACAATCCAAATATTCAGTCCAGGGAAGTGATGAATCCAAATTCATGGCAGAGTCAAGATCCATAACATTACCTCAGGAGTGTGAAGTGCATAATCAAACTATCTTTGCCAAACTTGAACAAAAAATGAAAACACAAAATTACAACTCAGGAGGATAAAAAGAGAAATGAGTCAGTCACCATCCCAACTTTATCACAATACAATGTTTCTCTTCTGCTCTACGAAAATACAAAACACGAGAGAATATGAAGAAAAATAATCACTAACAGGCTTATATACTTCATAAACAGATACCTAAGAGAACTAGAGCTCTGCAAACAATCTGCCTGTGATTGACAAAACATTTATTAAATCAAACAAGATGCTCTTGGCACTTCCAAAACAATTGAAATGAGAGGAGAAAGGATGAAGTGCAGTACTTGGACCTAGTGAAACTATATGAAGCAAAAGTATCAAAAATGAAAAAAACACAGGGCCCTCTAAATGCTATTTTCCCTCATTGTCTAGCAATTCGTTTTGCTTTAAGACAGGCATAGAAATTTATGACAGCCCAGCTCTCTTACCCACTAATTATTTCTCAGGATAAAATACACACTGTACAGTTCTTGTTTCACCCCTTCCCACCCTCACTACAGTAAAACTAAAATGTCTGACAGTTACAAGAGGTATCAATGCATTCCCAAGAGGAAAAATAAAAGTTTAGACAAACTACAAAGCCTTTGCAACTAGTAACTACCTGTAAACTCAGCCTATCAGGAGCTCTCAGGCTAGACCCTCAAATGCAAGAGAACAGAAGAAGAATGTTCAAAAATCCTGTGCCAGTAAAGCAGAAAAATTTAGCTCTTCCCTTCCGTGTCATTAGCTATATCCTCTACTGCAGAGATTGTATTTGAGAAACCATCAGGAATGTGTCCTGTCTGACCAGAGTGATGGCAGAGATCTAAGCAGCCCAAAAGGCACCGTGGAAATTACAGGAAGGATATAGAGAAGTCATGATGTGGGTGAGATATTTTAACAGCAAAAATAGTCCCTCTATCTGATTTAAAATAAGGCTTGTAATACACAGAGTTGTTTGGTTTTACACCTCCAGTTCCCCTACCTGATTGTATCAGAATGATAAAGCTGATGTGAAGTGCTCATCTAGCGTTTACCCTGAGATTAATAGCAGTGTATCTCAGGCAATCTGGTAAATGAATGACGACACAGTTCCATATCTTTAAGCTTGTTAAAAAATGCCTCTTGGCTTTCTAAGGAGTAATTCTACCACATGATATATTTTTCAGGAGAGGCATGTTAAAACTGTGGTAGCAATACACACACTGTCAAAACAAGAAAACATTTTGTTTGCATTACAGCAACTAAACTTGCTGAAACACCATCTGAAGCAGAAGGTTCCAGCTCATCAAATCTACTGTATATTCATTATATGCATGAGCACTCTTTGTATCAAAAATTAGTCCATGACTATGAGGAAAGTCTAAAACAGCAAGGCAGATTTTATACTTTAACGCACTGCCTGCCTTGTGGTGGAAAGACAAAGCAGCTGTTTTAAGGTCCATATAAGATCATATGCAGTCTAGAAGAACTGAAGACACAGATGCGGATGGACTGAAATGTCTTTCCCAGTTTAAGGTAAGAACTGAATAAATTTGGTCACCTGCTAGAGTTTTATTTCTGACAGCCTTTGGAATTAGCAGTGCTAGGAAAGCTGCTGTAGGAAGTGTTAGGAATGTCCATAGCTGAAATGGATACTGTAATACTGAATGACATTTTATATTTTTGGCACAAAACTGGCACTCAGTTATTTTAAGCTGTCAAAGTGCACCATGCAATGGCAGGGGGAGCCAAGATGATAAAATACCACCCACAGAGCCTAAGACCTATTCTCTCCATCTATTTATAGGTATTCGACTTGCTATCAGCTCTTATACCATTACTAGGAGAAACAGTGTGACAGACCAACAATTCATTGGAGGGACTCAGAGCAGCCTGTCAAGTTCCGGCTGTCAGAAAGACCCAGTTTGTTGGTATTCAAATAACTGGCAAGCTGGATGACCTGAATGTAGCTCAGAAGGCAAAAAAGTGATCTCCAACCTTAATAACCAAAGAAAAGTCATCACAAGAGAGGTATGTAGCAAGATAAATTCTGTTGAACTTATCATCTACTCCCTACTATCTTCAGTTACCAAATCAAAATCAAAGTAATAACCAGATTATTGAATACCAACAAGATATATATCCGTACAGACTTCCCTCAGATGGAAACTAAATAGGTGAAATGTGATTCTGAAATTTACTTCAAAAGTTTCTTAAATTAGACAATTTCATAATTGGATCTCTGATACTTAAGACCAGCTACAACGCTTGCAGCTAATTCTGGAAACACAACTGTTTTGGGGCACACAGTAAGAAAACCTTTTCAGAGGTTAGTAGCAAAATAAAGGAAGGAAATGTCTCTCAACCTACGTAAAAATTCCATCTATTTTAAAGTTCTGGTTATACCTCAGAATGAGTACACATAACCTTTAATACCTTCACTGTTAAGATTTTTCAGTTATTATCTACTTTTATCTACTTTTTATAGATAGGGAAGAGTATACAGGGAGCCTGACTAACTTGTTCAGTGTCATAAAAGGTTCACACAGTAGAGCTGAAGAAGAATTAAGAATTAAAGAATTAAAGTTTGTTCTTGTAAGGCTCAAATAAATGCCATAGGTTGTGAGTTCTTTAAATAAGAATCATTTAACAGGGAAAAATAGGAGGGAAGAGAAGTATTTTATCACTAGAGATAAAGAATTGGAAGGGTTAGATGAAACAAAACTCAATGCAATTTAATGTAGGGAAGTACTATAAGAGACTTTTAATAAAGAAATTAATCTGACCACAAAAAATGAAGAGGGAAGAATATTTTCAATTCTATATTTAAATACGAAATCAGATTACATTTTTAATGTGAAACAGAAAAGCAAACATTATTCATTCCCAACTAAAGTGAAAATTGATATAGGAACGTATCATAAGGTCTTCAGAGCACTTAAAGAACATTTGAATTCTTGAAAGAATTCTTTTGATTCAGACTCACTGTCCATTCTACAATGTTCAAAAAGATCAGCAAATTCCAACCTACCTGCATACATTTATCTCGTTATAATTTATAAAATGATAAAAACATATCATTTAGGAGCTGCTCTGTGGGAACGCAAATTTTAGGAGGGAGTTTTTCAACCTGAAATAATCAATAATTTAGTTTTAATCAATTCTAATTTCCTTGCAAATCAATTCTGTAATCTGGTCCATCTATTGACTGAAGCCCACGCTGAATAAATCTGATCACAAAAATATCACTCTAACTTGATATTAAAGTGAAAAAAATTACCCATCCTAGTCAAAAGCTGATACATGGACTCAGTCACTTAGATACCATGGGTCTGGCCTCCTGAAAGCATTAGAAATAGAGAGATTTTAAGTGTGCCCTGATATCCAAGAGGAAACTAAGAAGCATAGTGGGTGATGTGCTCTTGATATCTTGAACATTTTTTAAAAGATATTCTCCACAACATGGTGATTTCCATTAGAATACTGTAACACTGTATTTATTTATTTATGCATATCACATATTCTTGCCTGTCAGAAGATGTCTACATTATGATTTCCTTTAGCAGATATACTCTAATATGCCTCCAAATGATAACTCTTCTACTCGTGTTGAAACATGGACAACATACACCCTAATGGTTTAAAATTTTCCCCATTAGCATGACCTTCTTAAACAGTTAATTCCTGCTCTTGGATATGTTTGTAGCATGGCTGGTATATGGCTTAAGAAAAAAGGTACTACAGAAATCTGTAATCTGGCCTGTTTCCAGTTTTGCCCTCCAGCAAATATTTTCTGTTTGCTTCCTTATTATTTTTCAGTTATATTCTCTGCTGCAACATAATTCACATAGAATGGTTTATGTTCATCATTGTCTTGGATGACAACAACTGAAAACTTTTGCTGCTACTAAACGTTGCCATCATCATGCGGTCACTAAACAAGCATTGTCAATGAACAATGACGGAGGAAGAACACACGTGCAGCAGAAAAAAATAATACACTAGAAATCCTACGCACTTCCCTCCTTCAATCAGAGGAAAGATCAGAAAACCCCCACCAAAACAGGGGAATAATTCCTGAATGGCTAGGAGCTTGCACTGACAAACTTGATGAAATTTTCCTTCTGGTGCTCCATTTTAGTTGTAAACCAGCTTGGAATACATTCTGGAGTCTCCAGATACACATTTAAATGAGGATGACATAGGGAAAAAAATCTGCTTAGAAATAATCTGAATGTAAGGCTGCATTGTTCAAAGAAGATTTTTTCCAAGCCATATTCTGACTACACGTCCCCATGAGAGAGACTCCGTTCATCATCTAAATGACTGTAATTAATTGGGAAAAAAATAACTGAAGGCGATTACTGGGAAACACATGGGAGGTGAGAAAGACTATTAAATTTATTTCCAAGAGGAGATGGGGAAAGTATTACATTTCCCTGTCCAAATAACCATAGTTAATATACATTGATCAACTACTGCTTCAAATATATGCACAGCTTATCAGTTTATCAACATCTCAAGCTTTTGTGCCAATTGTTCTGACATGTTCTCAATAAATATAATAATAGCAAAAGGACAAAAAATAAACAGGGAGATCCATCTTTCACTGACTACTACCACCTCAGTAGATCAATACATGTCATAACACTCTTATCATTTGGGAAACAAAAATCTTTTTATGACAATAAAGCTTTAGCATTTTAGTTATTAATTTAGATCAACTGTTACAAACCCATGAAATTTCACATTTGTACAGGAAAAACATAAAATTTGTCCAAAATAATTGTGAAAAACATTTGTGATCTCAAGTGAAAACTTCTACCTGTTACATGGGTTTGAGATTTATATCTACATTTCTAACTGTTTAAGGAGGCAGATTCTGATTTTACTGCATGATAGGATTCTGTAAGTAAAATAAAGCTGCTATTGTGCTTCTTTACATTAACATCACTGAGATAATAAGCAAATGCTGTTTTCTGTAATTGGAACAAGAGAATTGTCATAACCAAATAATAGAATACAGCCAAATGAAGGCTAGAAGATAGTGACTGTAAGCAGTGGGCAGTAGTACCTGCTAAAAAAAGGGGGGGGGAGGTGGGGGGGTGTTGAAGTGCAGTTTTCCCATCTGGAATTTCTGGGATTTTATTTGGGATTCTCAAATTCTCCTTTCTCAAAGGCAAATAATATTAGCTGTTTTAAGTAGGAGGGTTGCTACTCCTTTTAGTTTTAAGTCGATTTAATGTAATTGGATATTATTATTATGCAAATAGCTATCTTTTTAATGTAATTTTTATTTTCTTGAAAACTGCTGATTGCAGTTATGATTATATCTATATGGTACTTTTGATATAGCACTTTTTATCTGAAAATCTCCCAGCAGTTACCAATTGTTAATTTTTACAACTTGAGTGGGAAAGAGGTTATTAAACTTTTGGTACATGTGCAAACTAAGAAACAAAAGGGTTAAATAAGTTTCCCAAAATATGTCAGTGCCAAATAAAATCCAGGTCATCTTGACTTGTAATATTGTAGCTCACTCAGCAATTTTATGGAGTGATAAATGAAACGTTTTTTCCCACAAAGATAAATTTAGCTCATTTTCCTGATTAAACATTGTTAGCTACTGTCTGGTTGTGCTAAATATTGATGCAGACATTCCTGTTATTAGTTATCAGTTAACACAGAATACCAACCAGGATTTAAAAGCTAAATATGTGCATTTCACTTTAGCCTTATGAGCTACTGCTTAGACTGTGCAGGTTTGAAGGCAGCTCAGATATAAAAAGTATATATAGATTGTGTATGTTCACATATTAAAAAAAAAAAAAGGAAAGAAAGAACAATGATATGAAATATCCATTTTTTGCTCAGCCAAAGACTGGAATTTATATAGGGCATATTTCAGGAAAAGACTATGGCTGTATTTTAAATTTGGCTGTGCTACCACAGTGGCAATACTAATCTTTGGCACAGGGGAGAGCTGTCATGTCAGACAAACTCCAGCTGTCCACTTTGCCTGTCACTTCCTTCATCTTCAAGTTTGTAGCAGAGGAGAGGAAGGAATGTCTGTGAACACGTTAGTGAGGACTCAGCAGAGAGGACCCGAGGGAAAGGAAGAGGGCAGGAGTTAGCTGAGTGGGGAGGAGGGAATGGGGAAAAGGGGACAAGCAAATTAGAAACAAGGCAAGTGTTACAAGGGGGTAGGATGGGAAGAAAATAGGAACCTGGACAAGAAATGGAAAGGAAAGAAGGATTAGGAATTAAAGAGCCATTGGGCACCCATAGGTTTATTTATTTGCTTTTTTGGAAATACACATTTATTTTTGAATGTCATCAGTGTTCAGGATATTTTAAGTTAAATCTAGATGTCTCTTGGCTGGCTTCCATGTCACTCTGAAAAGATTCCACCCCCCCAGAGTAATGACATCAAGGCACGCATGATGGACTCCACCTGATGTCATCATCTACGTCTCCCAGCCCTGTGACTCTCAAGAAGAAACCTAAAAATTATGGAAGGCTATTTAGAGAGAAGAACAGAGAGAATTCCAACAAGAGACATTTACCTCTTAAACCAGAGACATCATCTCCTTTGACCCTTAAGTACGCAAATCTCAAGCTGAATAAAGCCTTCAAAACACACATGGGGTGATTTATGAAAAACCTGGATTCTGGTTGTTTCTCTAGCCAGATATCATTACCGTGACCAGAAAGAAAATGGTCTGACCACAAAGATGAAAGGGCATGTGAAAAACAGAATCCTCACACTACAATACTATAACTTCCTTCTCGCTTGTCATCTCGCTGGAAGGGAATCAAGGACAGCAAATCAATGTTGACACCCATAATGCATTGAACTTGGCAAGGGTTAGTGTAACAGCCAACACTACCTAATGGACAAGGTGTCTTACACCAGAAAACGTGTTGCTTACATGCAAGGTAGTCTGACACCCTTGGGTGGTGGCATAGTCATTATGAGCAGCAAATAGAGAAAAGGTAATATCCATTGTGAGTCTGTGGAAAATGTCTTGCACTGTTTTCATACTCTACGCAGCTCTAAGTGGGAAATCCAGAAGAGATTTTTGAGACAGGTGCTCCTACTCTTCATTACAGACCTAACATCAGTCCTCCCTCAAGGACATTACTTCTGTATTATAAGGGGGGGCAGGAGGGAAGAGTCCCTTGAAATCGCATGTTCACTCATTATTCAGCCTAAAGTATTTTTGAAAAATATTTTCCCTATCTTCAGATAGAGGTGGATATAAAATCCATCCACAATCGAGGGCATCTTCATCCATAGATAATGGAACAAGTAGCCCAAAGGCTGTCTTTCCCCTGAACTTCTGATCAGTGGTCCTACAGCTGGTCTTGAGGCAAGAAAGAAAAAAATGTCAAAACAAAAACCCACAACTTAACTCAGCTTTGATTATTAAAACACTGAACATTTTTGCAGATTTGTACTTAGTCTTAGTTTGATAAAATGTTGGTCTATAAATAAAAACACCCCACAACATCATCCCAGTTTTCAGAGGTTTGGAATATGCTGGCATATGCCCTTCTGTGAAATTTTAAATTGCCTTCCAATCTTTTGTCATAAGTAGTATGTCCTATGCTGCTGAACAGATTTTCTTTTCAGTATAAAATATTATTTCTTAGAACATAATAGCATCTATAGTGTCATTTAATTTTCTTTCAAGAAGGGTCCTCCCCTTCAGTTTAGCTTTTATTTAGCTTCTGAAAACTGCACTTTAGGCTTTTCAGATGTGCAGACATACAATTTTGAAAGGCTGGTTCATTAATTTTTTCCAATTATTTCATCAACAGATCGTACAATGATATGTGATGATATTGAAATTCCAAGGAACAAATGATATAAACCTATAAAAATATGAAAATGACAATCAAGAGCCAAATAAATCTTAAACACACTTCTGAGTTAAAAAGAAAGCAGATTTTTGTGCTTTTATAATATTTCTGTTCTCTCTGCCAACAGACAGAAGATTAAAGGAGCTAATGACCAGCCCCTATGGGCTGTTCTATGAAGTGGCACAATAGACTGAATAATATTTGGAAAAAGAGCCACAAATGCAATACAGAACTGAATCTACCTCATTCAAAATTGCTAAGGCAGACTAGAGGAATGTGTTACAATCACACATTTTTACAAAGATAATGATGAGCAACTCTCTGAATACTTTTTTTAATTCCTCTAAGAATTTGTTTCTGCAGTTACTTTTTAGTAATTCCATAAAATTCAAAGCTAACTGACTCCTTTCACTGGTGTTTTAATTAAAATATCAGAATCACATACAGAATATTTTAGCTAATTTTAGGACACGTTCAGTGTTTTTACAGAATTTCATTAAAACTCTCTGCAGGTGCATTAAAATTTGTAATTTTGTTTTTGACTATTTGTCTTCTGTGAGTGATGTTCCAAGGGCATATCAGAAACATCCTAAATCATGAAAGACTCTATTCAGTGAAATTAAGCTTTCCCAGTGCTGAGCAATTAAAGCTCTGCAGGCTTCCATGGCTCTGTACAGAGCTTAATCCTCACTGAAATTTAAAAGAAAGAAAAAAAATAATGTTTACCACTATTACTGAAAATCTTCATTATCTTTGTATTCTTGACCTTTTCCCAACAAGTCATTAGAAATCTGCATACTGCCACGCAATGGGGGAAGAGGGTCTTGTAACCAGAGTGCTGCACCAGTAGTCAGGCGATAATGCTCCCGTTTCAAGGGGCTGCCATATACATTGTGGATGACCTTTCCTCTCTGTATATCCTCGTTCCTAGTTGTCTGAATGAGAATGATAACATATTGCTAAAGCACAGGACTTAGAAGATGCCAAAAGACCACCACCCCCTTGAAAAACAAAACAACATAACAACAACAACAACAACGACAATAATAATAATAAAATAGCTTTAATATATTGAGAAATAGCTGCATATTTACAAAAAGGATTTAGCACCTCCAGGAACTGAGTTCTAGTCCATCCAAATAAAGAAATGTTGAAGATTATGAATTGTTAATCGCTCTCCCAGGAAGCTGGATGTGGTATGGTGACTGCATTTATTACAAAGCATCATTGATGTCTTTCTATAGCTATTTCCTAGGTTGCTTCAGTGTTGCCAATTTCACAAAACGTATCTGTAGGCTGAGCAACCATCATTGCATAAAGCTAATATAGTTTAGTGTCTTTCAATAGATGAAAAAAACACAAGTTTTCCTTCACAGTTTTTCATTTCTCCAAGTCTAAATTAAACTTCAAACATCATAGAGTGCATAGAGCCTGAAGCTTCCACTAATATACCTGTTTCCACAGGAAGAAGCAATTTTTTATCAAGAAATGATGGTGAAAACAACAGAGAAAGAGTGGTGATGAATTTGGTAAAGATAGCAAATGAAGAACTCTGCCATTTTTTGCATGTTGCATCCTGCTTTGCATTCTTGCATCATATACAATGTTCACAATCCACAGATGTTGATACAAATATACAACTATGCCAAAAGGAAAAAAAATTAAATCCCTTGCTTCTCGCATGTTCATTTTACTTCTCGCAAAACCCAAATCAAGTGATGAATAAACCTTAATGCAATTCTGCCTCTGGATATTTTGTTGCTTGCAGTCATTTCTACCATAGAAGTCAAAACTATCCCTTCTCCGAACATTGGCAAACCAAACTACAGCTGCTTTGCTGGGGTGTCCAATGTCATCAGAAGCTACCACGTTCTACTGGAGGACATATTAACAGCATACATCATTGCCTCTAATTGCATGCAAGAAAGGTTCAGATAGCAGTTTTGGACCCACATATGTGGTCTGGCTGCAGACTGACATTAGCAAATTCAGAAGCAGGACCACTGACAGTATTGAAGATGAGAACCCAGATGATATAGACTAGAATTGATGATGTGCAAGTGGGTTGGTAAAGTAGAAATGAAATGTGGCTATGACAGACAACGGTACCCAACCGTTTTGCCTGCGTTCATATGAGGAGGGAGAAGAAGAATCACTGAAAACCAAAAACCTCTCCTCTCTTTGAGCATTCGCAGCCACTGCTGTTTGAATAACACACCAAATGTGAGCATAATTGATGAATGAGACTCTGCAAATTAAATTTCACCCAGCACACGGATGGGAGTACAAGCACGTGACAGTAGAAATAAATGTTATTAAACTTGACACATTTCAGTATGCCACTGACATCTTGCTGATTCAATGGTGATAAACACTGGCTGTAGAAGAGACGGGTAAACAAAATGTTAAAAGATGTTTACATTTGGTCCAACAGAGAAGGAGAGTGCCCAGACAATAAAGGAATATATGGATTAGTCGCATGCTTTGTTCATGTGATGCCTCTGTTCAGTTAAACTTGCCCTTCCTGACCTGCCTTCAAGATGTGTTATCATATTTTCTCTGAGTATTATTTTGAAAAAAAAAAAAAAAAAAAAAGACAAGCAATTCTTTTTTATTGATTTCTTCTGCCAGGTTTCTTGATGTAGAAGTACATTTTATGATCAAACTTCAGGCTTTACTTTTATGGTGGTAAACAATATACGGTGTATCTTTTTTTATTTTTGTTAGAAGAGTAGGTGCACATGTGATGAAGGAGGTAGAAGAAACGGGTTGTTTCAAATCAAGGTTAATTCTTCCTATAATTCCTGTTCTTCTGCTTCAACCTACTTTAAAATAACCTTCACTAGGGGTTAACAATCTAACGTTGCCCAGAAGGTTAAAAAAAAAAAGAAGTGCAAATGAACTTCTTAAAACTTTCTTTTCCTAATTGCCAATTAAATATGAATTAAGTCTTATTTAATCTGTATATCTGCAATACAGCTAAGTACTACCAGAAAATGAGTCACAGCTCTCTTTGATGACTGGCTAATGAAGTCACGACTAGGTAGGCATGCATGCACATTCATGCAAAAATTTACTACTACTGAATTTAATTCTAGGTGCATTTTTCCCCCTTAACAAATTGCAAGTAAGCTTCCTATCCTGCCTTCTAAGACATCTGTACATGTTATTGTATCCCTAATACAAAACCGGTGTTATGTCTCTGCGTGAAGGTTTTAGAGAAGCCCATGAGGTTTCTTGCACAACTTTGAAAGAAAAGGACTAGCTACAAAACAAAAAGATGTAGCAGGTATGTACACTGCCACCTCTAACTAGAGAGAGAGTTTTGATGTCTCCCAAAAGAACATTCAGGAAAGTTATTTAAAGAAAGAACACAAAAAAAGTCATCTGTTCATCCTTTAAGAGAAGATCACATGTATTGTAAAGGAGTTGACAATAGTTAATATCGACTAGATATATTTATAAAATAAAGCTAAAAGAGAGTGGTTATACTGAACCTTAATATTGTATTTTGTCAGAGAATAGGCAAGGACAGAAGAAAGGATCATATGCAGCACCTGACTGCTACAGAATGTGGAATCACAGCATTCATCTATAATTTATAAGTTACTACAACTGTTCACATATAGTTGGATCATATGGTTTTCACCCCAGTAGCCAGGCTAACTCTGACAGAAGGCTTCCTGTTCTTCACAAAATGATGAGGATTGTTTGTAATACTTCCAGAAGTTCTTAATAGGAATATAGAAATATGCAACCCTATAGATTTTTGTAAGCAGCCCTGTTTGACAGAATTACTTCAAGACCACTGAATTCTTGTACAATTGTATGCCGTGGTGGTAGGGGGAGCAAAGAAACTGAATTGAAAGGGGAGAAGTAACAAAGCAAGAAATAAAAGCAGATTTTATTTTTTTTTTCACACAAACTTAACATAAATGCATTAAATGATTATTTTTTCTAAGTTGAAATTATTTTTTAAAGATAATTCTGGATATTATTTTAGGAAAAACATGAATGAAATGACCAGTTATTCAAATGCTGGATTCTTTCCTTGACAGCAGCTGAGTGCACAGTCATGCAGTGCTGGTTGCATCTCTTACCGTTAGGAAGACATACAAACAGTGAGGAGTGTGTTAACGCTTTTCATTGTAAATGGAAAAGCATAAATTCTCTATAACAAATATCTCAGGGAAAGGAGCTTCTTGTTGTCAAATATTGAGTTACTTAATCAATACACAACAGTAAACAAAGTAGAAGCAGTCTAAAATACCATACCACAGCAGGTATGAGAAGCAAGAGTTCAACCATACAGGTTTTGCAGTGAGAGTGCAGGTTTGTGTTGTTTTTGTTTGTTTGTTTATTTGTTATTTGGAAAAAGATGGTCACAATAATAACTGGCCTCAGTAAAAGCCCTAGCATACATAGCATTTAGAAAATCATCAAATGATTTAGATATCTAAAAGTAGATTTCAAAACTCTTCCCTGGCCCCTTCCTCACTTAAAGAACAAACAGCCCTGTATTCCTATAGAGAAAACGACATGCCTCAATATTTTCATGGTTTAGGAATGTTTTGATCATTTATAAATATGCTGCAAATACTGAAGGGGAAAAAAAAAAGTGGATACTTCACTAGTTTGAAATTTGAATTTAATGTCATTTAAAGCAGAAGGCATAGAGTAGATGTCAGTTTCATGATTTTCTGTTTTTAAATACACACAGAATAACATAAACCATCATATTTTATCTGTTTTCTCTACCACAAATGCAGCATATTCCCATTCTTAGACCAAAACACAAATATTTCCTTGACAGGTACTTTGCTGACTTTTCTGTTCAATTCTGCTTTTAGAATGTTTTTATCTCAAATGTGTATACACATATATACACACTTCTTCAAGATCAAGGATCTTTTTCTCAGTAACTGAGCCCTTGCCAAGAAGCAGCAATCCTACAAATACTGTGTCGAAATCTGTTCCTACTGCCAAAACTATCATTTTCAGAAAGCACAGAGTAGATAAGGGAGGTACAGGGAAGACTCAGATCATTCACATTTATTATTCCTGGTTATCAGAGGTGTATTCACTGGAGCATGGGGTCTGTAAGAAACAACATTCCCAATTGTTGTGAGATTTCCAGTAAAATTCAGCGTGTTCACGACGGTATTTTCCTTGGTTAGCTCTCTCTTTGTGACAGTACTAAATTCTTGGCTCTTCTGTTATTACGTTAGCACATCTGCAAGTTATTACTTTGTTAGGAGCAAGTGAGCATCTTTCCTGCCCCTTTGAGCAACCCTTGGTTCTGTTGATAAAAGGCATGACATAACTTCATTTTGCTTTGGATTTTGCTGCTTCTCCACACAGCCACATAGGAAGAGGACTCCCCAGAGTACCTGCTTTGTACCTTTCTTGGCCGAACACCAAGGTCAAGCACAGATACATGCTTTGTGCCTGTGTTAAGGTGTAAGTGCTATTCCTTCCCGCTGTGTCAGTGTGCAAGCAGCGAGACAGAATTCAGCACACACAAGATCACAGACGTTTATCCATAGGGCACTGTCTTTAAGGAGGATTACTAACAAAAACCTGAAGAACCAGCAAATTCTTCAACAGCAGTGACTACAGAGACAAGACAAAGGGACAGTGATGTCTCCTGATGTCTTGCACGAACAGCCACATCCTGAACAACGGCTGATGCACCTACTAGCAAAGAAGTGCAACATCTCTGCCAACCACAATGCAGTTCTGAGATCTGTATACATCTCTAAGACAACATTTTTTGTGCTCCACAGTGTCATAAAACATGGCAGGATGTGGTATATGGTGCTATGGCTCAAGCTAACCTAGAAGATAATTTTTACCAACTGCCATGGGTGCCATCCTGGTATCTGGAGGAGTTTCCTGCCTGACTTCTCTGCTGCTTAGCTAGGGTACTGATGGACCCTTTTGTCAACAGATGCATGTGGTACATTTTCAAAACCAATTTTAAGTTAGCCTGGAGGCCAATTGACCTACCTCCCAACCAAATTATTTGTTGGTGAAAATTAAGATCCAAATCACTAGAGACTGCCAATTGGAAGGTACAACTCCCCACACATCATTTTTTAAAGGCAGAAAACAAGCCAAATGCAAACTGAGGTTAATGCAATATATACAAGAAAGAGAAATAAGATTAGATGTGATGTGTGTGCCAAGAGGCCTTCTGCAGGCAAGGGAAAAAAGAGAATAAGGTTAACATCTTTGATTTTTCCCTTCCCCCTCCACTAAAGCTGAGAGGAGTCCTCATAGCAGCAAGGTCAATTCTAACCTTATTTCCTTGTTTCTCACAGTTATTTCATTACCTTCATTCCCATTTTTTTAAACTTCAAAGCAAATTTTTTTTTTCCAGAAATCTCTGCAATTCAGGATCAGTTAAATATCACAGCAGCTCATTTTAAATAATTAACATGCGACATACAAAGAAAAAAACCCTCCTTTTTAACAATAGCCACCTGCAACAAATATTCTAAGGAAATGCACCCTTTTCTTCTTCTGAATGGTTGCTGCCTCTCATGAAAACATCAACATTTTGCACACAAAAAAATGATGTAATTAGCAAGAACTTTCTCTATTTCTGTTCCCATTATTGCTGATTACCAGAAATTATCAGGAAAATAATGGCTGTTTTCTTTTTATGATCAATTTATTCACCCTCCACCTGATTTCTTTGGCGAAGAACTGAAATTTAGGCTCTTGTGTCTGTGGCACTGAGAGAGAGAGAGAGATTAGGGACAGGGAGAGAAATTAGACAGTGAGTATGTGTAAAGTGTCAGAAAGCATTTAAATTATCTTTGCCAACTCACAATTTTTCTTCAAGCCCTGCAATACATTTTTACATTTTTGTTAAAATCGTGGCTTCTAGAATCACCTGATTAGTTCAGACTTCATTTATTAATTATAACAATAAATAAATAACAGCTTCTCAAAAGTGAAAAGATTGAAAGCATGTTTTCAAAATAAGCTTGAAATGAACAAAAGCCTTTGAAGCTGCAGAAAAGTGACCCCCCCCCCCCCCCAAAAAAAATAAATAAATTAAAAACAGACCTCAAATTTCATCTCATTTCAAAGGCCACTTCTAATTTTGGGGTGATAACTCTGATTTTCCAATAGTAGGGCAAGACACTGTTTCCATGGCAGCTGGCAAGAGGTGGGGATTGTGGGGATTGCTTCCACTTCTATGCCAAAGCACAGTCAAGTTTTAACAGTTGTAGCAAAAGCTGTCTGGGAACACTGCTCAGAACACTGCTAAAAAAAAATAAAAAATAAATAATAAATTCCCTCAAACTTGTGCTGAGTTCTACATTGCCAGAGCTGTACTGTCATTCCTATCCAACCACCTAATTTAAATCTGTTTCGCATACATGTTTGCAAACTGCATTCAATCTTTAGATTATTACACAGATGCCCCAGTCCCCCCATTGTTTGTTTTTTTTTTCTGTGAGGACTAGAAAGGATTTCTCTTGCTTGAACCACTTGATGCCCCATTGTTTAGGGAACAGTTGAGCAGGCTCATCTGCCTGGGAAGACATCCCCATGCCACCCCAGCGCCCTCCAGGGAGCTCCTCCCTGAGGGCACAACTGCAGCTCCCACATTTAAGACCAGGCAAAATGATTTGCTTTTCAAAATGGAGAAAGAAAAAAAAAACACACACTATTCTCAGCCTGAGACTTTTTGCATTTTAAGCTCTAGCCTGAAGCAAATTATTTAGGCAGAGTTACTGTCTAAATCCCTGGAAATAGGGGTTTATAGTGAAAATACTGACAGATCCATAACTATAGCCATGCAAATAGAGCAGATAAAAATATGTATAAATGATAATGTAATTTAATGGCTTAAAGAATTTTTACTGGGGAGGAGGGTAACGTCTGTTTTATTTTGACAGTGTAAAATGTCAGAGCAGAATTCAAGGATGTAGCAGAGTCATACTCTATACTTCTTGGAGATTATTTGACAAGAACAATTTCAGTGTTCTATTTAATGCACTTACGACAAATTTAAGTGATGAATTGATGCCTGAGAGACAGTGTGGCTAGAATTAGGAGAACAAATTCTCTTGTTATGGGAGCAGCTACAGGCCAGTTCAGTGCTGATAGGCATACTAAAAGTTAGGTAAAGGAAATCTGAAAAGAGTATTCTGTCAGTGGCAGCAAAAGTGGAAAGCTATATATTTATTAAGTCATAATGTCACCAGGTTGTACTTTCCAGTACCTCAGAAGCGGTATCTCCTCAAAGTCTGTGAGTACAAGAAAGAGATCAGAGTCTTTTGGAAAAGTCGGTTTGCTGAGAAAACCAAACATTACTATGCAACTCGAGATGTCACTTTCTGTCAAATATCATATTGTTTCATTGATATCCTCTAATATGCAGAAAAATTGAGAATAAGCCGTTAAGTAAAAATGAACCTTCACTTAATAACAGTGGAATGAAGTCAGGCATCATTCTATAAATCTGATTTTTATATCTCTTTCCATGCGAAGTAAATAGCTACAGCCATGTTGAAACCAGCAATCACTGGAGGTCTAATCCTGCCAATGTTCAAGTCCCAATTTTTCACGGGAAGATATACATACATAACGAATATTGTACTGGACATTTTTAAAGTATAATGGCACAGAAAAGCCACATGCAAGAAGAGTCTCACAGAACTTTAAAACGAATCATTCCACCTTGGAAAGATTTTCTGGCCAGAAATCTTTGGCTTGGGCTTCCTGTTCATCAACATTACGAAAAGCATGCTCACTGGTTTTCAGCACAGGTGAACTGGTGACCCATGGCTAGAGACTCACAAGCTGAGAAATTGCATTTGTTTTAACGGATAGAAAAAATCTTACGGGTCTCAGGAAGCTAGACAGCAGGGAAAGACCTGCATCTGGGTTTATAGAGCTTCCAGAATGATCAGAATTTGTAAGACTATGAGTTTTCAATGAATTGTTTTAAATTATTTTCTACTGAAAATGAAACATACTTACTCATAGCACTGAAACAGGGATGTAAAACTAAATGATTAGTTAAACATGCTACATCTTAGAGACTCACCACAGAACTGGCATCAGCAGAGATTTAAACTAGGATACAGTCCAACGTGGAAAGAAAACAGAGATGCATGTTGTTCTATTCTAGGCCTTTCAAAGATTGAAGAAAGTAGTAACACTTGCTATCAGAAGAGGATCTTGGTAATAACCACAAAGGAGTACACCAAAAACTGCTACTCTTCTGTACCAGATTTCATCATTAATAGCTTGGAATTCAGATGAAAAATTTAAGATACTTCACTAAAATTTTTTTAAAGAACAGCAAAGGGCTGGATTGCCAAGTTTCCACCAAAGTTACTTTGTGGGACTGAAGATGTAGGACTGAAATATGGGAAGTATACTACTCTTGCCTCTCATTTGAGATTTGATAAATGGGATCCATGAAATCTAGACAGAAAACTCAATCCTGTTCATTCTGAAGACTGATCCTCATGCAACAGATAGGAAGCATCAGAACTTTATTACACACTGATTACAGCTATTGCCTGTTGCCCTGATACATCGTGGTATCATAATTTGTGCAATTACTGCCTCAGGCAGATCATATAGCACACCCTTGGGAATCATGATTTAGGGAGATGAGATACATGGCTGATAAATACTAAGGATAGAGCAATCTGAAATGCAGGAGTTGTAAAGTTCTACCTGATATATATGCTCAAAATAGTTCATGTAATATATTGAACTTTTTTGTCCATTTGTAAAACAGAAATTATTTTTCCCTCCCAGACTATGGAGAAATATGCAAATGTATGAGGCCATTTACTCTGCGCAGTCGTACCTAAGTTCAGGATCTGCAGACGTAAGTATTTAAGTGGTAACATCCCTAAGAATATTGGATGTGTAAATTAGGGGTGAAGCTCTGAGTGCATATTCAGACTGAGAATCAGACTGTAAGAAATTCAGGGTGAATACAGCAGAACCTGCTGTGATTACTGCTCCTCCTAATCTTTATGTATTAATGAAGTTAGAAGGCAGGATGGAAAAGATTGTATATGCTCGTAAATGTAGATACACTTTTTTTTCCAAATTTTTCATATTTAGAATTCATTGTTGTTGAAGACTTATGCGAGAAATAGACTTTTAAAATGCAAATTTAAAAATAAACCATCAGAAATAAACCATGGATCTATGCGATTTCAGGTAGTTTTGCCAACCAGAAACTCATAATTGTATATACAGAGTTTTAAAATTGGCTTACTCTGTTTTCAACTAGAAGCAATTGTTTGTTGAACTCTTACGTGTTGACTCCTGTCCCCAAGTCTAATACAACAATTAAAACTGAGGGTCAGTTTGGATTCCAGCTTAAGCTAATATTATTGCTCCATCAGCAAAACATGCTACTTCCTATGAGCTCTGTATTAAACTGGAAAGATACATCCATTACCAATCTAGAGCATAATGAAGTTATCCTGGACCAAATCTTTCTCCCTTTTATTGTCTAATAACTTTATGGTTGCTTACCCAGCTTTGATGAATTTAAGAGGAAAAATTACTACATTCCTTAATTCCCTTATTTATCTATTTTATCAAAATTCACACTGGAATCCTCTCTTAAGTGATCAAATTAATCTGAGGCACTTAGAGCAGGGACCATGTGGTAGCTTGCAAAGCATTGGTTGTTCACGATAATTTGGGCATGGCAAGTAGCCATGGACTACTCAAAGGACTGCTCACAAACATATGGTTATTTATTTCCACTAGCCAGGCACTAATACAGGCTGTTTGCTACATTACTTTACTAATATAACAAGCTTCAAAAAGAAAAAGAACCACAAGTGCACCAAAAAAAAAAAAAAGAAAACAGCCCAAAACAGAATGTAGAATCATTAGCATACTGAATCCCAAAGTGATTTGCTAAATTCTTTTTCACTCAACAGATCCCCAAAGACTGTCTCAATCTTTATCTCCTGTGGCATGTTTGGCTCCTTTGTTTAATCACACCTAAAATAGTGTCTTCTAGTGTGACACGTCAGCTGAAAAAGTTTAACTGTTGTTCTGAATACAGCATTGATCTATGTTTTATTATAAAAGCCATAAGAAGTATCTTTCTGAGAAAAGAAAAGTTGATAGAGTGAAGTCCACCTAAGTGGCATGAAGAGCTGTGTTATTTTTTTTTTGGTAAGTAATACTATGACTTCAAAAAGGATTTTATTGTTCCAACTTTTTCCATTAACTTAGTTTCTTTACTTTCTGACAGCTGCCCCAAAAGGAATATTCAGTGAAACATGGGATTTTGGAAGCCAAACAAAATAATCATTTTTGAATGAAAATTTCATCATTAGGGAAATATATATATATATATATATATATATATATGGCTCTTTCTTGTAATCCAAATCACAAAAGTTTTTGTTTTATCTCCTTCTTCCAAAATGCTCTATCTGATCAAGACATTGCTCTCTCAGAGGAACTTAACACACACACTGAAAGCAAACAGAAGAGATGCTGTCACATATTCCAAGAACTTTTGAGGGATAGACCAAGAAATTGAATACATTTTATTGCATAGTTTTTGTAAAACAACTGTGTAATCAAAGATGGAATGGCAGAAACCTGACCCTCTGCTGGGAAACATCATGCTTCTGGACCACCAGAGCACTTTTTCACTTTTTGAGCAGATAAATCTTAGGTGAAAGGAATAAGTGTTGAATTATGGTCTTAAATAAGAGTAATTCCCTCTGATGGGATCTCACTGGGGATCCTCAATAGCTCATTTGAAACCGCTGCTGCAGAAATCACAGTCGTCAAAAGATCTGTTGTATGCTAATGAAGAACACTGACTTCACTGCTCAGTTACTCAAGATTAAATGACGTGATTTATAATCAGTAAATGTAGCTAGAGATCACAGATTCTGAGGCTGCCACAATGAAGCAAAAACAGGAGAGTAATGTTTGGGTTTGGTACTCAGTGAGGATAAATGTTTAAGGAAAAACCCTTGGAATAAACGACAGAATATTTTCTGTGTATATACAGTGACTCTATGACCTGTGCTGTCACAGTCATTTATTTCTTCAGTTTTTTGAAATATATGTTTATTTGTTTAAAAAAATATATATATTGGCCAAATGCTTTATTTTTTACAAGGACATTTTTGTTGTTGTTGTTAGAGAAAAGAAATGATCGTGATACTAAGCATGATCATAAACAAAATATTCTTTTACCATCTACTAATGAAAAATAACTGAATGCTTTCTGAACCAAATTTTATGAAGTATGCAGTCCATGCTTGAATAGATAGAGATAGATCTTCAACATAAATTGATCTGTTTCCCAGGGTTTAAGCTCCTAAAAAAAAACCATAATAATAATAAAAAAAAAATACTGGATAAGAGGAGAACTGACACAACCTTATCTATAGTAGTGCAAATGGTACTAGTTTATACTAGAGGATAGGCTGTCATTTTGGAATTTGCATATACAGTAGGCTTATTAATAGTGATTGCTAATTTTCATTTATTAGACATTCCCTTAACAAATTCCATGGAAATAAGGAAATGAAGGCAAAGCAAGAAAGGAGAGAGAGGATATCAAATTTCCAGTCCTGAGCAGGGAACAATACAACTTTCACAAAAGCAACTACGTCTTCAAAACATGCAGGTTATCATACTGAGGGATTTTATTAACCAGCAGTGGAAATACCTGAGTAACAACCTTGATTTTCAGACAGTGGGTATGTGTGAAACCTTCACAAAAACACAAGCCAGTCTGGGAAGGGAGAAAGAGGAAAGAAAGAACTATATATTGACAAAGCATCAATAATGCTTGTAAACTCAAGCTGCTCTAGCAGACAGCAGAAGAAATTCAGGGCAACAATCAGAACAATCACTGGCCTTCCTAAATTATTCAAAAAATGTCATTTGTTTGCATTCTGAAAATTTTATTGAAATTCACAATGAAGATTTGAATCCAGCTTATGATTTTGGATAGATAAAAATTATTTCTCCAGGAACCATTAAGCCTAACTTTAATACTGCTATGGAACTTTCCTAATGAGTCCGCTGGATATTTTCTTCCACTCTCTTTCAATCACTATTGACATGTGTTTTAGGGCATCCACACATGGGAGGTCAATCAGACCCTTCTTTACTCATACAGCATGCCAGATTTAAGCAACAGTGAGACAACCAAATGCATCTGATATCAGCAAGTGTGTTTCTTTTCTTTTTTTTTTTTCCCCTCGCTGTAAGTAAGCATCAATGTTGCTTATGCTAATGTAAACTTACAGCAGACTGTTTTTCTCTTTTCCGAAGACTGTTTGCCTTCAGATCCTGAAGTCCTTTCAGCAAGAGCTTCTGCTGAGAACAATGAGACCTTGTCTAAGAGAAGCCTTAGTATCTGATTTTGATGACAAACTATCCTTATTTTGAGATACACTATTTCCACTAAATTAGTACATAGTGCTATACCTCCCTTTTCTCTACAGTGATGGGCTTGAACTATTTCCCCACATTAGAATGTCCTCACACCTTTAGCTATTCAAAAATCATGTTTTGTTTTGTTTGTTTTTTTTTTTCTCATCACCCTGTATTTGCACTTTTCTTTCAGTATTACTTGACTGTGCAACTAGAAAATATTGTAAATAACTTAGACTTCAGAGGTTTGTCAATTTATACTTTTTTTTAAACTAATTATCAACCACTAGCATCTTAAACACATTTTACAGAGTTACTCATCTAACGTTCAAAACATGAATGCTACATCAAGTATCTACAGCATTTTATCACATGTCAAGTTATAAGATGATTTGTTACCATTTCTTTCTTTTATACTAACTCCTAAATTCGATCCAAGATTTCTCTGCCTTAAAAAGCATGATTAGTTTAAATTTCTGGAAGTGGGCTTTTTTCCATTATTCATATTTAAATTAAGTTCCCTTGAGATGAAAGAAAAGCAAGGAATTTTCATCAAGAGACTAATAATACAACCACTGAAAAATCCGAGCATTTTTATATTGAATTTATAAATCATGCTAGCAGTAACCAAACTGTTTAAATAATATATAGAGTTTAACTATAACATACTTATTGGCATAAGTAATTTTAGTGCTTTTTAATGTAACAAATCACTCAGAAAATATTCTCAGTTAATCATTAGCATACTCAAATCTAGAGAGAGGTATATGCTTTGTTCACTTCATAATTTGGTAGCAATCGTTGAGTCATAAAACTTCATATTGTGTGCCAATTGATTTACGATTTCCTAAAGACGTTTGGATACCCTGACAAATTATCAATTTATCTCTTCATTATAAGCCACTATTTGCAGATACAAAGGCATGAAATTAAACACAGGAGAATGAATTAATTAAAATATATGTGAGCATACACATGTATTTCTGTATAGGCACATATTTGTATTTGTTATAGAAGCATTAAAAATTACCCACTAGCATAGATACAGGTGAAATTAGCCTTTTCCATATCATTGCTATTTGCTGCTGTATTTATCACAAAGCCAGAAAATAAAGGCTTCATAACAGTGACTACATGAACATCCTGGGGGCAGGAGGGTATAATTTGGGGCTGTGACTGAGTCAAGCAGCAACGTTGAACGTATTTCATGGTCTCATCAAGTATGCAACAGTTCATTCCAAACACCGAGGTACCACCTGTTCCCACCTACCCCAAAGTGCAACATCTGTAGGCCCTTATGAAGCTGTTGTTTTGCAATGTTTAGAGCTTGGAGCTTGCCTTTGTAGCTTCCCTAGCTCCCCCCTACAAAGGAGCCAGAAGAGGGGTTACACAGTGTACAGCTCAGAGACCTTTTCTGAACAATTAGGTGGAATCCACTTAGAGCATTCAGTGCGAGAAGGGACCAGAGCTCAGAGTTCAAACCAGACATACTCTATTGTCAGCCTCAGTTACGTGACATGACACTTTAATTAGAAGGGGTCAAAACTGAGAAATTTGTGTCAAGACCCAGATCTGAACTTTCCCAGATTACTATAGTAGTAAAAGGTTGAATTGGGTGTTGTTTCGCAGTTCTGCCCCTCATTTTCATGTTAGAAATACTTCTCTGTTTGCATTATTCCCAATACTCAGCCTGTAACTTTAATGAGTTTTGCTTAAATGTTCAGGTATCATCCCTATTCTTTTGGTTCTTCCAGTGACAAATTCCTGCTCAACTGATGCAGTTATTGTACTAGAAAAGCATAGATATTTCTGAAAATCACTATTAGAAGTACATGAGTTTTGAGATAATTGCTTTTTTTTTTTTTTGTAAATTTGCTTCTTTTTTTAAGTACCAAGTGATTTGCATACAGAGTTTTAAGATAGAAGAAGTACCTCAGAATAGACTAGAAATACTTGAGGCCTCAGGTTTAGAAAGTCAAAAGCCCCAGATTCATGTACAAGTTTTTAGCAGCGACAAATGTTCTAATTTAGCATTTTGTATAATTTTTATGCTACTGTATAAAATTAATTTACTTGTTTTATTAAGAGTATTCTATTATGAGATCTTCTGTAGTGAAGAGATTTGGGATGAAACAGTAGGTACAAGTGGCCTGAAAACTGTCCACTAGTTTGAGTTTAAAACCAAAACTTTAATTATCACATAGCTTGAAAAGGCTAGTTCTTCCTCAGATGTCTAAATGATAAAAAGGGCAAAGTCTTCAAAAAAGATTAAATCCAAAATAAGTGTATTCCATATAAATATGGAAGACTAGCACAGCCATTACAAAAACAGAATAACAGCTCACTTGTTATAATTGTTTGAGATTATTTAACTATTGCCTTTGAATGTTAACCACAAGAAAGGAATTAAAAGCAAAAGCAGTTTCATCAAGATCTTTTTCTTAGAGTAATGTTTCCAAAACTACTCTTGCATCCGGAAGCAGATATCTACTGATAAGCAGGCCAGAATTATAAGGCATACTTGGAGAGCAGAATGATTGGTTCTCATATAGGAGTATGCTTACATAGAGCCCCCTATTCATAGGCTGCAAAATTAGTTCAAGAAGCACTATTTCTCCAATAGTTTAATATTTCTAGTATATATCTTTTCAAATAAAATGATGACTCCTTATGATGTTCCTTTGCAATTTGCTCAAAGGGAACTCTGTTGCTCTTCAGAAAACTCCACCTTTAAGAAGAAACAAATATACAAATGTTTCATGAGAAATATCATCTGATTGATTTCAGACTGATAAAAGCCTGAAATTGTTCAGTCTTTGCTCCCTAACATGTAATACGTCTGCCTGAACATCAAACAACTATTTCTCTATGCTGTACTAACCTTTCCACTATGATTCCCTTCATCTGTTTGTGAAATATATGAGTAATTTGCATCTAAGTTCTAGTGGACAGGGATGCTTGTCTTGATTTTATTTTAAAGCATCAGGGACACATGTGATGACTTACAGACAAAAAATATTATAACCTTAAGTTCACAGGGTCAATAGCACTATGGTAACTGGAGGCAAAAGAAAGAGGTTAGTTGAATAATTCTGATCCTTTTCATCTTACCCAACCAAGAGACTAACATTTTTATTGAAATGATATGTCACTCTTATAAAGACAAATCTTTCAACTGTTATCTTTTCTCCTTGGTTGGAAAAGCTTATTCA
This sequence comes from Anser anser, assembly GCF_964211835.1. Taxonomy (NCBI): domain Eukaryota; kingdom Metazoa; phylum Chordata; class Aves; order Anseriformes; family Anatidae; genus Anser; species Anser anser. The sequence continues at coordinate 4,526,135 of NC_139737.1, forward strand.
TACCAACTGTGAATTTCCCCATCCTTCAAGTCATATGTAGGGCTAGAGTAAGCCCAGTCACTTTGTCCAAGTTGTTTAAGTCATCTATTAATTTCAGTGTGATTAGAGGGTACACTCAAAGTATCTCAAGGGACTGGCATGACCCTGCTGTATTAGCCTTTAAAATGGATATAAATTTTATTCCATGGTCTAGCAGACATGGGTTCTATTCTTGGTTCTGTGATGTAAACTTAGGAAAAACAACAACAACAAAAACCTCTAAAGGCCAAAATATTCCAAAATAGAAGCTATAAGGAATGCTTTAAATGTCTGTGTACGATCCTGAAAAATCAGCCAGCAAACAGCCCTCATATCCTACTACTGTCAGTCAGAACTGAAAGAAAGCAGGGTTCAGGAGGCACATTTTATTCAACAATCTACACTGCTGTGCAAAACACACACAGAACAGCCCCCAGGCAAAAACGGCCATGCTGATGCATCCCTTCTTTGTTGAAGTGCTCTGAGTTGTATGTGGGACAGCCTCTGTTGTAACATGGAGTAGGCAATCTTGCACATGAGCGGCTCTAGCTGTTCTAGCTTTTAGCTGTCTCATCTAGCTCTGTAGGAATAGCAGCTGCAGAAGAGGAAAAATACTCAAATATTTATTTTTACAGATAACTACAGCAGTACTTTTAATAAATATTTTTTTTGCTTCTCTTTAGAATATAAGTAATTTGAAACACACCTTCTGGAGAGCCCGATCTTCCACAACACAACTATGTGAGGTCAACAGTCCAGTTAAATCCACATCATGAAATGATACTCTAAAGTAGATTTTCAAAAGACTTGGTTTCAGTTTAACTCAAAACCCACTGAATTCAACAATAAAAATCCTAACCTTAGAGGGGGCAGTTTTAGGTCAATACCATGTGGTTTCTTTCTGCATACTTTTCAAAAATAAGTACATATATCTTCCTCCCAGCACATTTATAGATTTTGTCTCCAGGGCCGCATCTTAATATTGGGGAAAGTTTCAGTTTAAAGGTGGATGGAAAGGATAGTATAGATATTCTGCAGTCTCTACGCTGCTGCTGCCTCGTCTGCAAATACATGCATCCTGGGGACAAACAATTTATTACAAGCTAAAGAGGAACATTTTTGTGGGTGCCCTTTGACAAAGTTACCAGCAGAACACTGCACAGGGACAAAATAATACAATTTAGCCGATTGTATTCTTGCAAAGGAAAAGGTTAAAGTGGAGACTGAGTTTTTATGGCTCAGCTCAGAGGAAGGATTAGCCAGGAAAGGTTGTTGATACCCATTGAACAAAAACTACAGTCGCCTTTTTTGCTGTATTAATTTTCAGCAATAGAACAGCAACCAGCAGAATTAAAAAAAAAAGAAGAGCTGGACCCCCCAAATGGCTGACATCTCTTTAAAATCCAGGTGACTGCCTACCAGGGATCACGGTTGTGCATTAAATGTGTTATAATATAAAATAAAATCCGTCCTAAGTCTGACCAGTTGGAGTGCCATTTTGCCCTGTCTAGCACTGTCAGACAGTCCCAGATAGCTAGGTAGCTACCTTAGGACGAAACTGTTTAAGAGATCCTGCTGGTGTGTTCTGAGACACTTCTCTGGGGCTTCTGCCAGCATTTTAAAGCCCTGAAAGGCATGCATTTCAAGCTTTGTAAGAACCAGGGTCTCAGTAGAGTGCTAAAGATGGAAATCACTAATTTTCCTTAACTCCTTCCCTCCCAGCTAATCAAGGATTTTCAAGTTTACTGAATTCAGTAATGCGGATGTAACACGAGGTTACCTAAGCCTGAAAAGGATTATAGCAAAGTAGACAGCTCACACCTGGTAATTCAGGGCATTAAGAGGAGCAAGAATGAACCAAAGGGAAACTAACCAACATTTTTTTTTAAATCTGTGATGAAATATCCATGCTGAATACCCTCTTTGACCAGTTTGCAAACTACAAGTAAGAAAAGCAAGAAGTCTTGCATTGGACTTCACGTACTCAGGAACAACTTTGTCTTTCTGTCTGTTATCTTGGGCCTCTAAATTCCACAGTAATTTACAGTTCCAAAGACCTGGTTTGGGACATTTCAGAAGAGTTTGAGGGTTGTTTGTTGTTGTTGTTTTTAGAGAATCTGAGACAGAAAACCCAGTAAAAATAAGAGGGATGAAGATGGTGAGAAGGGGTCGATGAAAGTGTTCCCCCAGGCATGATTAAGCAAATACGCTTCTTAAGAGATCTGGTGTCTGACTCAGGAACATGTTTTGAGCAGGTCCTGTATAAAGATAAGTAGAAAAAGAGAAAAGTAGCTGAAGAAAAAAGCCATCACAGTGGGTCCAATTCTTATTTTTTTAAATCAGTTTCTTAAGGTATCTCAGCTTGAAAACACAAGCAGAGGGCAGAGACCAAATAACTAATGATAATCAAAAACCATAGCCCAGGAAAAACAAAAACGAAATGTAGTAAGATGCTTAATAAGCCTAAGAAGCATAGAATATCCCGAGTTGGAGGGGACCCATAAGAATCATCAAGTCCAACTCCTGGCACCACACAGGTCTGCCCAAAAGTTCAGACCATGTGACTAAGTGCACAGTCCAATCGCTTCTTAAATTCAGCCAGGCTTGGCGCAGTGACTACTTCACTGGGGAGCCTGTTCCAGTGTGCGACCACGCTCTCGGTGAAGAACCTCTTCCTGATGTCCAGCCTAAACTTCCCCTGCCTCAGCTTCACACCGTTCCCACGGGTCCTGTCACTGGTGATAACAGAGAATAGGTCAGCACCTGCCTCTCCCCTCCCTCTCACGAGGAAGTTGTAGACTGTGATGAGGTCCCCCCTCAGCCTCCTCTTCTCCAGGCTGAACAGGCCCAGTGACCTCAGCCGCTCCTCATACATCTTCCCCTCTAGGCCCTTCACCATCTTCGTTGCCCTCCTCTGGACACTCTCCAACAGTTTCATGTCCCTTTTGTACTGTGGTGCCCAGAACTGCACACAGTGCTCGAGCTGAGGCCGCACCAGCGCAGAGTAGAGCGGGACAACCACTTCCCTCAACCGACTAGCAATGCCTAGCAATGCATACTTGTTTATGCATGGATCTTGTTTCAATAAATTAGATTTTTAAAATATCTGCTATTGGCCATATAATATTTTGCCTGCTCTGTTTCAGAAATCTCATTTAGTCCCATTCTCAAATGTTTAGTATGCATAATGATTTATTTCTTAATCTACTATGAAAGAAACTCAGAAAATGTTTATATTTATCTTTTTTTTTTCCTCTCTTTTTTTTTTTTTATTGTACAGAAGGGAAGAGAGTGGGGGTAATCACAGCATTGTCTCTAATGTAGTTTCATGCTTTCCTTATAGGCATTATTAGATTAAACTGATAGCTCTCAAACAAATTTTGCCAGCAGTAATAATACAAAGACATTTTCAATTATAACTTTCCAATATTATGCATATCATGATTATGACTTAGTAGATGGAAGAACCATGCAGTAAAAGCCTCCTTGAGGAAGGTCTTATGTCAATATTGAATACATTTTCACAAAGATTGATTCTAAACAGAAACCTATCAACTTGCATCCTTATTTTTGGCTATTGGCGGTAAAGTTCTGAGCTTTTTTGCCATTTTTTTTCCTTGTCAAGAAAAATATTTAATGCTTCTGAAGTACATAGATAATATCAAGTAGATAGTCACATTGGCCTATTTTTTTTTCTAGCAAGACCAAGATCTAATCTTAATGCCTTTGTCTCAGTAAAACAACAACTCTTGAAATGTTCTGTGGTTGTTTTTCTTGGTGCTGCAAATTCTTTGCAGTGTTAAATTAATGGAATGTGTTTTGTGAACAAAATCAGTATAACAAGTTGTATTTTTCCTGCCAGCATGTTGTCCTTTTTACTTATGGAGTCTAAGAAAGATTGTAAGATTGTGCTCAGACTTTTTCTCCTTTTTTTTTTTTTTTTATCTTCTACACAGACACAGGCTGATACCATAGCTGTTACTCAGTCTATTCCCACCTTTCTCCATGAAAGGCTTCAGCTGTATGTTAGTAAGCAGCTCTGCCTGATGGATTCTCATTAAACTGCAGCTTTTGTGAAGGTTTCACTGCAACTGCCATTTATCTCACACCTGAAAGGATACGCTTCCTGTAAGACAGGTGGATTTTAAGCATCCTTTTTCTGTCTCTAGTGCTTTCACTCACTTGCTAAAAACTTGTAGCAGATACTGTAAGTTATTAGAAGCTGTCATAAAACAGAGGGATATACTGGGGTCTGCGAAGAGTCTTAAAAATCCAAGGTTGGATACAGGAAGGTGTTCAGAGATCTAAACTCTCTTTGGTGTCAATAGAATTTGAGGGCACTTGGTGTGTCACAGAATCTGGTTCCTAATGCAGCTCAAACTGAAAACACATTACTGTTGATCCTGGAACAGGTGGAAACAAATCCTTTGCCTGGCTTGTATGGCTTCAGTCCATATTTTATGCAAAAAGCAGCAAGTAATGATTTTCTTCAGAATAGTAAGACCATAGAAAAAAGTAAGGCAAGCCAGTGTTCCTTGTCTGGAGCCCAATAACATCCTGAAAGAAATTAAATGATCTAAAGACTTTTTCTTTTTTCCTCATAAATCCTACAAACAAAGAAACACAATGAAAGAAAAATGAAGCAATACACAGATATTGAACTTTGAACCTTTGGGGGGGGGGGGGGCGGGTTATAGATGCCAGCATTTTCAACATCATCTGCAGCTCTTTGACTTTTCTTGCAACATATTTTAAAAAGCGTAGCTGGTCCTCTGACTTTCAATGGTTGAGAAACACAGGCTTAAACGGGTATTTGCAGAAATATAATGGTCCCAGACAACTCAAACGGCCTTCATGTATTTGTCAGCTGTAACTATAATCACACTGCTCTCTCACAGTATGTTGAGGGCACACTTGTTTGAAAGCTGTTAGTGGTATCTTCAGGGGTCCATGTTTTGAATATAGGTATCTTTCAAAATCTTAGCAAAATCTTTCTCTGAGAAAAACAACAGTTAAACACATTCACTGCTGCATAAACCTAAACAACCAACCATCCTTTCTTTATCAAGTAACTTAACACAGAATGTATCTGTGAAGCTTTACACAAACTAAAGAAGCTTGAGGGCACAGAGAGGAATGTATGTATTTGTGTGACCATGCATAAGATTAGCAGTCTGTACATCCAATATCAAACACAGATGCTGAAGCTCTCCACAGGTGCACTACATCTGCAAAGACGCAGTTGCGGAACTGAGTGCAGTTCAACAGCCATTATGTGTGGCAGGGTTAAGATGACAATGCAAAACCCTGACAATCTGTCAACTCTCTGATGTGATAGCACATGATTCCCTGATGTTTACAAGGAGCCTTGAAATAACTACTATTTTATTTCAATTGTACTGATACAGAACAGCCTGGGCATGTATTTATAATAAATAACAAACCTAATATGTTCATGGCAAATGTTCTGGGAAATACGGAAAACAAATACTGGACTGAGATCAGTGATCCAGCTGAAGCTAGAAATCAGCTCAGGGATCAAGACCACAGGCTTGCAGAGTTTTATGCATGTGCCTTATTTTATAAAAAGCTAGTATTTCCCTTTGGCTTCAATGGAAATATTCACTGTACAAAATTACACAGATGCCTAAATCTGTGCTGGATGTATTCCCAAAAGCTGAACAAAGAGAAGCCAAGAAGATGGATTAATTCTATAGTACAGAACAGACCATTCTAAAAGCCAGATTTTTTTTTATTTTTTTTTTTTGTAAGAAAAGACTCAAAATTTCATCTGTGATTTCAGATTGAACACCACCTAACCACATTAATACAGGTCCTTACCCTTGTTCACCCAAACCAATTTGACTACAGTGTTTTGAAATAATTTAAAAAATTGCAGTGTCCTTCCCCTTTTTTGTTCTTTTTCTCTGTGTATGACCAATAGATGGGACGTGGTAAAGAATAATTGCTTGCATTTAAAATGCACATTTTCAAAAGCAAGGCTTTATTTTGGGGGTACAATTTATACCTCCATCTGCACATGAATTGCTGGTGCAAATATTAACATTTGAATGGAAAATGACCTGATTTATGAGTATATGCCAGGTTGCAAGCTATGCAAGTGCTAAATCCATATTTCCAGTTCCAAGGGCAGACAAATTCAGCAAAGACATATCTCAGCCAGGACAGAGACATGTTTCTTAAATATCTCTAGCCACTGATGGTGAGAGGTGACTCCAAAAGACCAGAGATAGCTTATTCTAAAGTACAAATGACAGAGGTTTGGTGCACAGGTATGTCATGAACATAGTACTGTTTGTTTGCACTGGTTTAGGAAGAAAGGTAATTAGATAAAGAAGGCAGATTCAGAAATGTAGGCATTCTCCCTTCCAGTAAAAGCATATAGACTGCCTTCTTACTGCAATGTAGTTTAATTGCAAGTAACTTGTATTCATTTTTATTCCAACATTTACAATTCCACCCTCTACACCTCAAACTGGGTTTACATTGAGTACTTCATTTCAAAAATTCTGGGCATTTCACCAGTAAAGAATCAAACTCTTTCTCCAGTACAGACAATCTACATACAAATTTAAGTGGTAGGTGAGCTGGGGCACAATGTAGATAACTATATTCTCTACATGGTTTCTAACTGGTAGGTTTCTGGATTTCTATTTTCACTTCCTAGTCTGCTCCCTTAATTAATACGTATGCAAAATATTTGCTTCTATAATGGGAAGGGAAGGGGAGGGGAGGGGAGGGGAGGGGAGGGGAGGGGAGGAAAAAGAAAAGAGAAAAGTAAGAAAAGGAAAGGAAAAAGAAAAAAATTGAAAGAGGAAAGAGGAAAGAGGAAAGAGGAAAGAGGAAAGAGGAAAGAGGAGAGGAGAGGAAAAGAAAAAAGAAATTTATCAGGAAGCACAAACATTTGTCAGAGACCAAGGAGGCTGAGGAAAGACATCTATGTTCCATTCATTTATAAAAGACAGAACACCTTCACTAAAGATCCAGATGCCCATGCAGAATTATCTCTATGCTATTATAATATGAATATAATAATAATATAATAATTATAATATTAATATGAATAGCCTGGCAACCAACAAAGCTAGATATCCCAACAAAACCAGCAGTCCTCAGGACAGACTAGCAGCCTGCCTCAAGAGAGCGGGCAAAGGGAAAGAAATCTTTTACTGGGATACCAGAGCATTGTTGTGGACATTCACAATTACCAAGGGAGGAACACAACCTTTATGCAGACTTTTACTGTAACAGTCAGCGTAATCTGTTCTGTAAAATCCTTTCTAATTAAACTTCCAAACAAACAAAATAATTACTAAGCTCATTTATCTGAACTTATTAAGATTATGTATATACGTTTGTTTTAATTATTACATTAACAATCTGTTGACAGTCTTCCAATTAAGAAATTAGAAGCCTGCCAATAAAAGCAAGCAAAGGGAAACAAAAGACAAGATTAAGAGAAATAGTTTCCATAGCTCCTGAACAACTTTAAGATGAGAATAAAGACTGTTACTGAACAGTCAATCTGTACTTAGAGCTACAAAACATGGACGCATGTCTCTTTTCTACAGGTTCAATATTTCCAGTGTCATTTGGAGTTTATTTTCTTTTTGACAAATTATTTAACCTAGGCATCGCACACCATGAGCACAAAGGCTGAGGGTTGGCATTATTTTACTGCACATAAGTTCAGCAAGGAGTGATGATTGTTTCTGATTTTCATCAGTTCAATTTCTAAAAACCATCTGATGCATATTATTGTTAGTCCTTAGGAGGAATATATTTCTCTGAGCCCAGTATAACCCCAAAATGAACAATAACCATCCTGCTTATACACAGCCAGATCTAAATCACAAAGTTCTAGGAATGAAGATACTTAATGCTGAAACATGCCCATTGGATCACCAAGGGAAACAGAGGGGATGCTGCCCTCCTGTTGAGGCAGGAGGTCATAGCTTAACCGGTCACATACAAGAGATAACACTGTGATCTAACAAAATGCCATAGGCCTCCAAATACAGAAGAAAACAGTTTTCTTCAGTAGGGGAGGGGCAAGTTATCTCCAGAGCACACTGGAAGGAGGGGGCATTAAATCAGACTGGACCTTCGATAGTTTTCTGAAAACAGCGACAAAAGCTCTGTCAGGAAAGGGTATGCTCTGATGAATGCAACCCAATGCTTACAGGGATGCAGGAGGAGAGCATCTGTAATGAGGTGTATGTCAGCAGCTGGGTACAGGGAGAGACACCCTTCAGATTTAATCTAGGCAACAGCAGATAAAGTATATTCTTTTCCTTTCCTCATCTCTGTCTTTTAGTTGTACTGTCTTTTAAGAATGTTGCATGTAGTTTATTTGCATTTTATGCAGAGTTCTATTTGTTATCAGTGAACACTGCAGGAAAAGAAAAAAAAAAAAAGTATTATTTATATGTTCGTAAGATTCTAAATGCATTTTTTCCATGCTTGAAGAGGTCTGACACTTGATCAGGCAGAATCAGACGATACTGTCAGACAGACTTCATTCAAAGTACTGTGACTGTGCCCCAGTTAAAAGTTTTACAATTTCAGTGGCATTGCATTTCTGAGATGAGTTGTGATGTTAATGAAAGGTTAATAGTATATACTACAGTTCAAAGCATGTGTTCTCCATAAAGCACCCATGAACATGGGAGTATTCATTCACAACTAAAACCTTAGAGACATATTAGCTAAATGCAAGGAGAAGGTATATACTACATTTATCAGATCTGACAGTATTTCAAGGTTCTGAGCTGAATCAAGTTTTGGAAAATACATACTAATTCTATCTCAGATATTTTGCAATACTTAATGTATAGATTGACTCATGCCAGTAAAGAATTATTTCTTTGTTTATATCTTTTATCTGAAAAAGTACAGTAAGATTCAGTGGATTCAAATCTTAATAAATTCATATACTCATCAGATTTATATGAAACTGTCCATACTTACACTGACAGCAAACAGTTATAAAGTTAAAAGAATAACAACCCTAGGTTAAACGAGCTACAGTGCTACTGAAAAAAAATGCTACCTAGAGAATTCACCGATCACACAGAATGGGCACAGTTCTGACGAGGCCAAGGTCAGCTTTCCTTCCCCAGACTGCTGATTCAGTTCCCCGTTGACCTTAGTGAACACTGGCATAGAGTGGCAGACCGTTTGCTCACTCTGAATTAACTACTGAAAACATCTTTTTCTGGCAGTTTGGTTCTTGGTTTCTCTGCCAAGGAGATTTGCCCTGATTGGGCAAATATTCTAAATTATTCCTCCGTGATTTTTTGATGCATCATTTCCCAAACTTGTGCCTAGCAAGCCATATCACTGCAGGTCACCAAATCTGTGAGGATGACCTACTAGAAAGGAAGTGGATCACATTTAAACTGATCCCTACCACCCAATCCAAATATTAAAAAAATACATGAAAATGTAGTTAAAAGATGGAAATATTCTCATGTGCTACTTCATTTTCTGGACCTGTATCTTATTAAATATGTTAGGATACAGCCATGTAATAACTGGAATAACATATACTATTGTATCCCCAGGAACTATTGAGGTTATGAACATACTACCAAATGGCACAGGTGAGTGTATCAAATCAACCTGGATATGGCCACAGATAGATCTCCAGAACCATCCTGATAGTCAACAACTTATTCATGGGGATTTTGGCAGCCTTACCTGGTTACATCAACAAATCTGACTGAATAGTTGCTTGATTTGTTATTGATTTCCCAGAGGTTATTTCTGAAGCAGCAATTTTAGTGATAGATCTTTGGAGTGGAAATACAGGGTGAAGAAAAGCTTTGCTTATAAAGAGGGATTCAAGTGGACACTCTGTAATACAGTTAGAAGATTCATTATTAATAATAAGCATAATTTAGAGGCTTTTTCCAACTGAGACAAGAAAATCTTAGCAGAAAATCTGAAGTTTTGGGGAAAATGCAGAAATGTTCCAAAGACATTATGTGCTTTACTAGAAATGTGAACTAGCTGAAATTCCAAAACCTGACTGTTACCAAATCTGACAACAGGTAACCTATCCTCTCATTAATTGATTTCAGTGTACTTATTCTTGGTGTGTAGATGTGTGAACTGAGTTGAAGTTAAGTTTCTCAAAAAGTACTCTCAGACTAAGAAAAGTAGTGGAATAACAGCTTTGTTTTCTCCCTTAGCAGTACTGACTTTTAATGCATGCAATTCATTCAAAGCTGCTTCCCTCTTCATGGAAAGCCTGAGTTTCAGCCTGAGTTCACAGTATCACAGATTTCTAGGTTGGAAGAGACCTCAAGATCATCGAGTCCAACCTTCGACCTAACACTAAGTACTCCACTAAACCATATCGCTAAGCTCTACATCTAAACGTCTTTTAAAGACCTCCAGGGATGGTGACTCCACCACCTCCCTGGGCAGCCCGTTCCAATGCTTAATAACCCTTTTGGTAAAGAAGTACTTCCTAACATCCAACCTAAAACTCCCCTGTCGCAACTTTCGCCCATTCCCCCTCGTCCTGTCACCAGGCACGTAGGAGAACAGACCAACCCCCACCTCGCTACAGCCTCCTTTAAGGTAACTGTAGAGAGCAATAAGGTCGCCCCTGAGCCTCCTCTTCTCCAGGCTGAACAAGCCCAGCTCCCTCAGCCGCTCCTCGTAAGACTTGTTCTCCAGACCCCTCACCAGCTTGGTCGCCCTTCTCTGGACTCGCTCGAGCACGTCCATGTCCTTCCTGTAGCGAGGGGCCCAAAACTGAACACAGTACTCGAGGTGCGGCCTCACCAGAGCCGAGTACAGGGGCACAATCACTTCCCTCGACCTGCTGGCCACACTGCTTCTTATACAGGCCAGGATGCCGTTGGCCTTCTTGGCCACCTGGGCACACTGCTGGCTCATATTCAGCCGACTATCAACCAATACTCCCAGGTCCTTCTCGGCCAGGCAGCTTTCCAGCCACTCATCTCCCAGCCTGTAGCTCTGCTTGGGGTTGTTGCGCCCCAGGTGCAGGACCCGGCACTTGGCCTTGTTGAACTTCATACAGTTGACCTCAGCCCATCGCTCCAGCCTATCCAGATCCTCCTGCAGAGCCTTCCTGCCCTCGAGCAGATCGACACAAGCACTTAGCTTGGTGTCATCTGCAAACTTACTGAGGGTGCACTGGACGCCCTCATCCAGATCATCGATAAAGATATTAAAGAGGGCCGGCCCCAGTTATACTGTGGCATGTGATGTCAGGTTGCACTCTTGCTTTATTCTATGACACAATTCACCATGAGTGACACAATTCAAAGTGGTTTAGCACAATACAATGTCTCAACCCAAAAAAAAAAAAAAAAAGGCAAAACTAATAACTTTTTACCAACCCTGTACCTTAGACAAAAGTAAATTTAATAACAAAATTTAATTTCCTTGGAAAAAAAAAACACAAAAGGATATGCCTAAAATGTTTATAAACCATACAACAGCATATATGCTCTAGATGCTACTATGGATTTTATTACATCTCTGTGTGACATACACATACATTCTAGTGCAATGCTCACAGGTCTATCTTCTCCTAACCACCTTTGTACACATGAAGCCAAAGGAAATCTAATTCAGGGGGAGCAGAACTGACATACGCGCATACTCCTGCTTTCTTAAATTGATCAGAAGTTATTTCTCTGGATAGGACTGAGTTATCACCTCAGTTGATTCTCCTATTAATGAAGTTCCTACAAACCCTGTACACAAAGGCTGTTTGAAATTTCCCCAAAGTAGTTTGCTAGGAGTACTCTTGCTATATTAGGCTTCTTGTTCACTGATTTTTGAAATAGGAAGCTTACTTTTCACTTATCTCTTTGTGCTACTGACTGTACTTTTATAAATGTAACAGGCATAATGCAGAGACAAGAATATGGTTCACACGAGGGCTATTTGGACAAAACAGCAAGTCATGCATACCTAGTTTAAAAGTTAATTGATGTATTATAACACTACCCAAATATTTCTGTCCTTTCTTTTTTCCTCATGCAAAGAGTCAGTACTAAAAGTTCCTTTGTGTCCTCTCTCCACCTTAACCCACAATTTCTCCAATTATAAAACTCAACAGAGGAAAAATTCAAAGCTTGTATATTAGCGCAGGCTGTGATTCCATTGCAGGTACATGTGATGGGCATCAGGTCAAATGTTGAGATGAATTGTGCTTGACATCTTTCAGGGACATTCTTGCACATCTGAATTGCAGAATGTGCTCTGTGCCAACTTAATTCAATTGATAACAGAGGCTTCATACTGACCATGACACATTTCACATGTACAATCATTTAAGCACAATGGGATTTTCTTTATAGAATAGATTTCTGGAAACATAATGATTTGCAGATTATATTAAGAGTATGGTACAATACAAGGTTGAAATCTAAAGTGTTATCTTTAGCTTTCCTGGGGAAAAAAAAAAAAAGAAAAAAAAAGAAAAAAAATGCAAATATGCATTTTAACAGGACTTTCAGAATCATTATTAAAACAGTAAAATTACCTCTACACTGCTGAGACACAAAATACACATTCTGTAAGAGGTAGGATTTGTCAGATATTTGCAGGTATGTACTCTATGCATGGACATAAATGAAACAATTGTATTTTCTTAATCTATTTGGTCTCAGTCAAAAATGTCCTATGTAGTGTCTAGAAATACTACTTGTTATCACCGCTTCAAATGCCAGTTATAATCTACACATCTGTAATTAGCCAATCAATACTCTCCTTTCATGAGAAAATAAGAAACCATTTTCCATATATCATCTAAAAAAGAAAGCATTTAATTCTACAGAATCATATGCCTTTTAAATTGCTATCCCTAACTTTACTCCCACCTATAAATCAAAAACCAGAAAATGTACCAATATTTTATGCACTGCACCGTAAAAATTTAAAATCAGATTAGAAAACATGGTTGCCATGGCACCTGAGAACTACACTTTCATGCAAAGCAATTTAACAGACGTGAAAGAATTGAACCTTACAGTAGGCATGGTATAATTTTTAGATAAACTTAAGAAGAACCTGTAACGATATTTCCAGCACAGTCTGATGGCTGGATAGCTTCTTGTTCTGTATTTCAGGAAGCTGCATCTCTATGTCTGTAACAGCTTCGATCTCTCTTGAAGGGCTGAAATGTTCCTAGGGTGAAATCTTGACATTATTCAAGTCAATGGGGTTTTGCCACTGAATTCAAACAAGACAAGGTTTCCCCTTGGCTCTTTGAAGGTGGATGGCACAAGGAAACATTTAGGGAGAATAGCAGTCTCAAGCCAAGAAGGTCAGGCTGAGCTGCAGCATGGCATTGCATCTTGGCTGATAGAAAATGTTCATGCAGCCTGGTTTTTTAACAAAGGCTGCTTGCCTGGATTCTCTGAATCAAATTTAAGGGGAAAAGGTTCACTGATAAATGAAGTTAATTTCTATTTCACGGTATGATTGTAGGTGTTGTACACCATGTGTTCTTTGCCCAGGGGCATCACTAAGGAAAGCGAAGAACAAAGGACGAAACACCAAGAATACTCTGGCAAACTGGAGCCAGACGTAACAGGGACTGAAAAATAATAGCTTTCCCTGCAATTTTGTGCCAAAAAATGCCAACTTTTTGTACTGTCCTTACAGAAACACTGCATTAGAGAGCACCTTCTGACATCACTGAAATTTGATTCATGGAGACATCCAAGCTGTCCAGCAAAAATCTGCTCCTTTGACAATTAAGAACCACCAAGACTGTTAACTTAGTCTTCAGAAGCCTGGGCTAGGCTTGAAAATTGTATAGCACTTACTGTTTTTAATTCTGGCAGCTGAATTTGTAGTCTGAAGGACAAGTTAGATTTTCAGTGGTTTTTTTTGTTTGTTTGTTTGGTTTTTTTTAACCCCGTTAAAAGACCATAATTTCAATGCTTTTTAAAACTTGGTCATTTCAGCACCACTAAATATTAGAAAGGTTGTTTAAAACAAACAAAACTCTTCCCAGCAGTTTGTTCTGTGCAATTTACATATCTTGGTCTGTGAGCACATTACTAGCAAGAACTGAATCTGAACATGAAAAGCAGCCTCGATTGCCATGCTACCAAGATGCAGTGCTCTGCCCCCCACTGCACTTCTTCATTACATGATTTCTGTGCTCACCCAGGAGGAGCAGATGTGGCCAACATGCAGCTAGAAAAAAGGGAAGGCAACAGCTTCTTTCAATGCCTCAATGAGATTATTTACTCTGAAACACTCCTAAACAGACTTCTGCTCATGTCAGTACCACAGAGGGTTTGATACACTAAAAGAATTTCAGAAGAAAGCAAGCCAACAAACAGGGAATCTGCCCCAGTCAGGTGACTTGATTGCTGGTATTCGGCAGCCCAACGGGATTGCTGAGCAAGAGAAAAGATAAAGGAGCCCTTTGTAGATATTGCAGTGACAAAGCACACGTGCATGCGCATCATGTAATACCTTTCACTTCTTATCCTTTGCTGCTGGGGTTTAGTTTTGAAGGAATTATCTCACTTTATAACACAGAGGATTGCCAGTGGTTTAAGCAAGGCTTTTATGTAACTATAACTCTTTTTAAAAATAGCATTGGAACAGACAGGAAAAAAAAAAAAAAATCACTAGAGACCTACTCCCTGAGTGAATCACTTAATTTTGCCAAGAAGAATTAGCTACTGTATTTGGACAGCAGCATAATATGTTGCTTCAAGTCTATCCACATGTGAACTGCTGAGACAACATCCTTACATTAAATCTGAAGGGCTGCATTCTTCACTGCTCAGATGTTTCACCAGCTCCATGTACAGCCAGATCCCACCAAGCCACCTTCTGCTCATCGCTTCCTTTTCTATCAGGGAGGCAAAAGGTGAGAAATAGGGATAACCACCCACAGCAACCAACAGCTGGAGGACATTGGGGTTCATTGGAGCATGCTTGCACAGAAAATCACCCTCATTTTAAATAGATTGCTACAACTAGAATGTATGTTCAAGAGAACTGAACACACAAAGATGACATTGCCTTGCACGCTGTCTATCAGACAGAGGGAGGGAAGATAGACTCCTGATTAAGAAGACACACAGAAACTTGAGGGAACAAAGATACACTCCTGATTAAGAAGACAAAGAAACTTTGGCATTTTAGTATGTTTCCAGGTTTCATGGAAAGAAGAGTGGCCATCGCCATCTGGTGTCTGTCCCTGCAAATTCAGGGAGAAGATGTGGGAGAGGTGCTCTCAGGGAGCCTTTCCCTTTCTGTCTCTTTCCTTGCACTTTTCCCCTGCTACCCTTCCAACACGTTTGCTGTGTCTACAGTTGAACGACCCCACAGCTTCTGCCTGCCAAGAACAGAGGTCTTGGGCCAGCTCCTTCTTGGCAGTGCAATGTTGCGGGGCTGCTCCAGTTTCTGTGCAGAATCAACACTGACGGGACATGGGAGAGGAGATGGGGTTGTCACAGGTGCCTGCTGAAGTGTCTTATTTACAGGCAGGACAGGAGGTTATCTGAGATTTTTAAGGCACCATGAGAATATTCGATCTCCCACAGGAGATAAAAAGTCAACTGTTATTAAATGCTTACTTAAGAATTAAACTGTAGATGAAACAAAGAGCTTTTTGAATTCCTCAGAACAGCTGAGACGCTATTTACAGTGCATTTGAAGGGATCACCTAGTTTGACATCTTATCCATTATTTTTAGAAATTGTCAATAACTGCTCTTTTTAGAAAATTAAGTAGTTGAGGACAATGGAACTGAAATAATATCAAAGATTTTTCTTTACTAACCTTTGATGTGCTGATTTTGGCAGTACACACCTTCTATTTGTACCAGACAAGAGAGTAAATCTGATAAAATACCAACAACTAAATGATGCCTGTCTGCAGTCTATGCATTATCTTTATACTAAAGCGTCTATTTCATCCAAGTCTCTGCTGTTTGTATAGATGAGAACAAGGTTCAGACTTACATTTCTGATTCTAATTAGTAAGGCCACAACAGTGGAAAAACTTGATTTTTAGGGGAAGCAATAAGCATTTCAATTTCTACTCTTTTTTTCTCCTCCTTGTTACCACTCAGCCTACTGAGAAAAATTACATAAGGTTCAAAGCGTTTAATTCCATTTTGAAGAATGCATTCAATAGCACTTAAAAAGTGATACCATTACCTATTCATTTTATCCAATACATTTCTTATTAACAATAATCTATCATAGTGCATAATGATTATTAAAATCTAAGCAATAAGAGCTTTCAAATAAATGAACTGGCACACTTGACTAACCTTGAAACCTGCTTTATAGATTAAAAATGCTTTTTCACCACGAACACTTCAGCCACTTCACTTTCCTTATATCCTTCATATCTGAATTGTATTTCCTATTTTCCTCTCATACACTTGATTCTATTCAGACAAGCCAAATCATTTTGAAAACACTGAATGCACACCTGAACACTGAGTTTTCCTACTTTTGGGTCACCAACAGTGGGTTTGTACTTGCACTGAGGTTCTCAAAGGTTCACCAGTGGATGTATAAAATCTACCTCCATGTGGACATTTTTGAAATCTGTAATATATTTACGTAGGTGGTACATCTTAAATTTATCTCTAAGGAAATTTACTACCAACTCACCTAATTTTAATGTTGACCTCTAAGTTTAAAACTGAATAATTTAGAGTACTTAAACTAAGTTATCATAGATACAGACTATTGCTGTTAGTAACTATATAGCATGAGTTGTGACATGAGCACATTGGAATGAAAAAATTCTTCCATCCCAACAAAAGCTGTTTTTCTATTAGGAAAAAAAATAAATAAATAAACCAGGAAACAACTTGCGACAAGATATCTCGCAACAAGATACTACCAAACATTTATAATTTACAGGGCACAGGAAATATATTCTAAAATGAGGATAAAATTGATAAGATATAACAACATACAAAACAGTAATAATAGAAAAAGAGGGAAGAAATAGAATGGAAAATGAATTACAGTCATATACTTTAAGCAGAAAAATGAAAGGTGAGCAACCAAAATTACACACAAATCAACAGAAAAAAAGGTTATTTGAAATAACATAATAAGCTAATAAGATAATCAATGTAAAGATGCTAAGTCCAAACAGAAATGAAAAATGAATAAAATGAAGTCCAATAACTTTTAAAGGATTAAAAATAAAATAAAATGAAATTCAATAACTTAAAGGATTAAAAATAATAGGGTAAGTGTATAACACTTTTTTTTTTTAAATGGACTAACACATAGAACAAACAATACAGGTCAGGGTGTTGCAGATGGCTGCACAGCATTTTTTTTTTTTTCCTGTAAGGAAGGCTTTCAAATTTGTTAATTTATCTCATTAGAAAAACAACCATTTTATCAGAGATGAGCACAAAAGCCTTTGACATTCTGAACCTGAGTAGAAAGCGCTGGTGTGCAGTAGCCAGTACACAGATTTGCAGCTCAGAAGCAGGGTTGGGGTGTTTTACTGAGGTCATTGTTGTATTACCTGCAGACAGACAAAGGACCAAAATCCCTTCCTCTATTAAGCTGAAACAGACACATTTTCCAGGGGAAAAGAGGTCTTGGGAATCTTTTCTACTACACCACCCATACACAAGTGTATTTCTGCAATCATCTTTCCTCACAAAGGCCGGGGGGGAATAGCTAAAAGCAATAGATCCAGGCAGCCAACGATCTGTCATTTTTTCTCATTGCTGCTCTTCCAGCTTCTGTAGCTACTGCTTCCACGCTCTGATGGATAGTAGTATGTAAGAGAAATGCATTAAGCATGAAGGGCACAAGACACACAAACCCTGTTCTGACCCCTCTCTTCCAAGTAGCAGAAGCATACCTAGGTCCAGTACAAGTGGGGGTCTTTGTCCATTACAACAGGTTATAGGATGAAGTTCTGAGAATGGTTTCTTTGACATAAAAGGGGGCCTTAGCTCATGTTTAAAAACTACAGTTCTTCTGTATCTATTCTTATTTTAGAGGATAAAATTGCTCCCTCATGTTCAGAGATCTACATTCTGTCCTGGAAAATATATAAATAAATACATTCCCCTTTTTATTTTGCACTAAGCCCCAGCTTATTTGCAGCTCCATGTAGACAGCTGATTCCTGGCACTATCTGGCCAAACAATGACTAATTGTTACTGACTTCCCAGATGGTCATTCTAATAACTGGAGAAGGGCAACCAACCTAGCAATCAGGTTTCATTTAGTTGAAGACAGCACAACAGCTGTCTTTTTCTTTCCTACACACTCATGCAGAGCTTTCTGTTGTTCCAGTACTCTCTTGAGCATGCAGCAAATAGAGCTCCAATGAGCTGGAAAGTCCTGCTTTAGATGACATTTTACAGAGTTCTCATTCCCTTCTCTGTCCACTTTGCTCTGCATTTTTGTCCACTACCATTGCACATTAACTTTCAGCCTAAACATGTGTTATGTCCAGCTTATGCAAAGCATTGAGTTCAAAGGCAAGCATCTTATGAGAGACCATCCCAAATAGTCACAGTTTGTTCACGTCCACCTCAGGACGCGCTGGTTAGTAACCAAACTGGAAGACAGCAGCCAGAACAGAAAGCTAGCACAGGGCCTTGGTAAAAGAGTCAAAAAGTATCTCGGGTCTGTAATGAGTAATAAAGTCAAGATTCATATTTCATCAGCCTCACAGAAGTTATTATTACAGGAACTTTAAAACTACGTGCTAAAATGAACCTTATTTCTTTCTCTCCTCTGTCCTCTCACAACACATCCTTTCAAAATCTGCTCCCAGGTTGCTATTTACCTTAAAGGAGATATAAAAAATTCCACTGTGAATCACTGTGGTTATTTTGGTTCTATCACGATCCAAATCCACATGCAAAGGTAAGGTCTTTCCTCTGTACCAGCATTTCCTGATCATCAAACACCACATCTTCTGCCACCTCCAGCTGTTAACTTATGCACTAGCCAGCTGTTCCCTCCTTAACATGCAGATATGGTAAACTATTCACTACATTGCTTACTTACCTTGGGATACCAAGTATGGACATAAGAAAAATTCTAACTAAGCATGAAATTCAGTTGATTCTTCTAAACAATATCCATCAGGACAGAAAAACTCAACAAATAATCCAATTATCTGGCCTCTATCACAATACATTTACAGGAACGAAAAGGGTATTAAGTTTGTCTGCTGATGCAGTTTGTGTGGCTACCCTCTGTCACCACATCATAACATGATCAGAGGATATGTGAGACAGCACACTCACCATACTCCTAATTTTCATGTTAGTGCACATTCAGGCTTTAACTTTATTGCATTTCATGCTGACTTAAAAACCTCTCAAAAACAAAAGTCTCTACACATGGGGGTGGACTTTGCCTTTATCTATTTATAATACATAAATAAATATAATATAAAAGTATTTATTTGCTTAATTTATTTATGAGTTTGCGAAGTATTTCTTTGCTTAATTTTTAAGTCATGACCCATAAAAACAAATAAGTTTTGGTAACAACAACAACAACAAAAAGACTAACAAGGCAATAGTGCAAGGAACATTATTCCTGCGTTGAGAAGAGGAAATGCAATCTTGATTCCCTTGAAACAGGTCCAGCAGAGACTGTACCAAAAAGAGGACAACTGAGAACCGGGGGCTGGTTCAAAGAGGAGGCAGATGAAAGACTAAGTGTGGAGAAATGTAAATGCTTACAAGAAGGGCAAGCTCTGCTGTTCACTGACATCATTCTGCCAGAAAGGCACAGATATCTCAAATGGATAGGCCTTTCTCGAAGAATATTACAGCAATGGAAAAAAAGAAAGAGATCAAACCTTTGCTAGGTACAAACTGTTCTGCCTCAAATGTCAGATAAGTCAGAGAACCTTCTAGCAAACACTCTGTTCCAGAAAACTAAACTAAAACCAAAACAATTCCCCTGAACTGAATTAAAACACTCTATTGTGCATTTACACTTAAGCAGATAATCACTTGTGTCCTAAGCTTATCATTTGGGATGTTATGGTCCCTGACTTCCAGTCGGAATACAGTTCAGTAAAGTGCCGATCTCACAAAGCGATCAGCTACTGATCCTAACATGATCACTGATGAGAAATGTGCTCTCCACCATGGAGTTTTAGTTTGTCACATTTCTTTCCTTAGCCTTGCAGACAATGTCTTTTGGTCTCATATTAGCCAAGAAGCAGCAGGCTTGCTAGGCCACATGCATAGCAGGAGGCACAAGATGCACATTTCAGAGAACTGAGGGAAGAGGAGCTTGCTCACAGGTACAACTTAACAAAAGTTTGCCTGAGACCTCAGCCATCATAGCCTTGCTGGGATCTGGAGAGCTAGGTACCAGGATGACCAGCCGTGCTGGCAACAAAAGACACTGGCTGGCTTCCTCCTTGGATTACCCTGCAAGTCCTGGAACAGGAGAGTTCCTCAACTAATCACATAATGCAGCTCTACCACTGGAACGCATCCCTTGTAAAAAGTCCCATGTGAGTTACCCGACATTAGCCATTTGCAAAACAATTACAATGGTAAATGCTACAAATAGCTAATCCCAGCAATTCCCTCCTTGCTTCTTTTCCTCCTGAAAAAACCTCTGACCAGTGAGGTCAATTCACACAATACAAGAAAATTCCAAATTACTTCCTGCCGTATAGTTTTTAATTGCAAATATGCTGCAAATAAAAAAGTAGAAAGTGGCATTACAAATTATTTCTGGCATCCTTTCACTGTGAAATACTCTTACCTAAATACCAAGAGATTTAATTTATAAATAACAAGAAAAGCTGCTTGTATATCTGAAGGGGAATTGATTACTCTAAATTTTCAAAGCAAGTTACAACCATTTTTTTGGCTAGTAAATCACTTTCAAGATAGACACATATTTATATAAATAAAGTTAGTGCTAAACTTTCTGATTTTGGGACTAAAGAGTGTTTCAGCTAGACTTGCATTGCCATGTGTACCCCAGGTGGGGAGGAGAACACAACCCAAGGATATATGGAGTTTCATCCTGATAGGAACTGAATGTGAAATCTACTGATAGGGCTAGGAGTTTAAACAATTACCACGGGAATGCAAATATTCAGCACATCTATAGACTAGGCATAGAAAGGGCACTTAACAGTGTAGTAAATAGCTGTGCTTAGGGAGATGGTTAATACCCAATAAATATTTATTTCTTTAAAAACATCTCCAAGTAGAAGCCTAAATCAAGCCAAACATATCTGGATCTGAATATGAACATAACCTAATAAAGTGTTTTTATTTTTAAATTATACATTGCATTCAGGATTTTAGAATACATCAAAAATTCTCTTTGCTAGCTTGGATTAATATTTTAAAGCTGGAAAGTACGACAAGGAGACAAAAGGACTATTGTAGCAGATTAAACTAAAAACACCCTTGTCACATTAAAATAGCTTTTAGAAATAAAGGGACAGCTGTTCACAGGATGAAAAGAAGTTGGAATAAATGAAACAACTACATGATGTCTTGATAGCCTGATGTATACACTCCAATGTCACAGATTTCTCTTTGTACAATATTTATATTTGTTTCTCTAGCATTAACTGTGTTCTTATTATTCATTTGCATTTATGAGTCAGTTTCAAAACAGCTCGCAAACCCCCTCCACATCTGAAGTTTGCCTCTAAGTATGATAGGGAAAGAAAAACAACACCTGTGCCATGCAGAAGAACAGAGTGTTCTTTCAGAATATACACTAATGAGAGGTCAGGCCACTTTAATTTTATTTTTTTATTAGTAGTAGTGTTTTTGTGAGAGAGAGTCTGAACACTGGTATATTTTCTAATTTTACCTCCACAGTAAAAGTTAAGATTTTCTGCAATCTCTTTTGGATAAGTAAAATGGTAACTATTGTGACTGTATTTGATAGCCCAAAGGAATCCTATAAATACCGACACTCAAGCCACGGATAGCTCATGGCACAGAGGCCACATCTTCATTAAAAGCTAGCGCACAGGCAATGTGACTACAAGCCATGGAGGAAAATTAATATATTTTCTGAAATATTGTTAGGTGAAACACAAATCACATTTTTTCCAAGCTCACTACATAACCAGTTTGATTTTAAGCCTGACATTTCATCCATGCAGCTTCCCCAGAACAGGTACCATTGTTTGCTCTATATCCTATGCACATCATATGTAAGCCCACTCTGTAAGCCAGTTGTATTCTCTCCCTGCATTCAGGTGCCTGGGAAGGTGTCTGCACTGCCCCTCTGCATGCTCTTCACCAAAGCGCAGACTGAGAACATTTTGAATAAGAAAAATATAACATTACATTAATGATTTTAACATTTCAAAATAGTTAAAGACCTCGGTTCCATGTCTAGCTGTACGTTAAGACAAGACATTGTTTAAAATACTTCAGAAACTTTTATCTATCCCCAGTGATCTGTATTTTACTCAAGCAGCTACGGGTGTTTTGGCTTGTATCTTTTAACTGACAGTAAATGGGATTCTATTCTGTCTCTGCAAACTAAAATTTCATCAGTTTACCCTTCAGAAACATAGCATTTTGTCTGCTTGCAAAATTACTACTTAGGATATTGATCCATGCAGGCAGTGTTTTGCTCTGAACTTATTCATTAGGAAAAGATTAAAGTGGGCAACAGAAGAAAAAAAAAGGCAAAACAAACAAACAAAAAACCCCCACAACACTTTGGAGTATATAAGCAGTGTGTTAGAAATTAAGCACCACAGAAGTGAGTCATAGGGTTGAGCAGATCGATGGTAAAATTCAAATGAATGCACTTGCAGCTAACAAGTGATCCAGAGATGCTGATTCTCACTGCAGGGCAAGTACTATGCTATAAAGAAAACAAAACAAAAATGAATTTATCATACTGTTCTTCACTTCAAGCAAACTGTGAATACTTGATAAGAAAAATGTATAAAGTTGAAAAATAAGAATATAAAACAATTTTCCTTTGCTTCTTGTCCTCCTGCTCACAGTAAAGCAATGCTTTACAAATTATTAGCCCAATATAAAACATGAAAACTTTCAAGAGAAATCTCTAGAGGAGTCTTGGAGACAGAATGGAAAAGAAAAAAAAAAGAAAAAGAACCTGCAACAACATAAAAACCACACCTGATTTCTTGCCTTGTACACCTCACTGGCCCTGCCTGCATATACCCCACCTCAGACAATAGCTAGTAGGACCTCCATAGGACCTCCATTATTGCCTCCATGAGTAATAAAAATGCCTATATGCTATTATGAGATCCTTATGTTATCACTACCTGAAGCTCCTTAAAACAAAGGATGAATTTGAATGTGCATTCATGTACAGGCAGAGGCTGCTGCCAGTCTCAGGATGGGTTTTGTAGGACCTTGCACTTGGCATCATTGACTTCAAAAGGTCTGCACAGGCCCACTTCTTGAGCCTATAAAGGTCCCTCTGGATGACATCCCTTCCCTCCACCACACAGTTTGGTGTCATCTGCAAATTTGCTTTGGGTACACTCAACCCCACTGTCCATATTGCTGACAAAAATGTTAAATAGTAGTGGTCCCAACACAGACCCCTGAGGGACACCACTTTTCACCAGTCTCCACTTGAACATTGAGCTGTTGACCACAACTCTTTGAAAGTGACCATCCAGCCACCCAGCAAGTGGTCCATCCATCCATCCTCTCCAATTTGAGGACAACAATGTTGTACAGAACAGTACCAAAGGCTTTTCATTTAAAAACAAGTCAAACTCTCAGTTAACAGTGGGCAGAAGAACAGGTGAGGATTACACAGAATCACACCCCCAATGGCTGAGGCTGGAGATCATCTAGTCCCACCCTCTACTCAAGCACAGGCACCCAGCAGAGGTTGTCTGGGACCATGTCCAGTCGACGTATGGGCATCTCCAAGCATGGAGACTCTACCACCTCTCTGAACATCTGTTCTGATGTTTGATCAGGAAATCTGAGCAGCTGACAGTCAGCCATATCAGCTCTGTGCCAGACCTCTCTTGGTCTGCAGATTGGAAGGACTTTTCAGGGAATCCTCTGGCACCCTTCTGTGCTCCAACCACCCTTGATTTAGCTGGTACAGATGACAGTAACCATAAGGCTGTTCTAATTTATACCATGAACTAAACAGGCTACCAGCTTTCCCAAGGCATGGCAGTCATAAAGGCTGTTTAAAGTCAGGTTTTCCTTTTTATTTATTTTTAATGCCTCCACTAGAGATGACAACTGTCTCCATTACTGGATACTTTGTACAATTCTGTTGTCTTTGTGAACACTGACGATTGTCTTTTTGGTCACTGATATTAATGCTTGGAATTATTTTTGTTCAACTGTACACAAAAAAGGAACTATTAAACAGCTGGCTAAAACATCCTGTTTGCATGAGAAATTACTTCATGACAGACACAAACTCAGAAAGATGGTCATTCTTCTGAAAATGTAGGCAAGAGTTACATGGGCCCATACGATATCCGGTGATACTGCATACATTAATACAGCATGATATGTGAATAGGTTTTTCCCCACCATATCAGTCACAGTCCTGCCACAGCTTGGGGACTAGATCTTTACTGGTTGACAGCCTAAAGTATGTGTGGCATTCACATTATACCATGTCTGGCACATGAATCTCACTGATTCAGTGCCTGCATGAGTAAGGAACACATGATAAACACTTGAGGTTGTTGGACGTATTTTCTAAGCAGGATTGACAGAGGTGTTTTTTGTTGTTGTTGTTATTTTCAGATTAAGCTCTTTTTCTTCAACTATGTTAGAAAAAAACAGCTGATGAATCCCAGACTTTTCTGATTGTATCTGCTCTCTTCCATTGAATGATGATATTGCATTGATTCTTTTAGGGTCTTATTCTAACTTGATGGTTTCCACAGTTACACCTTTCATACTGTTTTGAGACTTGTCTGATTTTTTTTCAAAAGGATTTTCATAAAACTCAAGAAGTGAGCAATTCCTAAGTGTAACTTTTTGAAAACATAAGAAAAATGAAATTTGACTTGACTATCTTGTGGGGAATTACACAAAGCAGCTCTAGTATGTAAATACTGCTACATAAATTATTTGCAAATTATGTACCGTAGATATGAAGCAAAAAGAAATACTGTTACAAAATACTAAATGTAGGCTTAAAGCCAAGAGGGACCATTTTGAGTGCACATGCTTTATGTCCTCAAGAATTATTTCTGCATTATGTCCATACCTTAATGTGCAAGTGCTTAGTGAATCAACATAATGAAGAACCTGTGGCATATCTAGATACTTTGGAATCTGCATCATCAAGTCATCTGCTAATTCTGGTTCATCACATCTAATCCCAGTCAGTAACCAGTTACATTATCCATTTAAAAACAAACAAACACACAAAAACAAATTAACAAACAAACCCACAAACCCACACAACTCTTGATTTCATTTCAACAGAATATCTTAATTTTAGCCACTGAGCAGAAGACACTTATGAAAGAAGAGGGATAAGCTGAACGAGAGGGCTTGATTAGTGCGTGCACTACAACATTAAGAAACATCAATTTAAATGAAGTTGAAAAGAAACCCTAAGAACACTGTTACATGCTGCTCGTATCCCCTAATTTTCTGCATGTCTGGAATTGTCATAGAATACTCTACCCTGGTTAGCCCCCCGTCTTCAATGGTTACTTTAATTTTGAAGGGGCACAAACAAACCCATTGTAAACCAACAGTTTACAAATAAGACTGCAATTTGTTCAGATAAACAATCTGCATGCCCACATACATTTTTAAAGCTGAAAATAATAGAGTAAAAACATTAAAGAAAATCTCACCAAAGTTCAAATTTCCTCCAGGCATCATGATGTAAACACACTTGTTCTGCATCACAAATAATACATTCGATCAATGTTCAGTCTTTGAAAAATCTTGAACAAAGTTTCCTTCAGAATGATCAGAGGAAATCACACTGTGAGTTGCTGCTTAAAAGCTTTTACAAGCGTGTTCATGCTAAGTTTCATGTGGCTTGGATACCTCTTATGGTTACCTTAGAAATTTAGCCATGTTGTCAGATACATCCCACAGATGTTTTGATAGCTCTGAAACTGCTATCCACAGAGAACTGTTCAGCTTTCTGGACTGATGCTAGAATATCACTTAGCAGGTAAAAATTTGTAGGAATTAAACAGCAGCCCTAGGATAAACAATTATAAAAGAAAAGCCAACATCCAGTGGAAGAAGCCTGGAGATCTAGATTTCTAGATTCCAAAATACACATCTTAGTATTTTGCTGACCGTACAATAAAATCTACAAGTGATAATCCCCTGATTATAGAAATATCAGATATATACATACACACAGACTTATATACATATAAACCATACACACGTTATAGAAACACTGGGCCCCCAGAAAGGAAGATCAGAGCTGTTCTGACAAATGTGCTTGATTTCTTTTGACACACACTGTATCTGATGCCCTGGTTCTTTCTACATCACATAGTGGTTATACACACAGATACAAATACCAATGTAGCGCTTCTACTGCTAGCCTTGAATCTAACCCTGCAGTATCTTCTGCTTCATCTAGGGTTACAGGATAGCAGCATAACTCTCCAGAGACCAAACGTGCTGTCTTTTAAGAATTTGAGTTTAAGCATACCTTTATTAGGAAATCTGACCACTTATCTTGCTGCCTGCCACTAACCTTCAGCAAACTAAGTTGACTTCAGATAAGCACAATCAGCACTCACTCACTTTATGCTGATATAAAAGCAGAATTTAGCCCTTTGGTACTGCTGCAGTTGGCTCTTACGACAGTGCATAAAAATTATTGATCAATGTGCAGAACACTTGGAGAGACTGAGGAATTGGCTATGAAATACCCACAGAAAACATGACAATTCCACAAATATTTTAAAAGTATACAAAAAGATAAATAATAGCTGTGCAATATTAAAGAATGTCTCAAATAATAGCTATTAATAATAAAGATAGGACTGTGGTACAGAGAAGCTTCTTCATAAATAGAGAGTGTGTGGATCTGGAAAAATTTGTCCTCAAAATTGTTAATAAGTCAGCTATAAAATTCTTTTCACTTTTAATGGCAATAGCTGGAGCAACACCAATCCCCTTTGTACTTAAACTATTAAAAAAAAAAAAAAAAGAATATTTATAAACTTAAAATGTCAAAATGAAAATCTTGACTGTAAATGGTAGCAACACTAAATCTCTCCAGAAGTTAGCTTGGCCTTCCAGTTTCTGTTCATAACCAGACACTGTAGGGACAATTAAAGAGTCCGTAATTCAGAGATATGCAGTTCTACAGAAAGGTGATGTATTCCATTCATTCTGTCTAAAAATGACTTTATTGAGCATCAGTTATCCTAAGAACTCACCCATCAAAGTAGTGTCAGTCACCTCCACAGCAAATCAAATGCTCCACATTATGAAACAATTAATAACTTTTCTACAGAGGGAAACTTTTGCTGAATGTAATTGACCCAAGCTGGAAGTTCGCCAGCACACTGGATTGATAACTGCTTCTCTAACAAAAACAAGCTTCCATGAGAATTTTAATGACCAGAGGTGGCCAGAGCTTTAGCGTTATACTTTGCATCTTAAAGCTGACACTGCCAGCCACTGTGTGCCTTCTGTGATGAAGTTGTGACTCAGAAGCACTGGCAGGAGACTGAACTCTGTGACCTGCTCACAGACATATGACAAAGGTTATAGTTATAGAAGCTTATGACCTTGTTAAAACATGGAACCACTAGCCCCCAAGGGTATTTTTACACCCCCGAGTGCCATATGTTGGCATTCGTTTCAGATATAACTCAGAAGGGCACATTTCCTCTTGAAGTATCAGAACTGTGTTTAGATACCACAGAGACAAATGATAAAAAAGAGTAGTTAAAATCAGTTTCTTGGACAAGTTTTCAGTCGGCACAGAAAAGAGTTTCTGTGACCTTTGCATTACTGCATTGCCCAACACATAGAAAAGGCTACTACAGCTACCCATGAATTGTTCCTCCTAATCTGACTACACTTATTGGAGTAATTCATAGTAATATAATAAATGCTTCAGTGGCATGCCACTGGTGCTACTGTATGCACATAACGTCTCTGCTACAGTGTAAAACACAACAGAAAACTTGCTTATATACCAGATTCTGTAATAAGAAACAAAAAATACTCAGTGCTTGCTTAAATGAAACTCCTTGGATATTTTATCACACAGACCCTAAAACCCCTTAATTTTCACTAAGTTATATTTATTGGTTAAATCATCAATAATCTAGCAGTTCTTATTTTCAGTTAATTCAATACTTGACTATAATCTCTTCTTCTTTTACATCCGTCTATAACGTCTTCACTGTTTTTTGTACACCAGCTCTTCTGAAAGAGAGGTACAGCCTATGGAAGGTCTTTAGTATTATGATGTAATTGCTAATTATTAAGTAATTTTTCATGGCTAGAAAATTAGAAAGGTCACAGACTGTTGTACAGACCTACTATTCTTCCAGTTACTCCTAACCAAGGTCCAAATACACTAGTCATTTGCCTATAAGTTTCAGAGATATTTTTAGAAAATTAAGAAAGAAAACAAAGATGACAGACCCCTTTCCCCTGTAATTACTCCCCCACAATCTGGATTCCCCCCCCTCCTAGCCCCCCATGACTGCTTTTGGCTGTGCCTGTCAGTCTTGAGCCCATCTACAACATCAGGCATCTTGCTCACTTCCTCACTGTCACCCTCATAAGGCTTCCTTGTACCAAGAGACATCAGGTAGGGTAAAGTGCCTCTGTCCCCCATTTCTTTTTGGCAGTTCGATGAAGAACACTGTGTGAAGGAGAATAATGTCAAATTAGGTGTAAGTACTCCATTCTCTCCTTTTATGTACTAGCTATGCTCAGAATAACGGAGAAGAGCAAGGAAAGACTTCCTTCCCATTTTAATAGAATATAAAATGAGCAAGTGATAAAATAACAGTACAAAGTGAAGTTTTACAAAAGAAACTGTAACTCATGCATCATCGCTTTGTGGTTGCTCTCAGTGTGCCCACGGTGCATTCTGTGCCATAAGTGATAAACGGCCTAACGCTCATCTCCCCTAGGAGCTGGCTACAACAGCACCTCCAAATGCCACTGTAAGAAAACGCTGTCTGCTTAATTTTTCCTGCCAACTGCTGCATGTCACTCTTGAAATAAGACTACTTCTCTTTTTTACATGAGTCACCTCAAGTGCTAAGCAACTTTACTATAAACTACGTAAAAGCAGACGAAAAGAAGTATTTCAAGCCATAGCACCCCAAAGAAGGTAAACACCTTACTTTGTAACTTTAGAAAACACCAAAGCTATATAATTTCATCAGCAGGATCTAGATGTTCCTATTTCAGTCGTCCCCAATGTATTTTGGATGCGTGTCTCACAACCTTCCCCTCCTTGCTTCTGCCATTTAGATTGCAGCTTTCTTGATATTCACCTGCTTCAGTGTTTAGAATCCTGCTACCTTCTTCTCCGGCCTACTGTGCCATATCCTGGTGCTGTTACAGCTCCCTTGTACCATTCCTCTGCATCTGTGACCTTAACTGTCTCAGCTCTGCCTCTTGCTTCTTTAGCTTCAGAGAGTTTGTTATCTTGGGCTCATTTCTTACATGGGCTCACCTCATGATGACCAGACTTGCCAATCTCTCATTTGAAGTTTTCTCACAAAAGTTTTCCTTACTCGGGAAGTTCTGCAGCAATTTCACAGCTCAAAGTGGATATTTGCCAATTCTGTGATAGACTAGGCAGGATTTGGATCTTTGGACTGCTAAGTGTAAGAGTTTCAGCTAGTTCCTGTATGCAGAAAACAAGCTTGTCACTTTTTGCAGATAATGGTGAAGTATTAAAAGTTAAAAAATAAAAACAACAACAATAATAAAAACAGCCTGGATTTTCAGAAGTACTTAGCCCTCTGCAATCCCCACAACACATTACATTGCAGTTTCTTCTGTGAATGGTTCTGAAAGCTGTCCTTACATTAGGGTGAAAAGCAAGTGCTGTACCTGACTATGTGACTTTTATTCAATGAACGAGATTGTGAAACCTCATGATTCTCAATCCTAATTCATATGGATGTCAGGCAAAACTGCTGCAGAAGCAAGGCACAAGGCTTTGATACTATGAGCGGGTCACATCCCAGGCACACTCTACACATGAATGTCTAAAGAACAGAGTAAAAGTTTATAGATACTCATTTTCTTATAAGACAGTTTATCAGAATAGACAGTATTCAATATTTAACATCTTCCCCCACCTCCAAGTTTACACGTAGGTTGAAGGAGTGCTTGAAATAAAATATTTATATGCATAATGTCAGAACCACCTGCTCAGTGCAAAGGAATAAAAAATATTGAGATGTTGAGCCTTAAACACATCATTATTTCGTGTTGGAATCTTTTATGTCTCAAGTTCTGTTCTCTAGAATACCCATAGGTTCTACCCTCTTTGTATAATACACCACTTCTTTCTTCTGCTTTCAGATTATTTTTTTTCAATTTATTTAGGAGAAAAGCAAGTTTTAATGACTTTTCTTCCCCTAAAGACAAACATTTTTTCTCTATGTTCAGTTAGCCATTCTCAAGATCCAAACTCTGTCCTTAATGTGCTTGTTTCCTGTACATTTATGTCCTTGTTCATATGATATGAAAATTAACATTAGTTAAATCATTCCTAATTTCTTTTTCATCCATCAACACAGAAATCCATCAATCAGAAATGTTTAAAAGATTACAGAATTTTGTTCTTACTCTCTATAGAACAGGCTTTAGAAACAGATTCCTTTATGTCTGAAAAAAAAAATGGTTGGCAGTACCCACTGATAAAATCTTGCTGTTAATGATTACAGTCTAAACATTAGAAAAACCTCACTTACCACACAAAATATGAAATAAACATCAACATTCTGCATGTATGCTGAAAAAACATGAGACAGAGTCAGCTTGAGGCAGCAATTAAACCCACCATACGTTACTCACACCAGATCTATTTCTTTTTGGTGAACAGGAAAAAAATAGAAACTGAGACTGAGAAGGAACAAGACAGCCCAACATATAAAACCATACTCAATTGGGCACAGATCTAAGAATTTCATCAACATAGACCAGATGCATACTTATCTTTCTTCCTCTTTTTTTTTTTTGCTTCCTCTGTTTCTCAACCTTCCCTCTTACTTTCCCACTAATAATTTCTACAGTGAACCCATCCAGTTGTGAGACAAAAGCACATATTTATCATAAAATTGTGGCATGTTCACATCATAGAGAGCACCTGACAGAGAAAACAGATATTGCTGGTAATATTTTTTTGTTCATAGCTACCATATTCAATTTTTAAATGCCTAAGTTTATTAGGTTAGTGCATTTCAGCTGAGAGTTAGGCAGCTATAACACTTCTACCTAAAGTTTTGAAGCTAAGACAAAGTAACCTACCTAGCTGCAAATGCTTAATACCAAATATGAAAGGCCTGTGCAAGCATTGGGAAGATGAGGATCTAGTGTTCTCAGTTGATTGTATAAGCAGAATGCAGTGATACCAGAATTATTGTCACCTATTAGGGATGAATTTCTATAAACTAATGAACCAACGGTTTTGCTTTATCATTTATACATGCTAAGGTTATTTCTACTCTGCTTAAAAAGAAATGCTAACAAAGATCTTAAAATGCTTGAATTCCCATAATTTTCCAGATAGAACCTATAGCATTATAAAAGAATTAAATGTGCAGGCTGAATAAGGAAAAGAAAAATAAAATAAATTGGTCTAGCAACACTTAAATGATGACAAATGTAAGTTTAATATAAAACCATATTAGAACAATTGAGAATCATGAGGCTGATTTATTATTTATATAGCACACTAAAAGTTATCTGTAAGGGAAATTGTGTAATATGCAGTAAATTAGACAAAGCTGCACTATAAATTGGGATTAAATCTTAAACTGGTTTTAATATTTAATACGCTATCATGACTCACATTTTCAATAACGGTTGTTCAAAGTTCAGGAAGAGGCTTGAAAGCAGCCAGAGGAGGATGAGTTGCAAAACCTTGCCTCCTGATGATACAAATTAAATCAGATCATCTCTTAATTGCTAAAACCAGACAAAACTAGCACATCTTCTATTGAGGACCTGGTCCAAAACTCGCCTGAGAGAGTGGAAAAAGTCCCTAAGCTGAGATCACAGTTACTGTGAGTTATGTAACTACAAGGACTAGATAAAGTATGTTATACAGGAATAAAATAATTACACGTTAATTCAGTTTATTTTTAATGACTGTCCCAGTGGACCACTGGCAAAATCCATCCTTTGATGGGAGCAAAATCTGCATGTTAAAAAAACTATATATATACCAGGAGAGTATTTGGAATTATGCTGTTAAGCTCTGACTTTGTTTGAGTCAAAGTTCAAGTGCCCATTTGGATTTCAAGCTACACACTTAAGCAAGTAGTCATGAAGTGGAATACTTTACATTTTTTTTTTTTTCAGGTGAGTGAAGATGCATTTCTGTATATACTAGAATACACTTCACAAGTTAAAACTATTTTATTTACTGAGTTTTACTTATGGCCATGTGGAAAGGTGTTGATCTGCATGGCATAGTCCAGTCTCAGACATTTATTACTTGCACTACTGTGAAAAAAAAATTGCCTCACTTATGGTCTATGGCCTTAACACACTGTGCAAAGAAAATAAATCACAGTCCTTGACCACAAAGGTTTATAGCAGAAGATGTCAAACAACAGACAAACAAAACAGGGACAGTTCAAGGAAGCTATGACACAGCTTTGGTCAGCAATTTAGACAGTGGTCTCAGCACATCAGCAGCCTAACTCCCATCAGGAGAGCTTTAAAGAAAACATTTTTGTCGATGGTTATAGAGAGCATGAAGGACAACATGGAAAAGGCACCAAAATACCATAGACAATTTAAGGAGATGATTGTCAGGCTAGGGATAGAAGTCAAGATATTACTACTTCCTAGAAGATGACAGGAAAAGTGGGATATGGCTTTACAAAAGGAAAATGATTAATATTTCATTGAGCGGAGGAGGAGACAATCACACAATCTAGGGCATGATTTCAACAGCAATAGCCTGAATGGAAATGAGACAGTGAAGTTAGTATTGGTCAATACCAGAGAAAAGGATGCTGCACTAATAACCAGGACACGAAGTGGTAAGTTATCTGAACAATACTTGCAGATGACAAGGAAAAATCATATCATAGGAATGCTTTACAGAAAGAAGTTGCAAAATATAAGTATAATCCTATCTGTGTGGAAGAATAAAGAAAAGTCAAGGCAAAAATACCACGTGTCAACTCTTCTCTAACATATCAAATTGTCACGTCTAAATATATTTATGGATCGCCATGTAGAATCACAGTTTGACCAATGTGGCTGTTGGTAATACAGTTAGATGGCTCCACATTAAGCTGGCTGAATGCCCCTTGTTGCCCAGACAATTCCTCCGGAATTTTGTTGGAGGGCCTAGTCCCCAGTTTAACTCCTCTGTACTGCTCTGCTTAATGCAACATTACCCACCCTAGAAAACATAAGAACTGTGAGTAGAGTAGGTTTACGCAGAAATGTTTTTAACTTGCAACTTAGACTTCAATAATCTTTTTAAGTTTTAGGTGTTCTGCGCAGAAAATCATATTGAGTTGTCTGGAATGCTTTGAGCTGCTTAAAATTCTTAATTGTCATTTTGATGAATGTAAAATAGGCATTCAGCAGACAAATTTGGTCCACAGTGAATTTGCATTACGAATGACAGCACTTTCTAGCACTACCACTGTAAGAAATGTCAATTTTAATTAACATTTTATTTTAAAAGACATTGTTTTGCACATGACATCCTAGAAAAGGTCTCCTTATCCGTGTGAACTTTATACTGCTGTGCTAAGCAGTGTGGCTGGAGTTTCTTCTGTGTGCTTAAAAGAAGCCTCTGTTAACAACTCTCACGGGGACATTGCCATTTTTTCTACAGTCACCTGTTTCTAGGACAGAGTCGCTATATTAAAAGATGTTTCTATCACACAAGACAGCTGCCTTCTTGAGTCAGCTCAGCTCTTGCAGCTTATTTCTTCATTACTTCTAAAATCAAGGTTTGTTCATGGCTAGTTAGGATTCTAGGCCAAAATGTGAAAGAAATGAGAAATTATAGTGCATCAAAGGAATATATTGTTACTTATCTGTCTTCTGTTAAGATTGGCCAATTTAATATCTACAATAATATAGATATCTAGATATCTAACAATAACTAGGCCTAAATAATTACTAAGATAATATTATCATATATAGATAAGAATATGTAAAAGAAAAAAGAAAAAGTATTCACGTATTTTAGAACCCAGTAAGATTTTTTTTTCTGCAGGCTGTCATCCATAAATCCCTCTTGCTGCAGATCAAGGGTGATAGGAGAGACAAACAGTCCATTAAAATATTTTCAAGTGCTTATATCTACATATTATTATTGCTTTATTGACAAAATTTATTTCAGATAAATGCAAGCCAGCCTCCTTATGGCAGAAAACACTGAAATACATTTTTGGTGCTGATTATAAATAGCAAAGATGACATATATATATATAAAAAAAAAAAATCTCACCAAAAGCATACCCAGCCTATATCTAGATATGAAAAAACATTATGATTTCCAGCCTAGTATTACTTTTATTATTCGGTTCCATTCTTTCATAACAGATACTTGAATAAAAACTGGTCTGGCCAGACCTCGCTATTTTTTCTCTTTTTATTGTAACCATTAAATTAGCTTTCATTTCATTACTCTAATTATGCCTGGGAGCAGCAACTGCCACCTTAAGGCACATAACCTAATTTAAAATGCTCACAGCTCATTCCACCTTAAAATATATTGCAGTACTTAGAATCGGCACAGCAGGTCAAGCTATACAACAGCACTGTTGCGATCAGAGGAGTTTTTTGACAGTTAAATCAGGAGAAAGACTGAGGCAACGTGAAAAAGTAACATTTCTCTAGCTTAAAAGATACACAGCAGTTGACATAACCATTTTTTATTTGTACCTTAAGTGTCTCTAGAGCATTCTTATTTAGGTAGAGATTTCTCACATAAGGAGAATTTCTCAGCACAGCACACAAATGTCTAATTCACTAGGATGATTTTTACCATGGGAATTATACATGTAAAGAGCCACCTTGCTGGGCCATGAGGGAAAAATCCATAATGATGATATATACGTCTGTCTGTGCTGCTTGTGTGGGTCCCTTCTCCTGGTGTTTCTGTCTTGCAATCTTTATCTGTTCTAAGCCTCTCTGTAAATTGCATATTACCTCCATTTTACTGGCGTGGAATTGAGAGAAAGAAAAAATAAACAACTACCTAATGTTACATAGGGGTGAAAAGACAGAGCTAGGGTTTAAATTTAGGTCTCCTAATTCCTGGGTGAGTGCTCCATATAAAAGGTGCTGTTGCATCTGTTATTTCTTTCCTTTTTCATTATATATTAACAGACTTATCTACATGTCTACATTCCCTACAACATTGTTTCTAGAAGACTTTTCACTTCCTAAATGAATTGAGCTCTTGTAAATAAGATCATAAGCCATATGCTAAATGTTCTGCTTGGACAGATTAGCCCAAAAGTATAATTACAAACCTAAGACTTCTTTTAACCTTTGATAAAGGGGCAAA
The DNA here is from genome assembly GCF_964211835.1 of Anser anser. Classification (NCBI taxonomy): domain Eukaryota; kingdom Metazoa; phylum Chordata; class Aves; order Anseriformes; family Anatidae; genus Anser; species Anser anser. The sequence goes on from NC_139737.1 coordinate 4,561,882, forward strand.
CCCAGCAATTACAGTCTTTAATACCTATGGAAAGACTGGATGCGCATCCTACCTAACCTGATATTTGCTACTGTGAAATCTCTGCCTACACTGCTCTGCGACCTGGAGCACAGTCCCGTTCAGACCAAAGGTAAGGTAAGGAAGCCGTGGGAGCCATGAGGGAGACAAATCTAGGAATGAAACCAGGATTTGTGTGATCTACAAGATCTAAGGGAGTTCAGTACAAACAACTGATAAATATCTGTTAATCTGGTAAAAATCAAAGACTGCTTGGAGAGTACACCTTGAAGGTAAGAGTGGGATACTTTCCTTTATCTTGCAGTGAAGAAGAAAGGAAATAACTCACCACCATTTTGTGGATGTTACCAGCTAAGTAGCTGCTCATTTCACCAGGTAAACAAACGCAAATTGTATCTGAAAGTCAAGGACAGTGATAGCGGACTGATCAGTCACTGAGCTGGACCTATGTAATGATTGGATCCATTCCACTTACGATGCTGTTTCAGACATGAGAGCAAGAGATGCATAAGTGGATCTTGGCTAAAAATATTCCCACTTTGAACATATGCTGCAGTGTAACATCTGTACAAGTACTTACATAAACATATATGTCCATAAATACACCCACCCACTACCCATGTATAAAGGATAGAGATTCTCAAGAAAACTACTTAAACTTCTGTTCAAATCTGTGTTTAAAAAGGAAAAAAAAAAAAAATCAAAAACTCCTCAGAACTTTCTTTCAGATATTTTTAAACATTTTTTTCCTTCAAAAAAATTAGCATATTTTTAAAATTCTTCAGTTTGAAGTGTCATTGATGAAACACTCCAGGCTTGGGAACTTTGTTATGTGACTAGAATGACTTAACTGTTAGTTTAGACATTCCAAAATGACAGTTTTCAGAAAACCCCGATGCTGTTTTCATAATGTAAATCAAATGATTGAGTGGCATATGGTTATCCTGTTGTCATGACATAGCATGTGTATCTTTCTTTTCTTTGCATCAATAAAATTAGAACTTGAAAGAGGCACTCATTTAAATTGGAACTTGGAAAAAAAAGTACTAAATTAAATACATCATACATACAATGTGGGGGTGTTTATGCATAAACATAAGCCTAATACATATTACATCTGACACAACTTTAGCCTGTTTCAGAGGTTTTCAGAGGTAAAGAGGCAAAATTTCAGTGGGCATCCAAGGTTATTCCACCAGCCAAACTGCTAAATGCTTCCAGCATCAGATCATGGGCTTCTCATTTTATTCAGTGCAGTAAGAGGCTGCCTTGCACAATACATCATGTATTTATTTGAATTCCTGGTTAATAGGGGCCTGATTCATAATTGTAATGTTTCTAGACTTTGAATGATTATCCGCAACAGTGAGAAACGTGGTGAAAATACTTTGTCTAAACTTTCAGCACCTTCCTTCAAATATTATTGATCCTACCTTCCCATCCCTTGATGAATATTTAATTAATTTTATTGAGTGCAACAGCTCAAGCAGTGGAGACAATAACCAGTTGAATGAAGTTAGAACAGTTCATAGGTTTTCAAGAAGCAGAGGCTCAAAATGCTGCTACAACTCTTCCATATCCACAACCGCTGTGATCTTGCTATCCAGCAGTAGTATATGTGTGGTCGCTACATACAATTTAAACAGGGAATCCACAGCAATAAAAACAGCAGATCATTAATTCTGTGCATCCTTTCTCTAGATTTTCCTCCGGGCAGCTCTGTGGCAGAACACAGACATCTAATTCATAATGATTCTTTTTTTATCATATAGATTCCACACAATAAAATATGTAATGTAAAAATCTTAGGCACTTGGTGATGTCCAGGATGCATCACAGTGTGGGGAAGAGTGGTCATTCTGAGAGTGATTTTGGAACCTAATTTAAAATATAGCTACCTGAAAAGGCAAATAAACCTGTGAGCATCAAGGCTTTTAGTCCATATTCAGGCAGAACTAGCTATCATCTCAGAAACTGGCTTGCAGTTTGTTTCTGTGATGTGGTAACTTTTTTGTACATATTGGCAGCTTGCTTCTAAACTAAACTTTGTAAACCAAGTCTCTAGCATGTTTAGAATTGCAGATGTGTGTTCTGAGAATTTGCAGTGTTTGCCAAAAAGACATTATATGATATTAGCACAGTTGGTTCTGAATTTTAAACCCAAATCTGATGTGCTATGACTCACAGCCTCAGGAAAGAATTAGATGAATAGCTCATAAGGGGAGAGACACTACCAGAATATCTTTATAGAGGAGATATTCTGAATAATAACCATTATCTCCATACCACCAGCTACCATTCTATTTAGGATACAGTGTGCTGCAATACAAGCAGAGTGCCATACAGATAGACATATCTGAATTATCTTTAATGTACCTAGAATACCAGAAAGCATAAAACTGCAACAGCACAGACCTAACTCACAGCTTGTTCTTTCAGTTCATGTCCAGGACGCCTCTCGCCATCTTTAGATAGTCCATTCTGAAATCCATGCTGTCACAGCAACTCCAGAGCTGCTAGATACAAGCTAGCCCAGATGTGTTAAATGCTCATGATGTATGTAATCACACCTCTCACTGAAGTATGGGCATAATCCCAAATTAGCTATGATACAATAAACCACTAATTGCAATATAGATGAGATTTGCAACGTTGTCACAAGCTAGTAGGCCTTTAACTTAGTCAAGTCTTAATTTACGTGTACATCTTTCTTGTAGTGAACCTCCCTCACCTTATCTAAGAATTATGTGTACAAAGTGAATCCAGCCCCATGTTGGTCTGTGTGGAATTTCTGTAAACAAAAATACTTAATATGTATGGTTCTGAAGAGTCTGGGTCATCTGTCATCTCATAAGATATGGTTGTTACTAAACCTAGAGGAACGTTTTAAGGGTTGCCAGATTTCATCATGTAATGGGATTTGCTTTCAGTATTCCTCTCAATTCTAAGGCTCAAAAGCACAATAGTTGCCTTCAAGAACTTTAAGTAAACTGCTTCCAAAGAATTTTATTACACAGAAGTGAACAAGAGCTTGTGGCATTGTAAGCCTTACAATCCCATGCTACTCAGTCTGCTCCAAGCATCACCATTATAATTCTTTCTGAAAGAACCAATAAATGTTTACATAAGCTGATTATTAATCACAAGCCTTTAATGACTTACAAGGAGAAACTGCATGGGAAGGAAGAGCATTTTCATTTGGGTAACTTTACTATTTAACTAGCCTCACATCTGGAACACCATGATACATGGCACATTCATAGCTATAGTCCTGTGAATGTTTTAAGAAAGTAACATGGAAACAGTTCCATTCATTCTGCATTTTTAGAGAATACCCATACGAGACACTTAAACAGTAGCTGGCAGTGAAAGATTTCATGACTTTGCTCTCAAAAGTCCTGAAATTTGGCAGTAAGATATAAAAGAGAATAACAATATTCAAACAACAAATTATTTACTATATTTAATATTGTAACCAGAATTAAAGGTACCATAGTACCTTGGTGCTATAAAAACATGCAGTATGCTGCTGTGGTTTTTTTTTTTTTTTTTTTAATATACAAGGCAACCTTGTATACTAGGTAGCCTAAAAGGACACACACAACTTGGAAGAAAGGTGGTGGTTTAATTTACTGTTTTGCAGCTCTTTAGGGGTAGTGTGGTACTTCAGTGAAATGCTATCAGCTTACCATTTTCTTTCTCACTCACATTTTTTCTACCCTATTGTCTTTATCATATCCAATACTGAAACTTTCACTCATTTACCTTCCAATTTCTCATGACAATTATTATGAGAAGTCAGGGAGCTGTAGTAGAAATAGGTACATTTTAAACAAATATTTGGCACTCTTTCTAGCCCTGTTCTTTTACATCCCTGTTAATGTTTCTAGACTATACACAGGATGAGTTTGTGTGCTAATGCTTGCAGATTTGGCTTGTGAAAACGGGCCCATAAATAGAATGTATCCTTTAAACATCAGTCTCTCTCCTTCCCTGCTGTGTTGCATGTTTCATTTTTCAGAAGGTGAAAAGAGAACCTACTGATGATAATGGCCTTTTGCTCCTCCAGAAAAGGAAACTCTTAAGTCCCTCCAGCAAAATATGTCCCTGTTTAACAAGCAACTGAATAAGCGCAAACTCCATGGGGCTTTGCTTAATGGGGCAAGCAAGTACTTCTGTTCTACCACAGCTGAAGAAATCATGGATGCTAACTTCGGAATATTCCTTTCTTCTGAAGAACAGCTCTATACATATTCAAGGAAATGAACTCAGCTGAAAAAATATAGTTATGCAGAAAAAAAAAATCTCTGAATTTCAGATTTTTTTTCTCCATTATGTTCTTATACTTTTTAAAAAACATTATGTACATACACTAAAGAGAGATAAATACCCAGATTTATTTTTGATTTTTTTTCCACATTTTTTTATGTTGGAATTTTCAGCCATTCTTCAATTCTTGCAAAGGTACAGAATGGACAATGGAAAAACAAAAGCATGGAAGTTGGAAGCGTCCAGAAAGGAATCCCAGTATCCAAATAGCAAGGGGTGGATAAAACCTGAAGGCCTTAGTAACAAACTAGATGTACTAGAAATACTTTGGTACATATATATAAAAATATATACATTATTTTTCATCAGGATAAAAAAAATGAACAAACAAAAACAGATGACATTTCATCAGAAAGTACACTGGAGCGAAGAGACTTGACTGAACCCATGAGAACATCCCTGTTAAGAAAGCACACCTTGCAGGCTTTGCCAGACTCATATAAACTACAGCAAAGCCTCCATGACCCAAATATCAAACGTGAAAAACTTTTTTCTTCGTGCTGCTCCCTTGAACAGAATGATTAGTAACATCTGCAAAGGCACTTGTTGTTTCCCTTTACAGCCCTCTTTAAAATCTCCAGTGCTGTAATGGACCTACAAAAACAATGACAGCTTGAATTGGACAGCTGAATATTGACATAACTGTATTGCATTTTAAGAAATATCGTCTCCTGGGCTATTCAAGATCCTTCATAAGCATCTGTGGTCTTTTTCTTCTCCTGAGACTTCAGGAGAAGAAACTAGATTTTTGACTACAGTTCCTAGGCATGATGATGACAAAAATACAAAACAGCAGCAACGCCTCAAAACTCTCATCTCTTACTACACTTCAGAAGTCTGAAGAAGTTACAGTTAGTGTCTCTCCTGCATATGGATGACAACCCTGAGAGTACATACAACGCCCATGGTCTACAGCAGGTGCCAAATGGCACTGTTAGAAAAGATTTCCTTTCAGCATAATCTGCTGTTGTTATGGATCTCCTGGATGTTATTTTGAGGCTCATGCCAGAAGTTGCAGGGTCCAGAGAATATCTGATGTGTGGCAATATAACAGAGAGCTCTCCAGAGAATTATGGCTTCAGGAGTAAGGGGAAAACATTAACCTAAACATTTCTAAGGGAAAAAATTAATGGTGATAAAGTGGTAACAAGATTAAGCTGGATAGAACAAATTATTCATATTAGGGGATGTGAACAAGGGCTTGCTTTGGCAGTAAGCACACTTACTGAAATCAAGGAAGAGTAATAAGCCCAAATATGTGCTTGCTTAGGGGAAAGATTTTCAATATTCAATGTATGGAAGTAATTGGACTACAGACAAAATTGGAATGGGAAAAACATCACCAAGTCACTCTGAGTCACAGCATAAAAAATGCAGATTCTACTTCATCCATGACATACATCGTGGATTAAACCTCCCATCTTCTGATCAATTTTGCTTGATCACAAAGACACATTTTCTAGTCGTAAATGACTGGATTCATTTAAAGTATATGCTCACCTGTCGATAATATTCAAATAGACAAAAATAAACAGTAAAGATGATCAATTACTATCAGAGGCTGCTATATGTAAAACTATTCATACACAAGAATAGAATTTATTCTGCTACTGTGATTAATGTAAAATGTGCAGTCTCTATTACTCTGCTGGGGGTTAATTTAAAGAAAGAGAAAAATGATAGCCCTCTCAAAGGTCTAAGGATTTTGTTTTGCTTTCAGCGACAAGTATTACAACAGCAGCACAATGCATATATGCAGAGGTATCATCATTTATAGGGTGACTGAATAGGTAATAGGATTTTGCATCTACATCCAAAAGGTATAAAGTATTTTGTGAGTTTATTTGCTTAAACTGCCACTTCATTTAGTGTGATGAAGCTCTGCTGACATCTCAACTTAATTTAGCTTACTTAAATCAAACTGCTACATTTAAATATATGTATTATTAGTGTTAGGCTACTTTCTAGCTTATTCCATGTTACTAAAAATAAAGATATCTGTTGATATACATCCTATCAGTAAAATATTTCCATATGAATTTGATCTTGAAGTTATATTGAAGCATCTTTTTAATTTGCTCCAGAAGAAATATTTGTTAACATTTTATGTCTTATAATTCCTGAGATCCACAAAAAATACTGCATATCTATAGTACAGATTCTGAAAGAGAGATTCACCATTATAGAGGTTACATACTGCAGCTTCAATCAATACATACCTTTCAGTTACCTGTTCTATCCTTCAACTGTTAAGAACCTGTGCCCATGGTGTATTGGTGCTTTTTTTTTCTTTTTTTTTTTTTTTGGTGTGTGCGTGTGTGTGTGGCATGATCTATTTACTGTACTTCTGCAAAGAACAAGAAATGTTCTTACTGACTCTGATATCTGGAGAGACTTCCCTTTAACGGCAGTAGGGATAGTAGGGGACATACCAATGGATGTTGGCTTCTCGTAGAAAACTTTATTCCTCAAACAGCATGAGGTTATTGGAACTTTATTAGGATTTCTCAACTGTCCGGAAGCACAGGTGCAATTCCCTTGTTAATAATAAGTGCTAACAGGTACACAACAACCTTGGAAGGCAGTGTGATGCTAAACAGCTTGGAGTTTGTTATTGCTAGACTTTCTATTTATTTATATGTATTTTAGCCTATTACCCTAACCCCCATTCCCACCCCCTTAAAGGAAAAAAAAAAAAAAAAAAAAAAGACAAAAAAGCAGACAACCAAAAGGATCACTTCACACTTCTCTTTTTCTTCAGTTCTGCATTTAGTAGGATTGTTCTTTATTATCTTCCCTCTTCTATTGATCTGGGGGGAGGGAATGCACAGAGGGAAAATGACAAATAGGCTGTATTTGTCCCATCCATTCTGTCGTTTGTTTCACGGGTAACTGAGTAGAAATGAAGACGGCATGTTCCATGCTGAATACTGAGAGCATAGAATATGGCCTCTAGCTAAAGCACAAATTTCTATGCATGATGAATCCTTTCAATAACAAGAGCCCTGCTAATGTGGGATCAAATCACAGTCATTAGCTCTTGGCACTGTTCTTAAAAAGATGATACAGAAATCCAAACAACATCCAGCCGTAGTCAAGTATCACACAAACTAGCCAGTATTTAAGGTTGGTAATTTACTTTTCTCATCAATATACTGGTATAATTAGAAAAAAAAAAAAAGAAAAACAATAACAACAACAAAACAACCTAACAACAACAACAAAAAAAAAACCCACATCTGACAGGATAAAATCCTCTACAAGCAATAGCCTGCTTAAGAAAATAATGGATCATTCTGAAATAAGGGGCTGCGGAATAATTCTGTTGATGAATACAATATCACTAGTATAACTATATTAAGACCTGTGGCCATGTATGATGAGTGATTTTCTGTGGCAGGTAACACACATTTGAAACAAAGTATGTTTTACCTTATTTTCCCTTTTTTTTTTTTTTTAAATTGGATCCTAATTCTGGAATGAATAATATATAGCATAGACATTACTGAAAGGAATCGGCTTTCCCAGTTGAACATCTAGATTCATAAGATTGAATCTCTTCGTGCAAACTCTTCTTGTAGTCCTGATAAGCTATTACATTGCTTCTGAAGTAGTAAAGTTGTGCCTACATGGGCAAAGTCTTTTACATTATTTGAACTGCATGTCTTCTATTATAATTCTCATTGAATAACAGAATGAACAACAGAAAAAATCAGTTTTTAATGAAAGAGACCAATAACTTTTTATCTACTTTCTTGTCTAATTTTGTCTTTATAGTATGTCTTATACAATACTGAAAGTTACATGCAACTACAGGACAGTGTATTATTTAGAAACCCATCAGAAGTAGACTGGGTAACCTCAAAGCAAGAGGAATGGACACCTTCTACAAGAGACCCTGCTGTGAACCAAGTTCAAATGTACAAAACTGTCTCATCACCAAACCTTCTTTGAAGCCGCTGCAGAACTGACACTATGAGCCAGCTAATCTAGTGCTTCTTATTTTGAGTCAACAGTGCCTTTTGAAACCATGGTAGTCGTAGAAGAAGTCACACTTACTGCAGCAAAAAAAACACTTTCAAACCAAGTTCAGGCTCTTTGACCGTGATCCAGAAGCTTTACATAGTCATTTAGACAGACCTCTTTGCCTCAAGCTATCTTTTTACATTTTCTTTTTAATAGAGCTAGTACTTATTTTCCTACTTCAATTTATAATTCTACTGTTCAGTATTTTATCTATTGACAACTTTTGTTGTTAATAACCTGCAATGTGCAAATGATATAGCTGATATATTCTCCTGTCAATTAGTTTTCTTCAGTTTAAACGCACGATATTTTATTTTTCATCAGTACTTTTTTTCCTGGACTTTTTTTTTAATTTTTCTTCCACTTCCTTGCAGTAACTCTGTATCTGTATTTTATATTTTATTTTTAATGGATTTTTCCACAAAAAGAAAACTAGCAATTGGTAAGATCTACTTAGAGGTTGCTTCTGAGGTTCCATGGAAAATTAAACTTCAGCTTGTGCTTCACATTCTCTTAGTCCAGGTAAGGGACACTTCCAATATGTGTATCTATATGAGCGCTAGTGCTAGTAAATGCCTTGGAATGACTACTGCTTTCATAAATTGACACACTGATACTGGATTTGCTAGTTTCATATGCTAAAGACATCCTAGGTCTGTTCAGAGTTTGTCAGATAGAAATAACTCCAATCATTACCCAGTTAGGCTGTGGAAAAAATGCTCATTAATAGTTCTCTTTAAGTGCCCGCTGAACAGTAAGCATGTGGCCATGCTGCCCACTGGTGTATGTAGCAAACCCACTGATATCACATGGCCTTCCCAGTATTCCGGAACATTTGATTCTCGTTCTACTTAAATAAATGACAACTTAATAATAAAGACTGACCTTCCAGTCTGTGACAAAAAACCTGCTGACCAAATAATTCCAAAAATCCTTAATGCTTAGCTAACTCCAAAAGAGTCAATAACATGAAAAATTAAATACTTGAACAAAGAAGGAAAGACTACAACTGATCCACTGTGATCTAGTGTTTAATTTCAACGCAGAACATGCTTGCACAGCTTTTTAGATCTAGAAGACAACCTAAGATGCTCAGATTCAACTAGTCTAGACTATGACACAGATTACACCCTCCCAAACCCATATTTGATAACGTAACAGAAGAGATAAAAGGTTATCAGCTAACCATTATGCCATCATTCCCTGCTATTCTCTGAATTATGTATAATACAGTCCTGAAGCAGATGGTAATACATTGAGAAAAAAAAAAAAAAGAAAAAAAAGAAGTATGATAACAATTTAAAGTTGAATCAACTTGTTTATTTTGAAAACAGGTTTTTATGAAGGTGCCACATGATCTTTTGAAGAAGAGAAATTTTTGAATTTTGTTTCCACAAAATTTTTGTTCCTTTTTTATTTTTTTCTTTTGTTGGCTTTCTATGCAAAATTAGGTAAAATAAATTTTCTTGGAAGTCATTTAAGACCAATGTTTGAAAGAAGAGTCAATGTGAAAGAGAATCCTTTCCTTATCTTACCTTTCCTTTTTTTTTTTTTTTAATGCCTTGAATTTTACCTCAAAAATAAATAGAAGACAGATTTTTCACCCCTCCTTAAAGCTTAAATACTTTAAGCCTTTGGTAGACATTTTGTGAAATATAGTAGATATGGTAGACAAACATCTAGGACGTAAGACCCTTGCTTGAGTCTCTTCATACAGATCAGATACCATTCACAACTGAGCAACTCAACTTGAGGTATTTTTCAACTGTGACACTAATTTTTATCTGTGTAACAAAGACCTGAACCAATGTTTCTGTTACACCCAGGCACCTCTCCTCAATGGTCTTCCTCGTCCTTCATGCTCTTTCCAGCCACTATTACCTACACACATATCCAGGTCTTCTTCTGAGGCAGCAACACCATCAGTAATCATTACAGCTGGCAGGACTTGAGAACTTTTGCATTAGATATTTCCATCTCATTCCATACTTGATGCAAGGTCTATACAGGGAACGGGTTTTGTTCTATTTGCATTAGCAGAATTTAAAGAAATCTATTAATTCTCTTCATCTTCCTGTTAAAATTATAAAACAACTGAACATCATCTGTGACAATCATTGAATATATCCATACTTTTTCTTTTGTAGTTCCACTACAGTAAGTGCATCAATAGAAGAGGATTCTAACCAGCAGATGGAAAATACAGACTTAAGACAGCCGATTGCTGGTTTGTGTCTAATGACAGCAGTAAAGAAGCAGTTGCGTTTTTCTATTTAGGAACACAGGATATTGTTCTGGAAAACATCTTGGTGATCAATGGATCTAGCTCTCTTCTGTTGCAAGTCATCACACTGTGCATATCCCCTCATATAAGCTAGAATTAACATACTATAATACCATATGAAGATGAAAATTAGAATAGCTCCCTCATTCAGTTTGTCTCGTCTAAAAGAAAAATTACAGCTTGAACTGTGTCATCTCAGCAAAAGGTAAATCTCAGTTTATTATGTACCACAACTTCCTAGTAAGCCATTTGGCTGAATTAAGTTCATCTCTCCTTTTTTTGACAACTCATGTCATGACATTAAAGGTCATGTTCCCTCATTTCTGTCATTTTAAATTATGCCGTCAATATCATGAAGTGATTTAACACAGAATTTAATAAATGTTACAGAATTATTAAAATTGTACTAGGTTCCTGCCTTTCATGTATTCATGCAGTTCCATTTATGATTTCAACTAACATTTTATGTTCCTAACAGGAAAAACAGGTGGCTTGAATAAAATAGGAAATAAGTTGAGGATGCAAGTCTGGGGAGGACGAACTTAAATTCTAGTCACGCCATGCGTATAATCATAGCAATAGCACCACACATGCATTCATTAAGGAAACATTCAGTTACCCTCTTTGCAATCAGATTTAAAATGATTTAGCTCAACACTCTATCCCCAAAAGCATACATCTGTACTAAAGAAAGAAATAAATAATTTAAAGGTATAAATGTTTATTGAAAACATTTGCATCTGACTCAATCAGCTGCTTACTTGTATACTTTTCAGCATGACTATTTTACTTCCATGTTGTTCTTTGGTTTTTAAATGAGAAACTTAGGTTTCATTTTTCAAACAAAGCACCTTTCTGCTTCCCCCACCTTCTGGCAAATAGTCCCAAGCTAGTTGCTAGAAGATGACTTGAAGTTTCCCCACTGGAAACACAAATTGAAGGTGTAATGCAACTGCAAACACACCATTTATGTTAATAGTTGTGAAAAAACCTGGAGAATTAGCTGCCACACAGTATCGTAACGTGTGCTTCCCTTGTATGAGAAAGCAGCAAGTACTCCAGGAGAAGGAAAAAAAAGAAAAAAAATTGTGGTTGCAGATTAAGATATGGCTCTTTCACACAGGTGTAATTACTATAGTGTCAGAGATTCCCATTTCATAATTTCTTTTCCTTAATTGATTCATAATTCTATTTAAGTTAAAATTCTGCATATGACTAAATGTGTTACATGTTCCTGGCAGCACAAAAAGTCATTCAAAGAACTGACCAGCTGGATGTTTACTATAACTGAGTAGCAGCGAAGCGTGTATAAGGTTGTATAGAACTTTCATTAAAATCCTAAAATCAAAGGGTGTGAATACACTTCACATGACATTGGAAACATCTGTGTGAAACAGCCTTTTCAAAGCATGTCCTACTCATCCTGCAGAGATGGTGCCTACTTCAAACAGACCTGCTTGGTATTTGCATTTAGTCTTGGTGATCAAATGGCTTCCCAAGCCTAGACAGTCTGTTAGACTAATGTAGTTAATAGGCACCAGTTTTTTAGGCAGAAAAAAAAAAAAAAGGATGCTGGTTACTTATTATCATCATGACTGGTTACTTATGATTCATCTGCTCAAAAGACTAATAACTACTTCAAGCTGAAACTATAAAGAGATCTCATTTTCCCATTAAGTCTAGACCAAAGATCCAAACCCCACCTCCTGGTTCATAGTCTGACAATCCTTCTTCAGGCTCGAGACTCAATGACAGCAACAGAGATTTCTTGATTAAAATTATTGCAGATACCAGAAGACAGAATTCAGATTTCTACAGTGTCATTGTTTGCAGCCTTGATTGCAACTACACAATGTTATCCTGGAACTGCCTTTCTTATAAGAGTTCCTCTTACTAAAAGATTCTTAGGATTGACAGACTAGAAAAGCTCTACAGAGGGGACTATGCGACAGAGGACTGGAACACGCTGTCCAGAGAGGTCATGAAACCTACATCCTTGAAGATATTCAAAAGCTGTTTGGATGTCATCTAAGCAGATAGACTGGACAACATAACCTCCAGAGGCCCCTTCCAACCTCAACCATACTGTGATTCTGTCACATAGCATAAGTAACTGACCACAGTTTCTTTTGATCAGTAATAAATAAAAACTGCCAATGGTCAAACTAATCCAGCACAGCCACCTAACGTTCATCAGACTATAACAGATTTCAGCAACATTGAGGTCAAAGTATGGTCACTTTGTATGTGAGATCTCAAAGCTAATACCATCCAGTGTTTCTTTATATACGAAAAAGATACAAGCATCCCTAGTCTCTGCTTGTTTCTCTTCCGTATCACAGCTGTGTGCCTTACCCATCTCAGGACTCCACACAGGTGTGAACTGTTGGTATAAAATACAGTCGCTCTATCGCAATACAACACCAGTTCCTATTCAGTTTTGATTAATACATTTCATCTAAGTCCAGAACAATACAACACAAATAGAAATACTGTATTACTCCTCTGATTTACATGTTAATAGCACATAACATGCAATACCTGTCAGGGAGGCACAAAAACATTTTTCTTGGCTTTGTTACTCAAGACTTAAAGGTGTAATAATTTTCCAAATATTTCTGAGTAGCAAAAAATGAGTTGCCATCCCCAGCTGCTTAGAAATCTCATATTAAGACGCTGAGTAGCCTTAACTCCTCTAAGATTCCATAAAACTACCACCCAAGCAGCTAGGTAACTTGTTCCAAAGACAGATAATCTGCTCCTACTGCATTATTTGGTAAGCGAGCATCATGAAAAGCAGTGAACATCATAGCAAATTTTCCATGGAGGAATGGTTTCAGCAACAGAATCAACAAATCCCATCAACATTAAGTCCAAGGAATGTATTCCTGAGTGCAGCTTATATTTTGACTTTTTTTCTAAATGTTTAAGTGACAGTTGGAGTATGCAACCTGTGTAATTCATATTTCCTTAGTGGACTCAATATTTAGCTTGTCAACTTGATCTTCTGTTGTTTTTTTTCTGTTGGTTTTTGTTTGTTTCTTTCACAGAATCACAGAATCGTCTAGGTTGGAAGAAACCTCCAAGATCACCAAGTCCAACCTCTGACCTAACACTAACATTTCCTTGCAGGCTTAGACACCACCTAAGGTGAGACAGTTAAATGCACCAAGGTTCCACGCCGAAACAGATCATGCATACTATGACACCTTCAGCATTAGTTTTTAATGATGATACAAGTGCTAAAAAAAACAAAACCCTGTTCTCTCCTATGACATATTTTATTTCAATGTATCATACACATTTCTAATCACTGCAGTTTACCTTAGAAATCCCTGTCACCGATTCACTTATCAGCTATCACTGTTATTAGTTTCAGTGCTTGTTATGAATATGGTATCTCAGGATAAGAACCCATTTTGCTAGACAATGCTCAAGTACATATTAAAATTTAGACTATACGCTAAAGTGCGTAATAGAATCATGGAATAATAAAAATATTTTATTTGGATAGAACTGTAAAATATCACCTAGTTCCAGCCCCCCTGCCATGGGCAGGTACACCTTCTACCCTTCCACTAGGATTGTTACTCATACCCCTATCCAGCCTGGCAGTACAATTAATTCTGCTTCAGGAATATAGAAACACGTAGAGATTAAATGACTTAGTTCGAGGGCACACGCACAAAATAAGTGGCAAGGCTGGGAAGTGAACTTAGTTTCCTGAGTTCTACCCCAGTACCTTAACTACAAAACCATCCATCCTTTCACTCTACCTGCTTTTATTTAGACTAATTTGCTGAAAGTCCAATCAAAGAAAAGCCTTAAGTGTGCTTAACAAAAGCTACTGAGTAAGGAAAGAGGAAGAAAAAGGACCTCCCAAACAAGTTAGAAGTAACTATTTGTAAAGTTGTTTTAAATCTTTTAGCTGTTTAAATAATATTAAATATATATACAAGGTTGTGGGGAATAGGAATGTCAAGGGCGAAGTAGTGCTGGTGTTGGAAAAGAAAGAAAAAAAGACCTGAATATAGAGCATGGCAGTGAAAAGAGGGATGCAAGAAGGGGAAAAGGAAGGCTGTGGCAGTGGAACAATGAAGGAAAGGCTGGCTGAGTTTGAGGGAAAAACAAACAAAAAACAACAACAAGTCTATTATGTGCTGAAATACTTTTTTTACCATCATTTTTTCACACCTCACTCTTTCTCTCTTCTTAAAATCATGTTGAGGGTGGATGCAGTACTGCTAACTGCTTACTGCAGGTTTATTTTAGCTGAATATATGTAAGGAAAGGAACAGCACAAGAAACTTTTTGGCTATTTAAAACCTAATGCTAATATTTCCCTTTGCAGCTAAGTCCAGTTTCTATGGGGAAAATGAGTTTGACTCAGACACTTTTATACCTAAGCTAGTTGAAGACAAGCAAGTCAGACAACTTCAGAAAATAAAAACCTAGCTTCAGCACAAAATAAGCAGGCAGTCCAACTCCATAACCCTTTGGGCTCAAGTTGCAAAGTCAATTGTTAATTAAGATACTAGCGACAGCTGTTGCAAAAATTATGCTCAATGGTCACGATAATATTTAAATTCAATTTTTGTTTCCCTGATTACTCACACTCAAAGGTTCATTATTAAATTTATAAGCTGTTGAAAACCTTCATGCTACCACAGAGGGAGAACATACCACTGTACATACATCTGATTTTCAGAATCACTGTCAGTTTTCATTTTGTTCAGTTCTTACTTGTTAAAACTGTTACATAGGATGAAACTGCTTGCTCTGAGATCACGCCTACCAGCTTGGCATACAGACATTTGTTTTAGTAGTCAAAAATACCACAAAGGAAATTCACAGCTATTAAGGAAAACTTTGCTGCATTCATTTTAAATTGCATTCTTTACTACCTCTGAGCATTCAACTTCAAATCTAATTTTCTGAAGGACAGACTGGAAGAGCTATATAGGATTAATATTTCATTAATCTTCTGTGCCTGAAAAATTATTATAGAAGGGATGCTTTAATTTTTGCCCTGATTAAAGAGATTGATATGTTTTTTTTTAAATGGAACTTAAAATTTCATTATTTTGCATCCAGAATATTTCAGCAACTTCCATTCTTGAATAGTACATGCTATACTTCTTTGTTCACTCTATCATATCAAAATTGCGTAGTTGATTCATTGTGAGTTCCTGTATTTAGTTTCTAAAGTATATGAGAAATAAAGAGAAACAGCTTTCTCCTGTCTAGGAAACAACATCCATTAAAATACCTGCTGTTTGTGTACCCACCAATAAAGGCAACACCACTTTGGAAAATTAGAAATCAGTAAAGCACAAGGCTCTTTGTCTTTTAATCAAGCCTCACCTACAGACAGATACTACAAACCTTTTGCATATGAGTAACCTGTATTCATGCAAATCTTGTTAATAAAGTCAGTATTTCAATTATAAAGCCAGCAACTAGCCACATGTAAAGCTTAATAGTACTGAATACACTTTAAAAAAAAAAAAAGCAATGATGCAGAACCATCAGGCTGTATGTATTAAAGGCTTATGTCACAGAATCTTTTCAATTATTAGCTCAGCAATAAGGCTTTCACTGCATGCTAATCATTCATTCAATAGACTTGTTATATTTCTTGAGAGAAAGGAATGCAAACATGTGCATTTTACTTTCTTGTTAAAGGAACATACATATTATGTGAGCTACATATAGTTTTGGACTTCAAGAAATAATCAGGAATAGCTCATTAGACAGTCATATTCTGCAGGGAATGTTAGTGAAAAGAAAAAAACTCTGAATAATTTACACTAAAATCTGCTTGATTTACAACCTTCTGTTCTCCCCTATCACTATGGGAGACAGTGTGTGGGAATGAATCCTCACAGTAAATCTACTTTTAACAAAAGAGAAGTTACTAAGCCCCAAAGACTGGCCAGGCCAACTTAAATAACTCTGATAAGTAGGTACCTAAATCCCAGAGCTTCCAAGAAAGAAAACAAAGACAGTGCTCTTACAATAGCCATTTTGAACTCTACAGACTCACCATTCCTATCTGAGTTATCACTACACTCTAATAGATCTGGCCCCCATTGTGTTAGGTGCTGTGCAAATACATAACAAAGAGACTCCCAGGCCAAGGAGCTTACAATCAAAGTACAAAACAGAAAAAAGGATGGATACAAATGAACAGTAGAGTCCAAGGAAACAAAACCACAGCATTAGTGAGGGCACAAGACTCAGCACTGCAGCAAGCCTTGCTATTGTGCTATTTCTTGCAGCAAAGGAGAGTTTGAAGGTGAGAAGAGGAATGTATCTTTCCAGATGTTTACAGGGAGCCTTTGTCAAGCACAAGAGCAGCACAGAAGAAAGCAGATTCAGTCCTGCTTCTACGCTTCACATTGATCTCATCAACAGTGGAATCACTGGCTACTGTTCAAAATTCCTTATTTGAAAATTTCCACAAGTTCTTAGACTCTTACAAGGGCAAAAATACCATTGAACCAGAAAAGTGTTTGCCAGAAAACGAAACAAATAAAGGATGAGCGAGACTATCAGGTAGAATAGCCTAACTTTTAGAACAGCTTTTCTAAGGAGTCTGGGGACATTTCATGTAAATTTGGCTCCACTAGAACAAAGAAAAAAAAAGACCACAACCCTAGGTTCAGGTTTTTAAAATACTACCATTTAGCAGGAGATGAATTCTTGTATATTCATTATCTTCCTGAATTAGAATGAGTGTTTGAAAATGAAAAATCAGGAGATGTCAGAAACAGGGAAAATAGCCAGACTTCCTCTGTGTGAAACATATGTGCTAGATTTGTTGAAAAATGAGGAGAAGAGTTCTTTAGATTACTGCACATAGGTAAGCTATTTACAAATACAAAACTCACACTGAGATCTTTGCCTTTCCTGTAGTCTATTCTTTGGAATCAACTCAGGCATTAATTACAAAAATGACCCTGCCGCTAACAGCCATGTGCAGAACAAGGTGCAGAGATCATCCTCTATTCGGGACGACAGGAATTTGGCCTTCAGGAAGCTCCCGGCTACAGTCAGCTATTGATATCGGTTACTGCTGGATGTATACAGCAGCTATTTACGCTGCGTAAGTGTTAAATGGAGATATCTGCTCTTTACATGGGTGAACAATACAGGCAATAGCTATGAATGCAGAAAAATTGTTTGTTGTACCTGAAGAGGCAGCTTTCTGACGCATGTATAGCCTGAAAGACTGAAAAGGTCATACCTTGCCTTCAACAGAAGGCTCAAGGTACCAGTGCAGGTTTTTTAAACCTATCCTACAAATGAAATTCTTGATCCTACTAAGGACCGATTCGGAAATGCAGTTTATTAAATGTCCTCTGCAAACACAAAGATATAAAGGACAAAAATAAAGCTGTTGAAGAGAAGGTATGCAGTATGTGGTGCCAAAGAGGATGCGGAGTTATGAGACAACTAGGAATGACTTTCATCGTACAGTATATTTAGCTTGTACACAAGATTTCAGTGTCCAGGTGTGATTTCTTTAGCCTATTTTCTGCAAGGTACAGCGCTTTGTTTTAAGGTGATGTTACCAAGTCTTTCCTCAGAAATTACAAAAAGACAAAGTAA
The DNA here is from genome assembly GCF_964211835.1 of Anser anser. Lineage (NCBI taxonomy): Eukaryota > Metazoa > Chordata > Aves > Anseriformes > Anatidae > Anser > Anser anser. The sequence goes on from NC_139737.1 coordinate 4,580,153, forward strand.
TACAAACAAAGCAAAACAAACTTTGGAAATATTTGATGCAGGCTTCTAACATAAAGATAAATCAGATAAGAGGCCTCACCCAAAGCCTTGTGGAATAAGGGGAAAATTCTCATTACTTGAGTATGATCTGAAAAAATACAACTCTATCATGAATTCAATTTGCATGGAACATTTCTGAGCTCTTTTCACCTTGGTAGGTGTACAAAATGCAAAATTTGCTCATAGGAGTAAGGGTTCTTTCTCTCTAGCCTGCTATTTTTACTTCATGCAGTACCAAGTAGCCATGTCAATGCTTC